>NC_056666.1:137894489-138196005 GCF_018350195.1 Panthera tigris | reverse complement strand
CCAAGAAGCGGGAGCCGGGGTGCGCTCGGCACGACCCACAACGAGCACAAGCCCCTCAGGACGCCCGCAAGCCGGTGTTTGGAGGGAACCTGCCGGAGCAGGATTGTGGGGGTGGCCCGGCCGCCCCTGGACCAAAGCAGGGGGAGGGTACGGCTGCACCAGGACTCAAGACTCGGGCCTCCACAGCTCAGAGCCACGCAAGCTAGCGCAGCCAAAGCAGAGGACTGTCCTTGCGTGGGGGGACGGTGACGGCCACAGGGTCCTCTCCCAGCCCCGCGGGCAGCAGCACCGCTGGCCTCATGGAGGGTCTGAGCTCCTGGCGGGGCGTGTTGGGGGGAGGTTCGTGTTCCTGGTAACTGCTGATGCGGCCCCAGGCCCGGCTCCCTGCAGGTCAAACGTTCCGGTCACGGCGTAAATAAGAAGCCCGAGCCAGTGGAAGTTCAGGCCCACATCTGATCACAAATCCACCCCTTCCCTGTTCAGACAGGGTCCTGGGGCCCCGGCCTTCCACCCTTTGCTCAGCCCGTCTCAGAAAGGGCAGGTGGAGGAAAGCAGAAAGCATGCCAGGGAGAAGAGAAAATGTGGCAGGCACCGAAGCGAAGGGAAGAGCTGGGGGGGGGGGGGGGGCAGATTTGTGGGACCCGCCACTGGGAGGCCTGGAGGGCTTCCTGGAAGAGAGGATCTTCTCCCTTTTTCTTTGTTTCAACGCCTCAGCACTCTGCTGCCCACAGTGAGAGTGCACTGCAGAGGGGAGGGCGGACGGGCACCAGTGAGGGTCCCGGCCGCCGGGCTCTGAGATGCAGAGATAGAACGCGGGGGGGGGGGTTCCCAGAGATGGGTCCGGGCGGGCGGGGGTCTCCCTGTGCCCCTGCCCCTCCGGTGCAGGTTGGGGCACCCTCGAGAGGAGGGGTGGCTCACCTCCCCCCACAGGCCGTCATCTCCTCCCGCAGAAGCAGCGGAGGCTTCTCGCCGTGGATTTAGAAGCAAGATGACAAGAAGGGGAGACGCCTGAAACCCATCTGCATAGTAATTGAATTTTTTCAACTTTTATTTAGACTTGTCGGGTTCCGATTCCAGGCAGGAAAAAGGAAAGGCTGATTCTCATTTCCCTTTGCTCTTCCCTAATTGTACCACTGGGTGTTTTAATTCACAAGTCAAAGTTAATACATTGTGCGTGTGCTCGATGACTCCCCGGTCCTCGTGATGCCTTCCCAGCCTGCAGGACGGCGGGCCGGCCGTGTCCCCGGGGCAGGCGCTCAGCGGGTTCTGGAAACACAGCCTCCCCATCTCTCAAGGCGCCGCCCTGGGGGCGCCTGGAGGGGAGACCTGACCAGTGGCCACTACCTGGATCCTCGAAGGCTGGGTTCAGTAAAATAAATAAATAAATAAATAAATAAATAGATTTAAGAATGACAAAAAAGGGGTGCCTGGTGGCTCAGTTGGTTGAGCATCTGACTTTGGATCAGGTCATGATCTCGTAGTTCATGGGTTGGAGACCTGTAGTTCTCTGAGCTGTTAGCACAGGGCCTGGAGCCTGTTTCAGATTCTGTGTCTCCCTCTCTCTCTGCCCCTCCCCTGCTCATGCTCTGTCTCTCTCTGTCTCAAAAAAAAAAAAAAAAAAATTAAAGAAAAATTAAAAAAAAAAAGAATGAGAAAAAGAGAAACCTGGTTCAAAATGTATCAATAATAATAATAACCCTCAGACTCAGCCGGTGGCATTCATGTGCTTCATAGCTTTTAAAACAACCCCATAGAAGAGAAGGTCTCTTAGCCCCTCCCCCTGCCGACAGGGGGTGATGTCACCGCTCTCGGCCAGAGAGCCCCAAGGCGTCCAGTTGAGATGGAGCCTGTACCCGCCCAGAGCCAGCTTTGCCCTCAGAGCCGAGGACCACTTGCCCGAAAGCCTCCACTATTGATGTCCGGGGGGTGCCTGAGTCAGAGCTGGCCCAGAAAGCTCTAGAGACATCTGGAAACCATCCATCTTCTCCTCTTGAACTCCATCCATAAGTTACTCCCTTTGTTTCCATGCTGGCTGTTGGGGGAATGTGCAACTTCTGAAAAGAGAATCTGCATTTTCAAAGACATTGAATAAGAATAATCCAAGAAAATCAGGGGTGCCTGGGTGGCTCAGTCGGTTAAGCGGCCGACTTCGGCTCAGGTCACGATCTCACAGCTCGTGGGTTCGAGCCCCGCATCGGGCTCTGGGCTGACAGCTCAGAGCCTGGAGTCTGATTCAGATTCTGTGTCTCCCTCTCTCTCTGCCCCTACCCTGCTCACACTCTCTTTCTCTCAAAAATAAAATAAACATTAAAAAAATCTTTTTAAAGAATAATCTAAGGAAATTAATATCTGCACATGGAAGGTGAGGCATGAATGGCCTGAAAATATGAAAACTCTGCCCAGCCTGACGAATCCCCAGGACACACCCCATGCCCTCGCCCGCAACCTTTGCCGTGTGTCATGTCCCCAGCAGGGATGCCCTGCCCTTCCCTCCCCTGACTGTCGTGACTCAGGTCAAAGTGTCACCTCCTCCAGGAGGTCTTCCTGAGCGCACCTCCTTCCCATCCTGTAGTTCACCCATTCTCTCCTCTGTCATAGCACTTACCACATGGGGTTGTAATTCCCCGTCTGTGTGCCCCTTGTCCGTAACAGTGGGAACTACTCTACAGGGGCTAAGGCTTGCTCTGGCTCCCATGGGAACAAGAAGACCAATTCCTGGGAAGAAGAAAAGAAAACCCCCTTCTTCCCAAATGCTGCACAAACCATTCTGTGACACAGCCCGACTGATGCAAAGGGCAGAGGAGTGGGGTCACAACAGACAGAAGCCACTGGCCACCCTCTGCTGGTCCCCCTCTACCCCCTTCTTTTAAATTCTCACTTATTCAATGTATTGATAACAGTCTACTGAACACCTCCATGTCCCAGGCACTGTCCTAGGCACCAAGGATGACAGTCAGCCAGATGTGAATGGCCCCAGCCCTCAGGGGTTTGAGCCCCAGGGAGTAGGTGAACAAGTAGGTAAGCAGAAAGGGCTGACCCACGCAGCGTCCCAGCTCCTCCCCCACAAAATGAGCTTCTAATTTTGTTTTACAAACATAGTCAAGACTGAAAGCAAAGGACCCAGTGCCTGAAGTAGAGTGAGATTCAAAGCCGGTACATAGCAGGTCAGTGAAAACCTGACCAGATGTAAGCCCCAGCAGCTAGGGGCCAGGGTGTTCACACCCATCTGGAGCAAAGGACATGGCCTTGAACTGAAGCAGGACACAGAACCTGAGACCCCTGCGTAGGGTGGGGCCCCAGATGGGCCCATCCACCCTGAAAAGTGGACAGAAGCTGCCCACAAGATGGAGGTGACAAGGGACGCCATGTCTGCGTCCGACTCCAGTTGGAAACAGAGATCTTATGAAGATTAAACATGGAAGCCTTGGCCATATATAGGAGTGAGGTCTGAATTTACAGGGTCAATATGGAATAAAAGTTCTCAGAAAACAAACACGGACCCAGACCAATGAAAACCTGGGGCCCCTGGGCAGAAACAAGGAAAACAAGAAAACATGTTCAGTAGGGACACACCTACCACCCAGCGTCCTTGGGACTCCCACAGTTACAAACAAGAACAACTCACAATGAAGATAAGTTCACAATAAAAAATTACACACCACATGAGTAATTGCTTCACCGTAAGTGAGCGTGAGCAGACGCCACAAAGGTAAAGTTAGTGCCTGTTGTAGTCAGCTTATGCTAGGTTATGCTGTGTAAGAAACAGCCCCAAAGTCCCATGACCTAGAGGAATAACTCGCCTCTCACATTACTTCTCAGGTGCAGCAGCTGTGGGTTGGCTTTGGCTCTTTTCCATACGTCACCTCCTCCACTCTAAACTCTACTCAGAATGAATAGCCCCTATTTAATAGGGACATGTTCTCCTGGAAGAGAGGAAACTATGAAATGGTCAAACTTTGCAGTGGTTTCTAAGCTTACCGCTAAAATGTGGCACTGTTGCTCACATCCATTTGGCCAAAGTGATCCCTGAGCTGATGTCAGTAGGGTGGGAAGTAGCTCTTCTCGCAGGGGAGCAGTGCACATCACATGACTGCAGCAGGGATGTATAACCCTCTCACGAAACCCAGAGAATAATTCGGAACAACATCCCAAGGGCCTAAAAAAAAGCTGGGATCCTGTGAAACCATGGAATTATTATGCTTAAAGCAATCAAGGAGATGACATAGGACCAGGAATCACATGGAAAGAATGAAATTCTAAAAAGAACAAACAGGTTTGAAAGCTTCAGCTGCAGAGGAGTTCTCAGAAGGGAAAATATGATCATTTGAAGTGAAAAGTCCATTAATCACTCAAATGATAGATCGAAGCAGCTGAAAAGAGAATTTGCAAACTGGAAGATAGAAATGAGGAAATCACCTAGAATGAGTACGGAGAGGCAAAAGGTGTAAAAATATGACTGAGGGGCCACAGGAAACTGGGGATACGCTAATGTGATCCTGATGTGATACAGATCTAGCAAAAATCCAGATGGCAGGCCTAAAGAGAAGGAGCCAGAGGATAACGGCTATGTGAGTTCTGGAATTGAAAATGCCCGTTGACTCATAAACAGGAGAATTAAAAATAAACATACATCTGGACCCAACATCAGGCAATGTGGAAAAAAAAGGCAAACAAAGCATTGTTAAAGCAACCGAAGAGATTACCAATGGGGATTACCAGTGGGGAAAGGAGGAGGAGGGAAAGGAGAAGAGGAGGGGGAGGAGAAGGAGGACTGATAATTTCTCCTCCACAACGTCTTTGGCTGGAAGACAGCGTGTAGCATCTTCAAAAGCCCTGAAGGACCTTTGAGTCTAGCATTCTACGCCAAACGAAACCCATAAAGGCTCTAAACTGGTGCCCAGTGTTCTGAGACAACAGGGAGCACACGTTATCCCTAGATGGCTCTGCCGAATAACGTGTAGGCTGCCTCCCAGAGCAGCTTTGACTCAAGCACTGTAGCAGAAGACAGAAGAGCTCCCTGCACGCTGACTGTCACTGTCCCCACCAAAGACAAATGCCGCACAAAAGTCCACTGAATCTACAAGTGTGTCATAGCCCGAAGGCTACATTAACCAGGGTAGAGACCTACGGTGAGGGAGGGGACAGTCCTGATGGAGCAGAATTTCCATCAGCTGGGTCTTCAGATTGGAACGTCCATATAATCGGAAATAAACCTCCGGACTGAGTAAGGATTGAATTGCTTAGTGTCTATTTACAACAGTCCGTCCCTTGAATCTCAAAACGTTTAATGCAAATCTCCACGCCACACGTCCCAGTTCACAGACCTAAAGACAGGAAGCCTTCTGTTTGTGCAGAAACCGGGTGTCGGGCAGAGGTGGTGGATGGTGTGTCTCAGTCCTCACCTCTGGGGCCAACAGCCCGGTTACTCACGATTTGGCAAGCCCTCCTCCTCCTGCTCCTTCCCGGGTTCAGGGTCATTTTCTAAAAAGCTCAAGTAGTCGGATCTGAAAACATACAGAAAGCCTATTTACAGCGCATGTGAAAAAGCCTGTGTCAGGAGATGCTGGCTTATAAGGAAATTAAATGAGATTATTATGGTGAAATTTATCGTTCCTTCCGTGAACACTGCTCAGCCTTCGAAAGGTTAGACTTTGGAGTAATAAATGCTAGTAACAACTGCACAGAGCAACATAACATGGCCGTAAAGAAAGAGGGGACAGAACGGGAGAGAAATATTGCCCCTTCTGAGCCACCATCACTCACAGCTCGTGGCCCCTCAGTGGGCAGGAGTGTGGCTGTGTCTCAGGGTACTAATTAATAAGACCAGAACTCCCCCCCTAATGCAGGCGTCCAGGGGAACATAGGCCTGGATGTAGACACCGCTTCCCCGGCGGCTTGCTATGCGGCCACGGTCAATGAGTAACCCGCCATCTCTGCTCTCGGGGAACTTACAATCTAGTGGAGACACGAAGCACATATGTGGGTTTACGTCAGATGCTCATTTAACTGAATCACCGGAGAAGGCGCCCAGGGAGAGAGGGCGTAGGCCTCAGCCGCTGAGGTGCTCAGCGAGTGTAGGCCACGGAATGTGTAGGCCACGGACCACGGCCCAGACAAGCCTGGGCTGGCCAAACCCTGCCAGCGAGCCCTCTGGACAGACTGCAGGATCCCACACTTTCCACAATCGTTGACGGGGACAGACAAACACTCCCGTTTGGGGGGCCGGTAAAGACTCCCTCAAACAAACAAGTCCTCAAGGATCGTAGCAAAGCACTGACCAGCCTGTGGGCACTGACACAGAACCGTGGGCACTGCTCTTTATGGGCAATTGAAGGGAATTTTAAAAGTAATGTTGATGACAAGCAATTTTCACCTCCCAGGTGACCGGAGAACCAAACTCGATACAAGACACGACTCCGCGGTAAACAGGTGATTATGTGCAAAGTGATGCGTGTGGTGGCCACAGGGCGTCGGAGGCACGGGAGGAAATAGAAAGCGGGCTGATTATCTCTGTTTGGGGTTTTCAAAAGAGACTTCGACCGAGGGCTAGGGCTAATAGGGTCTGCAAACCGAAAAGGAAGCTCTTTGGGTCCTGACATGGGGGCAGAAAGCGTTCCAGGCCGAGGGCAGTGTTCCCAGAACACAGGCTGGAAGCGGCCCAGGGAGGGGGCCGGGGGCTCCAGGTGGCCTGGGGTGTGTGGGATGCAGAATGCAACCAGGGTGGCAAGGAGGACAGACAGCACCCTTTTAAGGCCTACGCCCCGGAGCTGCGACTGCTTCTGGCAGGCACACAGAGAAATGAGTGTTTCTGGCCGAGCAAGGGCACGATCGGACCTGCATTTTCCAAGCCCCCCTTGTGGCTTCCTGGTAAAGACAAGCACGGAAAGGGTAACTCTGCTTCGGTCAAAACCATGGCCACAGCAACGGGGACGGTTGGAGGAGGGGCGGTAACAGGCCAGCCAAGTGGGAGAGTGATGACGGGGCAGGGAGAGGAGAAAGGACCCAGTGCCTAGCTTGCCTGTCCAGTGCTCACGGGACACCAGGGACGGCGAGTGCCCTCACTTCCTCAGCCGACACAACAGTCATTGATGACAGAGATGTTCCTTATTAGTTGTTTAAATGGCTCTTCCCCGGCTCCACCAGGGCTAGGACCACACCTGTGACATCCCCTGTCTTTTTTAAAATCTTTTAAATGTTTATTTATTTTTGAGAGAGAGAGAGAGTGAGCAGGGAAGGGGCAGAGAGAGAGGGAGACACAGACTATGAAGCAGGCTCCAGGCTCCAAGCTGTCAGCACAGAGCCCGATGCAGGGCTCAAACCCACAAACCATGAGATCATGACCTGAGCCAAAGTCGGGTGCTTAACGGACTGAGCGGCCCAGGCGCCCTGTGACATCCCCTCTCTATGCTTAGCAGCCAGAAGTGGGGCCCGTGATGTGTTGCAGGCACCCACACGTACCCGTCAAATGAATACATGAGATGCACATCCCATAAGGACACTGAGGGGGCTTGGGTTTGCTGGGTTCAAGTGTATGGTCAGCCAACTGAGGGAACACGCACGTCTGGCCTGCCGACGGCCCTGCACAGAAGAAAACACGGGCATTACCAGCCCACTCGGCGAGCATCGCGGGCAGTGGAGAGAGGGGATCCCCAGTGGAGTTGACTGGGTGTCCAGGGACCCCAAGGAACAAGAGGGAAGGTTGGAAACAGAGCGTTCAGGGGGAAGGATGCAGCTAGAACTCCCCTTGGTTCCCAAAGGGCGTGGTCTGCAGGGGTGAAACTGTCTCGTTCCCCAACCACCCCTGTGCGTCCTCAGTGGGCTTGTGGACACAGGGATGCTGGGGGCAAGGACGACACTGCTGAGCTGACTCTGTGGGAGCCCCAGGTACCATCAGCACTGGCCAACTCTACACCCTGACCCGGTTGCAAACACAAGCAACTGGCAACCGGTGGATTATATCGCACCTGCCAACGTGGAGGGCGCAGAAGCGTAGACACTTAGTTCACACAAGCATTTGCCTCGTCTGCCCACCTCTCTTTCCCCACAGCTTGGGGGGGGGGCTCCCCAATACTCTGTCCCTGTGAAAGAATCAGCCTCAACTTTGCTTCTGTCAAGGAGCTGTTTTGGGCAGAAGGGGACAAAAGAGACAAAACAAGAAGCTGATTCTCATGACACTTGCTGGTCAGACACCATCAGGTGAAAGCACGTTGGGTCACAGGAGTGTGAAACGGCCTGCTAGGGACTTGCCCGGGACTCTACCCAGAGGCCCACATGCTTCTCTGCCCTGAGCCACGGGCTGAAATACGGTGCTGCGGTAGGCAGCATCCGGAGGCGGCCCTGGGTTTCCAGTGCCTGGTGTAGAGACGGCCTGCATCCTCCCCTCCTGTTGAGTGTGGGCAGCACTTAGCTGTATGACAGGATAGCGGTTCTGTGCATACGTTAACGGATACGGTGGAAAAGACTCGAAGATGTGACTAGAGCCCTCTGATCAGTTGACTTTGAGTTGAACAAAAGGAAGATTATCCTGGGTGGGCCTGACTCAATCAGGGAAGTCCTCAAAAAGCACCGGGTCCTTCCTGAAGGACATGGTGTGACAGGGCCTGGGAGGGTCACAGAGCAAGGAACGGACAAGGCTAAGAGTTGAGAGCAGCCAGCAAAAAAAAAAAAAAAAAAAAAAAAAAAAACCAGGGGCCTCAGTCCTGCCATCGCAAAACACTGGATTCTGCCAACAGCCCCATGAGTTTGATAGAGAACCCCAAGTTCTGAAGGAAGGCAGGCCGAGCAGCACCTCGATTTCAGCCCTGTGAGACCCTGAGCGAAGAGCCCAACTCAGCCAAGCTCAGCCTTCTGACCCGTGGACACGGTGCCGTCATGAACGGATGTTGTCAAGCCTCTAAGTTTGTGACGCAGCCTAGGGTCCCTTCTCCCAGCAGGTGCCAGCTCAGGACCCAAGGTGGGGAAGGGACGGTGACAGTTCTCACTCCGTCACTTACATGCGCACTTATGAACCCGTGTGTCTGGTCGGGGAAGCTCTGGGCTGTCCTGATTCTGGCATTTTGGTCCCCAAAGGAGCTCCAGTAACAGTCCCACTGACATAAAGGTTGGGGAGCCAACTGGCCAGGTTGGGCTCCTCATGTCCCTGGACAGGAGGAGGTAGGGACACCGTTGTGTCATCTGGAGAAATGTTTCCTGGCCATCCAGGGAGCACAACATGTCACTACACAGTGGTGATGGCAGAGAGTAGGTCAGCAACCACACACCCTCTGTGGCACTTCCTGGGACCGCCAGGGACAGGGACAGAAGCCAGAGGCTACAGCAGCCCCCAGGACCACCAAGGGCTTGGACAGCTCAGGACTGAAGTTCGGGGTCGCCCTACAAGAGGAGGAACCTATGTGACTGCGTGCTGGCTAAGGACAAATCCAGGATGGGTGATGGATGAAGGAATTTCCCATCAACCCTGGCCTTGCCCCAGGCAGGTGCTGTCCCCTAGTCACATCTCCTTTACCCCTCCTGCCTCACAGACGGCATGTAGGTGCCGGGCAGCTTTCTCACCTGGCTCACGGGCTGCGGATACCAAGGCAGACCGTGATAGGACACCGTCTCCAGGAAGTGGATGCCACCATGGGTGACAGCGTGTCCCTCCCTTTCACAGAGAGGGCGAGCATGTTAAACCATGGGCAGGAGTGCCAAGGTGGTGACCCCGCTGGCAGGCACAGGTCAGAGACCTGGGCCTCTGCTCGTCCCCCTGGCAGGGAGCTAGGGTTCTCCTGCCAGATGCAACCTCCACCCGGGGGCCACACCGGCCTGATTTGGGACCTAAACAGCATAGAGGGACAATGGCCAGTGGTGAAGGCCCAGGCTCAGCTGTGGCCTCTGGCCCTGCTTCACCGGTCAGTGCTCACTCAGTGATTGCCACATGGTGGCTATTGCCACCCCTGGAAATTTCCCTGACGCGGCTCTCGGGCTGGCTGGGGTCTTCTCCTCACTGCTTGGCTCCTGGGAGAATGACACCCAAACCTGATTCCCTGTCCTTCCAAGATGTCCCTTATTCTAAACACGCTCCAGTTAAGGCGGCCCGAGCAGATTCTTGGCAGCCTGCGGCTAAGATCCCTGGATAACATAGGGGCTCGTCGGACACCCATTGGGGGATATCGCTCCTGAACAGTCAAGGTGAGGAGGGGAGCAAGCCGGGGTTCTAGAAGCCATGGGAGCAGCTGAATCTTTCAGGAGGGGCCAGGCTGCCAGCCAGGAGAAGGTCAGGGATGGACTGTGTCTCCCGGGTGAACCCAAGAATCCCACCAACACACACTAGTGGGAGGCGCGGCAGAAGATTAGGAACTCCTCCCTCCGCAGAGAAGTTTCCTATCTGCTCCTTGCCAACCTCCCAAGAGGGAGAAGAGAGTTGGAGCATTTGAATTTAAAAAATATATATCCTGGGGACAGCCTCGGTTAAGAGCAGGACCATTCTTCATGTGCTGGATCATTCAGATGGACGCACCAGGCGGCAGGTGGTGGCTGAGCCTTGCCGGGCAAGCCTCGTGCTTCCCAAGGACAAGAAAGACACAGCAGCACTTCCCTGCCCTTCAAGGGCTCGTGCCGGTTAAGAAGACAGACCCCAGCGGCGCCCCTGCCTCGGCTGGAAGCCCCCGGCATCTGTGGCTCCATCCTGCCCGGCCTCCCACACTCCCTGCAAGGCTGGACGGAACGAGGTCCCTGTCCCTGAGGAGCTGCAGCCTGTCGGTTTGGGAGCCGGCACGAATCCCCACGTTCTGGAACGATTTAGGGTGTTCTGGAGCCAGGGCACAGAGAAAGAGTGGGAGCAGCCAGGAGCGTTGACGGGCGGTGATTATAAGCACGCAGAACCTTCTAGAAGGAGGTGGGAGCTCGGCAAGTCCTCTGGAGATGGGTGGTAGGAACCGAAACGCGGGCAGGGGGCTCAGCTTACGCGGGTGTGGATCCACGACCTCTGGGAGTGGCCAACACTGCTGAGAGGCTGCTCGTGGTTAAACGGCAGGAGTGGGGCAGTGAGGGTGGGGCTTGAACCCAGGGCCGGAGAGCAGGTGGCTCAGAGTGTGCCTGCTCAGGGAAGGAAGCCAAAATGCACCTTTCATGGGATGGGAAGGCATCAGACGTGGTCAACTGGGGACTGGTGAAGCAGAAGCGGTCTCTTCCTCCGTGGCAGACCGCAACACCCCAGAGAGAAGCCAGGAAGGCGGGGACCACGTTACAGACAGTGGGGGAGGGGAGCAAGGCGCTCACCATTTACCACGCAGCCTGAACACTTTGCACCTGCGTCTGCCCCCCTGCCTAGGGAAGCGCCCCCTCCTTCCCCATCTCCCTAACACGCAGCACACTCCAGGAATGTGGTTCATGCGGCGATGACCATCCACAGGCATCTGACCATTTACTAGAACTTTTCAAAGGAAACTTTGGTTGAATCTACAAATAGGGTCCTTCAGCGTATGCATCATCTGTCCCCTTTTACAGGTGAGGAGGCTGAGATGGAAAGACACAGCGGCCGTGCGGCTTCCTCGGGGGCTCAGACCCGTGCCTCCTAATTCCAAACCACGGCCAGCTCCCAGTGCCCCGGGCACTGCAAGCATGGACGCCCACATGGGCACCAGGACGCGTTGGTCCTCGACGGATCAACATTCCTCCGCATCCCCCTCTTCCTCGGCTCTTGTCGTGGAGAAAAGGAAAGGGGGGTCAGCACCAACCTTTGCTACAAAGGGCATTTACTAGCACAGATCATCCACAGCACTTTCCCACTTAGAACCACAACCCCTTTTCGTGGCCCCGCGTGATAATCCATGCCCTTGCTGGGTAGCCAATCCAGGCAAGATGGGTTAACTGGTTAGTTGGTTGGTTGGCTGACTGGTTAGTTGGTTAGTTGGTTGATTAACTGGATGGTTGATTAGTTGGATGGTTAGTTGGTTGATTAGTTGGATGGTTGCAGGTGGATGGGTGGGCGGATGGGTTGATGAGCTGGTTTTCTACCTAAATGACAAAATTTTGGTCCTCGCACCCAATAGGAAACCTCCTCCCCACACCAATGAGTGGATCTGAATCTCAGTTCTCCATTTATAGTGAAGACATGCCATCGATGAATTCCATTCATATCCCTTCACCTGTACTTTCTTGGCATAAAAGAGAAAGGAGTGAAAGAACACAGACGCTGTGATTTATTTTCCTGCCTTTTCTGCTCAACGAGTGAGCAAGACACAGGAGATAAAAATCACCTTTTTTCCCACTCATGCACAGCCCTTACAATATGAGCAACTCATTAGCTATGTGTGCGTTTAGCACCTTAAGATACTGTCTTAATACAAAGCAGCCCCTAACGCAAGCCGATGACTTTGTCTGGGTCTCAAACAAAGAGACATCCACTGGTGAGAGGTCTGTGAGCTCCCTGAGCCATCACACTGCAGAGGTGGTTGTGGATGCTTTGAGGAATTATCAAAAGAAAACTGGCTGATTCAGGACTTCTGTCATCACAAAGAATTTAAATCCCACGTAAGGAGCTCCTTGACTGCATCACATGACTGATGTTCTTTCTGTGGGTATTTGGCGAGCGTGGGTGATGGTACGGGAAGTATGCTAATGCAATGATGGCATAGGTGTGCCCGGCCTGATCTTGCCCTCGAGGTCCTACTGGTTTTTCCAAAAAAATCTGTCCTCAAACCAGAGACCCAAATGATCTGGACGTGATTGCTCATTTTGTTCATCTGTCCTGCAAACACGTATCGAACACCGTGTACCCCCTTCTGTTCTAAGCCTTAAAGGGCAAAGGGATAAAGCGGGACTCGTGCTCACAGACGTAGACACCAGAATAGTCCAGATGGCTGCACACCCTGGGTGAGTCCGTGGCTGAAGCACGATTCTGCGTGTGGCTGTGTGACATCCATCTAGGTGGCTAGGTCCCGTGGGTCTGACAAACATCACCCCCGTGTCTTAGAAGCCACACATCGTATTTCCGGAGCAGTCTGGCTCTGAAGTGACGTTGGAACACGGGGCGAAGAGTGGCCGATGCCGTGCCGCGTCCTTGACGACAGGGACCACGGGGGAACTTGCCAAGCTTGTCCCCATGGACCCCGCGGCGGGATCCGGAGTGTTCCTCTCCCGGCACGGGCCAGTGGGCGAGAAGCAGCTTCCCACCCATGTTTATTCATGCTCTATACTCAATTAGCTCAGGAGCAGTTGGAAGCCCAAGTTCAGAAGTAAAACTCCACCCAGGAGTCTCTTAAAAAATCCCTCTCCCAGCGGGAGGCTTTCTGGGAACAAAAGCAAACCCATTTAACTTATTATTGAAATTGATTATCCTTTCTGCAAGACTCTCTGTTTGCCTGGGAAGAAGGCACACGACTGATGATGCCAAAGGGAAAATGGGCCAGAACCAGGCGGGGACCTTGCCTGCCGCAGGCCTCTCAAGGAGCGACTCACGACTACCCTTTCACCCCGGACCTCGGGCTGGGGGGCCGTCAGAGCAACCGCGAGGTGTGTGTGACTCAAAATAGCCCTCCCTGTTGGCACGGCCATGCCCCCGACGCCAGAGCCCCCCGACCAAGCTGGAATTAATGCCTCCGGGTTGGCAGAGGGAGGCCGGGTTGACCTCGCCACCCTTCACCCACGGATGGACTACGTGGGCTCCAGGCGTCACCATCAGTCAACGCAAGAAGCACGTCAGGCGAGTGTGCCTGACCAAGGGGACAGACTGCCTGCGCAGCACAGGAGGGGGGCGCGGGGGGGCGGGGAGGAAATCCTCACCGGCTCACACAGCGCAGGGGCTCCGGGGAAGAGGGGCCATCGCAGCCGGTTGCCGCTGGGGAACCCGGCACCCACGGGGCGCTGCTCAAAGGGGCTGATAGGGGAAAAGAGACGCCCTCTCTTGTACGCACCTCACAAAATGGTCTTTCTTTTGTAATATTCAGGCAAAACACTGGCTCTTGCCCCGTCCCCAGACCAACAGAGCACTGAACAGAGGTTTGCTCCGAAAATCCACTCAGCCCAGTGACAGAGCCCTGCCTTTGGGCTGATGTTTGGCCTGGAGACTGGAAGGAGGGGGAGGAGGGCTTAGCCACGCGCACACACACACACGCACACACACACACACACACACACGCACACACACAGGCTGGTGCACACACAGACATACTCACACACTCCACCACCAGCACCACCACCCGGCTGATAATCCATGAGGAATAAACTGTGATCAGGTCCACAAGCCATATCCTGGGCCAACCCAGAATAGGGGGAGATTAATTCCGACTTGGAAGCAGGCTTTAACTCCCCAGCTGTGTACCCCACTCTGTGGAACAGCCCCTGTTCTGCGCAGGCCCACAGCGGGGTCACGGCTGAGCACACACATGTGCACAGCAGCTCACGCATTAGAAGGCGCTGGTCCCTTTATGTCTGCAGCAGAGTGCGATTGTGGGGTCCCGGGGATTTGGGACCAACGTCTCCAATCCCAACAGAGCCACGAGCAATGGGGCACGTTGACCCTGGAGGACAGGATGGCCAAAGGAAGGTGACATTGGATCGGCCCAGGGCCGATCGGCTGAGGAGCTTCGGGGCCAGGGACCTTTGCCCACCCCCAGGCAGACCTCCGTCGTGGGCACAGGGGTCCCGGGAGGGGACTGACCCTGCGCGGGTCGTGTGGGCAGGAAAGGCTTTCTCCAGTGAGAGAGGCTTTGCTCTCACTGGAGGGCTCAGTGAGCAAAGTGGAAGAGTGATGATGTCCTTTTAGTAATTAAATACATCAAATTAATCATGATGCCACTTTGGAAAACTCAGGTTCCCAGCAGAAACCAGAATTCCACTCAGAGGTTGAACCGGGGAAATTAATGAGAGAGTTATTTATGGACACGAGCGGGACAAGGAGACACCCTGGGGACTGGAGCCCCGAGCCCCGCAGCAGCAGGAGCCACGGCCACATCCAGGTGGCGGGAAAGTGGGAGCAGGGCGGGGGGACTGCACCTCGTTCTGCTCCTGCCCCATCTCCTGCCAGGACCTCCAGGGCGCAGCGTCGGGCAGAGCCTGGATCTGGGGGTGCGGGGTGCAGACGGAGAGTAGCCAGGGCCCCTCCCACCTGGGGAAGCACCAGAACTGCCAGGGCTCAGGGGTGACCGCAGACTCCTGTGTGTCTCCTTCTGGCCCTTCCCGAGAGCCGGGGCAGGGCCCCCAGCGGGACCCCGGGCCCCACGCTGCAGGTGGGAGGCTCCGGGAGATGAGGGTCAGGTCGCAGGGTGGGGGCGCAAGTGCGAGGGGTGACACGTGGTGGGGGTCGTCTCGGGTAGGGGCTGGCCTGGGGCCGAAGCTGGCTGGGCTGGGCACAGTGGCCCCGGTGTGCCATCCCAGGTGCTGACTGCTGGGACACAGCCAAGGCGCAGGGAGGGACAGCCTGGGACTGGGGGACCGGGCCTCCGTTCCCAGTCTGAAGGCAGACTGAAGGCCCCATAAAGAACAGTTTCAAATGTCAAGAACTCGGCCAGCACGCTCCTGCTTGGAGCCGAGATGAGCACCCCGGGGCTTGCACAGTGCGCCGCACGTGGGTATGCATCTGTACATGGTCTCCCCATCGTTCCTCGGCAGCAGTGTTTTACTAAGAGTGTGACTCACCACGCCCTGATTACTTGTTTTCCTCTCTTCCCAAACATCTGCTTTCCCTTCTAGCTGCCTCCTTCTTCAGTTCCTTCCCTGCCTCCCTGGTTAGCGCATCACATCCACAGATTTCAGCAGGTGCACGTGGCTTCCGTGACAGTATGGAAACTGAGTCTGAGCGGAAGCAGGGGTGGGGGCAGGAGGCGGGACCACCCTCGGAACCACAGAGTCAGAAACACCGGTGTGCAGTCCCCTCCACGGAGCCCTCGGGTCAGCCGGGGACGGGAGGCCACCTGGGACCTGGGCAAGTGACACACTCCCTTCCTCCATCCTGCCTGATGGAAACGGGAAAACAATCTAGTAAAAACACTGCCGACACCCCCACCTGTGCGAGGATCAGGTGAGACCAGAAGGCAGGCCTCCACTGACACGTGCCTCCCCATGCCGGGGCCCCGCTGGCCTCGTGACCCTCCTCAAGGCAGCCATCTGGCCTCCCAGGTCCTGGGAACCTGGCAGGGGGGTGGGGGGGGGACGGGGGTCCCTCTGGGACGCCCGACCCAAGCCTGTTGTGGACTCAGGACCTCCAGGCCGCAGCTGGGAATTCATCTCCCCAAGTTTCCGACTGGTCTGTGAGTCGTCCGCCACATGTGCCCGGGGCCCTGGAGGGGCGGCAGGTCGGGGATCCCGGCCTCACTCCATCCTCAAGGCCAGAAGGCACATGTTCCCTCCGTCTGACCCTCTGCCTCCCTCTTACCGGGACCTGTGCTGGCCTGGGACCGCCCACAACGCAGGACAAGTCCCCATCTTGGATCCCTAACTCAGTCTCACCGGCAAGGTCCCTCTTGTCCTGGGATGTCACATAGTCACGGGCCCTGGGGACTGGGTGGACGTCTTTGGGGGCCCGGCCTTCGCCGTCCTGAGGGGAGGAGAGCGAGAACTTCCAGGCAGCTGAGCGGAAGAAAAGGAACCAAGGAGACCCAGGGACAGAAGTAAGTCCTGGGGGGTTTGGATCTCCCGGCCCCCAGGTGCCCCCCAACCTTCTGTGGTGTCTTCTCTCTCCCACCTGCTCCATTTTGCTTGTAATCCGCACAAGCCGCGCCCCTCCCCGTGGGCTGCAGGCGGGCATCCGCCCGCCCTCTCCCCCCACCCCTGCTGCCCACAGGCTGGAGGCGTCCTGAGATTATTAGCATTTTGCATGAAAAAAGAAGGCAGAGCGGCAACCCCCATCCATCCTTTCTCTGCCAAACAGCATAAAAACCTCACCAGGTGTTTTGTGAGGCCAATTCTTCATAAATTGAGCTCTGCCTCTGCCGGTCTGGGGAAAATATTTCTTTAATATGCGGAACGATAATGGAGAACGCCGTTAATTACAGCCCAAAGACATAAAAAACACCCGATTAAGACAGTGAATTTGGAGCTCCAGATAACAGAGCACAGCCGACATCGAAGATGGAAAATACCCAGAAGGTACTCGGGGCTCTGCTGCGGACACACGCGGCCATCGGCCAAATACGTTCACGCCCTCTGACCTTGATTTCCATGCATGTGTCCCGTTCACTGAGACACAGCCACCTCTTGGGGGACGGCCAGCTCGGCACAAGCCCGCCCAGGGCGGAGGGGCCGGACTCTGGCCAGCCTCTCACTGCTCTGTGGCCCCAACCCTTTTCCAAACCGGGCCCCTCGTCTCCCACCCATGGGCCTTTGCCTTCCTGATCCCTCTACCTGCCCCACACGCTGTCTCGAGGCGGCTTCCACGGTCCAGCTCCGCTGTCGTCTCCTCCAGGAAGGCCTCCAGATTTCTCCTCTTTCTGCCCAGCACCTGTTCTGTCCACAGCAAGATGGCAGTTTGCTTCGGCTGGTGATCTGCACACCCTCTGTACCCGCCTGGCTGCTTCGACCCAGAAGGCCGCACCAGATAGGCCACGAGCGTGCCCAGCCCCCAGCCCCCACCAGGCCAGGCACCAGATCTTTGAGGCTGTAAGTCAGATTTCCTGTAAAATACTCAGTCTCAGCGTGTGAGAGTTTCAGAGAGGCCAGCCCCTGGGCCGTGTGACACGCTGACTTCCTGGAGGCCAGCCCCGCCCCGCTCCCGCCCCCCCAGCCTCAAGTCCCCTATAGCCCCGGGCAGGCGCTCCCTTCCTGGGCCTCAGTCTCCCTATTTGGATGATGCTGTGCTACCATCCTGAGAGGGTGCTGCTGCCAGGGGTCCTGGGGGCTCCCGGGTCCCTGCACCGATGCCTCCCACATGCAGCCTGGGGCTGTGGTGCTGGGACCCTCCAGGCCTCCACCCACGCTGACCAGGCCCAGCTCCCTCACCCTCCGCTCGCCTTCCCACTGCCCAAAGCAACCTTCACCGTATACACACTACACGTATGCACATCCACACATATGTTCACAGCCTGCCCCCCCACACATGTACGAATACCACGCACATATACACATATACACACCTACACACACACACACACACACACACACACACACACACTTCCTGCCTCTGATCTGTTACCCCCACCAAGGCAGCACCTGTAGAGAGGAGCTCAGGGCCAGGGTGAGGGACGCGGCGCCGGACCCCCAGGGCAGACCATCCTGGGAAACTGTGCCGAGGGAGTGAGCATCGCATGGAGTACAGAGCTCGGGCTCTGGCACAGGAGGGACAGAGCCCTTTGCGTGGCAGCCCGTGAGCTCCCCTCCTCGTCCCCTCCCTACACAGACCACTGCTGCTCGGCCGTCCAAAAGCTCCCACGAGCTCTGCGTGTCTGGCGCTCATTGCGGTGCCTGGGGCCGGGGCAATATGGGTGCGCTCGAACCAGCATCACCACCGCTGCCCTTGCTGTGCGCCGCTCCATGTCAGCCAGGACTACATCTCCCAGGAGGAGAGACCACGCCAACTGACCAGCGGTGACACAGACAAAGGCAGGCAGGTCCCACTCACAGGTTGGCCCTGACCCTGTGATGCAGCGCCACTAAAGAATAAGCTACCCCAAACTCTAGTCCTAAATCCAGAAAGCACAAAGCACACTGTTCTATTTGCTCATAGCTCCGGGCCAGGACGTGGAGCAGGACCAGGCAGGACAGTTCATCTCTGCCCATCATGCTGGGGGCCCCAGGTAGCGGCTCCTTGGTCCTGCAATAAGATTGCCACCCATACCCCACCACTGTCCCAGAAGAAGTCACCTAGCACCTAGGGAGCACCTGCTGCATGTACACCAGGCTCTGAGTGAGGCGCACGGCACCATGCAAACTAATAAAAAGAAACCTCGTGGAGATTGGAGTCAGGAAACAGGCAGCGGGAGGCCTCAGGCCCAGCACCAGCAAGAGCAAGGAAGGTTTCTTTCTCCCCCTGCAACAGCCCAGCCAATCAATGAGAGACTGTCACAGCTCAGCCAATGAGAAGCCACTACGCTTCCAGCTCCCAGTTTACTCCAGTGGGCTTTCTGCTTACATCAGTTGTTCCCAAGGGCCGCTTTCTTACCTAAAAGAGCCTCCCGGCCTTGTTCTACGGACTTGCCCACGGTTTTGCTGTTGCTTGCCCATCCCGGGTTGCAATTCTCTGCTATTCCAAACAAAACCCATCTTCTGCTGGCAAAATAGCTGGAAGCTTTATGTTTAAGGTTAATGCTACGCACATCACCTCCACTGTCTCGCTCGGGCCTCACAGTCGGACTCCGGCAGGATGGAGGAGGGGTACATCGGGAACAGACGGATGCATGAAGGGGCCTGGGGCACCCCCTTGCCTTTGAGGCCTGCCTCCGTCCCCCAGAACCTGCACGTGTGACCTCACTTGGAAAGTGGTCTTGGGGCGCCTGGGTGGCTCAATCAGTGGGGCGTCCGACTTCAGCTCTGGTCACGTCTCACAGTCCGTGAGTTCGGGCCCCGCGCCAGGCTCTGTGCTAACAAACAGCTCAGAGCCTGGAGCCTGCTTCAGATTCTGTGTCTCCCTCTCTCTCCCCCTCCCCTGCTCGTTCTCTGTCCCTCTCTGTCTCTCAAAAATAAATGCATGTTTAAAAAATTTGAAAAAAAAAAAGGAAATGGTCTTTGCAGGTGTATTCAAGTTAAGGATGTTGAAAAGAGATCATCCTGGATTATGCGCGTAAGCCCTAAATCCAATAAGTGTCCTTATAAGAGACAGAAGAGGAGAAGACACACCGTGGGAAGAGCAGAGGCCACATGATGAGGAATGCAGGGGTGGGGTGATGCACCCCCAAAGCCAGGAGCGCCTGGGGCCACCGGAGGCTGGAAGAGGAAGGGAGGGGCCCTCCCCTTGAGCCCCCAGAGGGAGCACAGCCCTGCAGACCCCTTGGTTTGGGACTTCTTGGGTTTGGGACTTTGCTTTAAGCCCCCGGAACCTGATATGCCGCCTGATAAGTCCCAGGGTCACCGCAGCGGTTAGGGCCATCCCCCACCGGGAACCAGCACAGCCTGCGCTGGGCCTTCTGGGAACTCGGTGTGAGAACAGGGGCCCTTTCCGGACACCCTGAATCCTGCGCGGGGTCTGGAGAAAGGCAGGTGGGGGCAGAGCTCCTGGATCCGGAGAGAATCACTGAGGTTCTCTGACTCCTGGGACGGGGCCCGAGGAGCAGGGGACGCCCCGATCAGGGCAGCTGTGAACCCCAGAGGTTTCAAACAAAACAGGAGAGGAGGGGCGCTGAGGGCAGCGGAGAGCAGGGAGAACTGCCGACCCTATCGATAAGCGGGAAAACATCTGTGACATAAATAAAGCCAATGCCAATCAAGTGATGGAAGGAGCCAGCCGGCCATTTAGTATTGATAAACGGCTCATTAATATGAAACTTTGCTTCATTTAGCATCTCTTATTGCCAATTAGCAGTAATGCCTCCACCACACTTTAGACTACTGAAAATTAATGGTTATCTATTTTCCTGGGACAAGAGTGGCAGTGGCCTTCGGGACGCAGCTCTGGGCTGACCCTTGGAACTTTGTGGAATTCTGTCAGAGTGCAGAGACCCGGGACAGGCTCACGGCCTGGGCCGCAAGGCCACAGGCGCAGGAAATCCCCCAGACCCCCAGCCCATAATCACGACACAGTCACGAGGCTGTGGGGACATTCCTGAGCTCCCCGCCCCTTTTGCAAGCCAGCCGTCCACCCCCAGCCCTCTCCCCAGGTGATTAATGACGGCCCGTGTGTGTCACAAAGTAAACAATGGGATCGTGCCACAGAGAGTTACGGGGGAAATAAAGCCATCTCTCTCCTGGCCCAAACAGATAGCACGAGTTACGGCTGGGCATTAAGCATCCCTCACGGGGCGGAGGAAACACGTCGATGTGTGTTTAATGCATCAGGCTGTTTACGTGGTTGGTTTTTGGAAAATCTGATCAGAAAGACGTAGCTGCATTTTTGCAACTGGTCCCCAGAGGGGGATTCCTGGGCACGTGCCCTGGTCCTCGGGAATGGTGGGCAAAGCCTGTGGGGACCCGGCGGGCAGGCTGGCCTGTGCCACCTTCCTCGGCCTCGGTTTCCCCACGTGAGCACGGGGGCCGCAGCTGAGAGAAAGGCCTCCTGATCCACACGGAGGGACCGGCGGACCTGGAGGGAGGCGCTTCAGACCCCAGCCAGAGCCGCTGGAGAGGGAGCGCCCCCCACCCGGCCCAGCCCAGCCCCTCCGGGCACGGGGGGGACATGTGTGCATCGGGGTGTAGACACAACCTCTCCACCCCCCAGGCCACCACACTGGTGCCCGCCAGGGGCTCCACACGGGTCCACCTTCCCCGGGGCGGGGCCCCCAGCAGCCCAGGGCCTGGCCCACAACAGCTGATGGGTGGGTGGGCGGACATACTCCTGAACAAACACACAAGCGTCCGAACCAGAGGTGTGTACACGCATGGGCACGTGTGCGAACACACCCACACAGCCGGCCCTCTCCACCCGCCTCCACGTGCTCCCCCCCTACCCCCTCCCGGCCCTGCCCTGCTCCCCGCTGGCCTCTGGCTCCTGCACCACCTACCTCAGCATCTCGAACCCGCCAGGCTCCCGGGGGCCAGCTCCTCCCTCCACCCCGGGCAGGTGGCAGGGGCCCCGGAGCCTCCGGCAGCCTGTTGGGGCAGGTCCCTCCCACCCGGACATTCTCTCCTCCACGCCACCCGTCTGCTGGGGTGCAGATCGATTCCAAGCCACAAGGACGACTGGGCTGGCCCTGGGTCGGTGGAGCTGTGGGGGTTTCCCATGGCCAGTGCAACACAGTGCCACCCGCTGTGGGGCTTTACTGTCACAGATTGAGTCTCTTCCGGTTCTGGTGGCCGGAAGTCCACCACCCGCCTCTCTGGGTTGAAGTCGATGCGCGGGCAGAGCTGGCCCCTCCCAAGCTTCTAGGAGACACCCGGTCTCCCGGCCTTCCCAGCTCGGGGAGGGTGCTCCTGGCCGTGCTCGGCTCGCTACCTTCCCCCACCGTCAAAGGCACCAGCCTCCACGTTTCCCACTGCACCTGTGGCGCACGGCCCCCTTCTCTGCTCAGATCCGTCACCCTCTGCCCTGCCCGATAGGGCCCTGTCCTGACCCAGGACCACCCGGATGAGCCAAGACCATCCCCCGTCTGCAGACCCCGAACTCCCTGACCTGTGCTACGTAAGCTGCCATCCGTAAGTTCCAGGGAATGTGCTGTGCACACCTTCGGCAGGGGGGGCACCATTCAGCCCAGTTCATGGCCACAGTCACGGTTCTACCAAAAGCTGGGGAGCCAGCAGAGGAGGAGCTGGCTGGGGAGCAGAGAGGTTCTGGAAGAAGGACAGGGGTCTTTGGATCACTGATCCCTGACGCACCTTTGCTCAGGTGTTTGTTAAGTGGAGGATGGTTGGAACCCTCACGGTTTCCCTGCCCTCCCTTGGCCTGGCCCCAGCGGCTCCTGCCTCTGGGCCCTTCCCCAGCCCCGCCCCCGCCCCGCGCCCCAGCGCCCAGCTGGGGTCCTCCTGCACTCACCGTGAGCTCCTGCGTGCCCTGCACAAGCGTGCCCTCTCTCCTGACTGAGCTCAGGGAACTCCTATTCCTCCCTCCAGACCCAGTCCTATAGCTGCCCTCAGGCCCAGGTTAAGGATTTCCTTCTGTGACTTCATCTCAGCATCTTTAAGTGTAGAACCCGTTTGCTCTAAGAAGGTTCTGCTTCTCTGCCTGTCTCCCATCTGGACTGTGAGCCTCGAGCACCGACAGGAGGGCAGGTCAGTGTCTCCCTCCTCTGGCGCCCCCAGCACACAGCACAGAGCCTGGCCCGTCGAGGCCCGTGGGCATGTGGATTGAAGGTGTGGGAGGCAGACTTTATAACATGTGGCCCCAAAGAAGTGCCCTCTAATCCCCAGAACCTGTGAGTATCACACAGTGTCACTCCCGGGATTCCGTTATGCTATCTGCCGTCACTGACCTTGAGATCAAGAGCTCACTGGGTGGGCCTGGTCTAACCAGGTGAGCCCTTAAGAGCAGAGAGCTTTCTCTGGCCGAGGGCGGAAAGCAAAGAGATAAGGGAAAAGGACCCAGTGCACCATATCTGGTTGAGGAGAAGCGAGAAGGGCAGGTGGCCTCTGGCATGAGCTCCCCACCACCCCCCCCCAGCCCCCCGGACGGGCAGCCAGCAAGGGGGCGGGACTTCCCACCTATACCTCAGGGAGCCCCTGAACCAGCACAGAGGCCAGCCCTTCCCTCGAGCCTCCAGACCAGAGCTGGCCCTGTATGGGAGCTGTGAAACCACGGCTGCTTGAAGCCGGTGGCCGAGTGCATTGAGGATTCCAAAAGGAACCCTGACACCCAAGGCCGTGCCACCTCAAGGGCCACTCATGTCCGGAAGCATCCGGAGTCTGCACGTGGAGATCACGTGCACCTTGCTGGAGAGCACGCGCATGCCTGGGGTTCGCACACCGGACTCGGGATCTGCAGAATCAGACCCCGCCCGTGCCCCTCCCGGGTGCCCCACTTTGTGCCCACCTGGGGGCGGTGCCTGGCACATGGATGCTGGGAAATGTCCCAAGAGTAGTGTAGACGGAGCCTCTGGGGGGTCCTGTGCCACCAAGAGCCCGCCCCACCAGGAGGGCCCCCACAGGCTGCCTTTGAATTCCTCCTCAGACTCAGGACCCAGAAGAGCTTGGGGACGGCCCACTGAGGTCAGTGGTGGCCCACGGGGTGGCCGGCCTGCCCCTTCCCTGTGGCCCTGTCGTCACCATCTATCGGCCACGCCTCCAGAGCGGGACAAGCACATGGTGAAGACAACGGGCACCCTCGACAGGAGCTGGTTCAGTCCCACCGGCCAGGTTCCCGCGTGCGTCCCCGTGAGGCTGAGCCCCTGGCCGCCAGGCCCTGCCGACGTTTGACACACGCAGGCGGTGTCCTGCATCACCTGCTGTGACACCTGAGACCCGGGGATGTCGGGCTCAGGAGCCTCAGCCTTGGCTTCACTCACCCCTGGGTCCCAGATCTGGGGCACCGGCAGCTCACGTCGGCCCCTGCTTCACATCCAGGGGGAGGGCAGTGCCCACACTACTGCTGTACAAACGGGGAGACTCCTGACATTTCCCAGAACCGTGTGCCCTGACAGCTCTAAGGGAGTCTCACTTGAAGTTTATTTGTGTGTTTTTGAAAAAGACAGAGACAGCGTGAGCAGGGGAGGGGCAGGGAGACAGGGAGGGAGAATCCCACGCAGGCTCCATGCTGTCAGCACAGAGCCAGATACTGGGCTCGAAGTCACAAAACCATGAGATCGTGACCTGAGCCAAAATCAAGTCAGACCCGTAACCCACTGAGCCACCCAGGCGCCCCCTGGGCCTCACTCCCGAGTCCCGGGTCCTGGACGTGGACACAGAGGGTGTGGGTTCAAATCCACGTCTTGCCGTTACCACACTCTCTGCCCTCCATGCTGGGCTCAGTCCTCCTGACCACACAGCCAGGGCGAAGTCTGGGCCACTCGGGCTCAGCAGAGGGGACCCGCCGAGCCCGGGCTTCTCAGCCCACGGCAGTCGCCGCTCGTGTGGTCACCGCACGTGTGGGGCCGCTGCGTCCCGCGTCACCAGGCCACGAGCTGCTGAGGCCAAGCCCTCCCTTTCCCGCTCCCCGGTTCCCGTCACTCCGCTGGCATCGGCCACACTGGCGACATGCCCAGGCCCGATCCCACGTTCTCTGAGCGCAGCTTAAACCACAGGCATCTTCGCGGTGCTGTGGAGGGAACTTCCTCCGGGGCTGGCAGCCTCAGAAAGCACCTGGCGAGATCTGGAGCTAAAACACCCAGTGTGAGCACGTAGCACAAGCACCCCGCGAGAGGTCTGGGACGCGGAGCTCCCCACACGCGGTACATCTGCTGTGTCCCTGCAGCGACACTACGGACCGGCGAGCACAGCCCTGCAAACACGCTCCCCCAGCGCCCAGCAGGGCCCTGTGGAGGGTATGCCCGGTGACAGGGGAGGGGCGGGCCCGCCCCCCCCCCCCCACCGGGGAGCCTCCCATCGGCTGCAGCCGATGCCTGACCTGAGTGGCCTCACCAAAGACCCTCCAGAACGGCCTCTGAGTGGGGCAGTTGGAAGCAAGAGGAAACAGTCATTCCAGACCCCACCATGACCCCAAACGGCCAGCTGATGGGGGGCAGGCGTGCTGGACTCAGGCCCCCGGAAGGGGACAGGCTTTGCTCACAGTGAGACCTCAGCCCATCTGCTGCCTCGAGCTGAGCAGGCGCCAGGTGACCAGCCACAGCTCAATCCAGACCCATCACCTCCAAGCCCGGCAGGGTATAGATTTTGTGTCAAAATGACAAAACAAAGCCTTTCTGGTCTGGCCGGTGTCAGCAGACCCCCTCAGCTCCCAGCCCAGGCCTCCTCCCATCTGAGGGTGAAATCGGGGGGCCCCCGTCTTCTCCGCTCCTGCCACCGCCCTCCCTCCCACACGGGCCCCCCCCCCCATTCCAGGCAAACAGGGCAGGGCCGGGGGCGGACGGGCCAGGACGGGACGCCGCACCCACCAGTTCAGTTGGCAGTCTCGGCTAAAAGCCACCCCCTAGACGTTCTAGCCAATTATTTAAATCCCAGCCTCTCCGCTCACTATGAAGATTGGACAGGATTGGACATTTATTAGCTAACTGAATGGCTGTAATAAGATAGCAAATCCAAAGGAGCAGAAAATTAAATGTTCTTGAGTTATCTTATTGAAATTTCCCTTCTACGCCTTTTATTGGAGGCGACAGGGCCAGAATCTCAAAGATGCATCTTAAGAGGCTTCTTTATGGGGTTACCCTGTGAAAGCTGAAGCCATCAAAACGAAAGCAGCCAGCAGGCCTTCAGGATGGACCACCTCTGGGCCAGGCGGAAACACCAGCTCGGGAGCTCGGCTGGCTCTCCTTCCCCGTCCCCGGGGGATTCAAGAACAAATACCACTGTGCCCGGCTGATGGTTCTGCTGATGCAGACATTGCGCGATTTTATTCATTGAATTTTGATTACTTATTATCATAAGGAGATACACTGATTTCATACGCAAGGCAGGAAGACGAACTCGCAAAATGAAGCAGCTAGCGGCTCTCAGGCACGGGCTTCTTTCCAGAACACGAGGGCTCTCTGCTTGTCCCGATGTGGACATCGTGAGGTCATGACCGGGGGGTGTCCTCAGGCTCCCCGGACCGTGCGGCACAGCCAGGTGGAGGCGGACCCGAGGAGCACGTGCCGAGGGACGTGTGAGGCCCCAAGTCCTCCGTGCAGGACCCTGCCGGCCCTGCCAGGCTTCCCCACGCTCAGACCAATCTTTCCCAAAAAACTTGCCCCCCTAATCCCTCATCACTGTTTCGTCTTCCCTGCAGACCATGGGGGTTACAAATGGTGGGAACAATGTGATCTGTGCCTGGTCCTCGTTTGTGAAGGCGACCACACAGCACAAGAGGCTGATGCCTTTGAAAGAAAAGTATGATATCGCTCACGGCTCCCCTGGAAGTGACAGGTGTGGCTGCAGGACCACGGGGAGAAGTGTCCATCAGGAGACAGGAGTCAAGGGGTCCCCACCTTGACTGGGGTCTCCGGGGGAAGGCACAGGTGAGACACGGTGAGCAGGCTCAGGCCGGTGAACTTGAATAATCCCAGCAGGCCTTGGGGCACAGGGGTGGCCCCACATTGTTGGGTGGAGGGGACACTGGCTCGGTATGGAAGTCAAGTAAGGAGGTGTGCTCGGGTTTGCAAATGAAGGACGTGTCATAAGCAAGTTGTACACTCCCTCTAGGAATTAGCTAGCGGGAGAGGGTCAGTCTCTCCCCAGACAGCCAGCCTCCCCACGAGGTCAGTCCATCACAAAATAGAAAAAATAAGAAATATAATTCAAAGGGGCTCCTGGGTGGTTCAGTCGGTTAAGCGTCCGACCCTTGGTTTTGGCTCAGGTCATGATCTTACGGTTTGTGATCCGAGCCCCACATCAGGCTCTTGCTGGCAGCTCAGAGCTTGCTTGGGATTCTCTCTCTGCCCCTCCTCTGTGCTTTCTCTCTCTCTCTCTCTCAAAATCAATCAATCAATAAATAAATGTAAAAATAAAAAAAATATATGATTAATGCACAGCACATCTTCCTTGCTCCCACAAGCAAAGAGGATCTATTCAATTCAAGAGAAACATTCCCTAGCTGAGAACACGGCACTGATTCAGGGATCAGGCACAGTGTATTTCCAGGGTGATGTTCAGGGTCTCGGGCTATTCCAGACACAGACAAGGAGTCAGGGGAAGATGGTCCTTCTGTTTCTGGGCCACGAGTGGGGAGGTGGTGTCCAGTTTGGGGGATGAAGCCTGTGCCTGGGGCACAGGGATAGGTGCCATGATGGTCCTCTTGTACCCAGCATGGGGTGAGGCCTGGGGTCAGGGTCAAGCCAATGAGCAGAGTCCTGTCCTCATGACCTGGCTGTCCACCAAGAGAGACGGGGACACCCAGACGCACAGACACGGCACCACATGTGGTTACAAATGAGGACCTACTGTGTAGGGTCCTCAGGCTCTTGGGGCCCCACTAGGGCTCTAACCCCTTCAGATATCACCCCAAGGAGGTTTCCCCAAGGGTGAGACGTTCAAAGTGAGACTGGGGGTGCACGGGGCGTCCCACCACAGAGGGGGGACAAGCGTGTTCCAGGCAGAGGAGAGAACCTGGTGATGGGGGGGGGCGGGATCCCCTGGGGCCAGCGTGTGGGGGAGGGGTGCAGGGGAAGCCGGCCATGAAAGGGAGCTCACACTTGGTCCCCGGCCTTTGATGGGTTTTCAGAAGCTTTGCGGTCTTTGAGGAAAGTACAAAAGGCAGAGTGGACCGGGGGAGTGGGTGAAGGAGCCCGGGGATGTCGGGGTCCTATCGCAGTGGGCGGGGCAAAGGGACGGCTCTGTGGTCCTGCCGTAGAGATTAATCAGGGGCTGAGCAGCAGATCGGACCTGGAGGGGGGGGTGGGCCGTGGTCCCACTCCATCCCCAGGTGTGGGAGCCTGCAGGCATTTCCTGTTGCCGCTGTGACAGATTATCACAAACCGAGTGTCCGCACACACGGGGCACCTTATAGTTTGGAGGTTCAGAAGCCCAGATGGCCGTCGGGCCGCGTTCCCTCTGGACGTTCTAGGGGGAGTCCAACTCTTCTCTTTGCCGGCTTCTAGAAGCCTCCCGCGTCCCCTGGCTCATGCTCGCTTCCAGCATCCCCAAACCACTGCTCCTGTCCTCCCGTGTCCTCTCTGTGACCCTCTTGCCTCCCTCTTATGAAGGACCTTGTGATGATGTGGGCCCGCTGGGCCATCCAGCCCACCTCCCCACACATCTCTGCTGTGATGTGTTCACCAGGCCCAGGGAATTAGGACAGGATGGGACACCATGAGGAGGCCACCGACCCGCCAGGCACACCTTACACAAGTAGGGGCTTGGGAAGAGTTTTAGGGGGCATGGCCCCTCAACAGCCCGTGCAGATTCAGGGCACACACTGGAGAGGCCTAGAAGCTGACGTCCCTGTGCTTACATGTCAGAGGCCTGCCCTGGCCAGCCTGGCAGCAGACAGGCAGGTGAAGTCCCCAAGCCTGAGGACCCACTTCTTCTGGGCTCTCCAGAGTCACCGGCCACAGCCTCCTCCCCCCCACCTCTCCCCACCTGTGTGTCTGGCCATCTACCTGCTCGTCCATACCCCATCCGACCACAGTCCCTGCTGCCCCAGGTCCTGGCTCAGAGGACAGGCTCAACACATGTTTGCCAGTTGATGGGACACACAAAGACCAGCACGTTGTGGCCCAGGCAGGGAATGTATTTGTTCTGCAGGGGCCCAGGAGGTGAGAGCAGGGAAGCAACGTGCCCTCCCAGAGCCCACTACGCTGGCTCTCGAAGCCCGGGCGAGGTCGGTCTCCAAAGATGCATTGATGCATTATGAGTGACTGGGGCACTGGGGCCCCGAGGACACGCCCTGGCTCAGAGGGCCCTGCCCCCAGCAGCTGGCAAGGTCCCAGGCCAGAGCGTAAGGGACAGATCCTACCTTCGTGTGAAGTTTCCATGATGTCATGAGATGCAGCCGTGTGACAGCTGCTGGGGCATGATGGTGTCAGGAAAGGGGCCCAGGAAGGGACTTTGGACTCATGCTTGGAATGTAGGGTGCGGGTCACCAGCCGTAGCAGTTTCCTGGGGCTGCCAACCGTGTGTCACAAACAGGTGGCTTAAACAACATGTATTTATTCTCTCATGGCCTGAGGCCAAAGCCAGAGATGCAGGCATCAGTGGGGCTGTCTCCTTCTGGAGTCTGAGGGGCAATCCGTCCACACCCGTGTCCCGGCCCCTGGTCTGGTCATTGGTCTTTGACTTTCTTTGGCTTACAGGAGCGTCACCCCAATCTCTGCTCCCGTTGTCACATGGCCTGCTCCCTATGTGTGTTTCTGTGTCCTCTCTTCATCTTATAAGGACACAGCCATTGGATTTAGGGCCCACCTTAATCCAGGATGATCTCCTTATCTCAAGATCCTTAGCTAATTACATCTGCAAAGACCCTAGTTCCAAGTAAGGGCACATTCTGAGGGTTCTGGTGGACACGCATTTTTATGGGACACAATTCCACACCCTACGCCAGGAAAACAGGATGAGACGGAGACCCTGAACCAAACAGCACTGAGACACGGCACCTGGGATCGGACAGGCCAGCGCCGACCCTCCCAACCCCAGATTGTTCCAGAAAGAGTTGAGAAGCCCTACAGCGGCAAGAAGCGGGGAGGAGGGCACAGTGCCCTGAATCCGGTGCAACAGAAATTTAACTGCGTGAGTTTTTAAAGAACTTTTATGAACTTGCATCCATCTGATACCCATTCCAGCTTTCTGTTGACGTCTGCTAAATCTGTCCACACTCGGGGCCGGAAAGAGTCATTCTTGCTTCGTGCATTACACAAGACATCTGTAAATTGGATACTCTTTTCCTCCCTTTAAAAAATAATTTCCCTCAACCGCGATACACAGACAATTTTACTCTGAGGAGCCCCGGCTGTGAGGCTGGAAATGCTGAGTGTGAGTGGGAAAGGCAGATGTGAAACGATCCCCCAGCCACTGAGGTGCTTTCTGGAAAATGCAATCAAATACTTGATAACTTGCTAATAGTATGGTTATTAAACAGTCTGCCTTCATCTTTCCCAGAGCAAGAAAATGTACAAGAATTTGAAACACAATGGAAAATGGGAGATTATGAAAACGGGTCTGTTGTTAGTATTTACAGCCCTTTACATTTCTAAAGGGTTCATGATCGCCTCTGAGTTTCTGCTCATCCCCCCAGCTTCCCAGAATGCTTCCCTCCAAGGGCTTGAATGCTGATATCAGCCCAGTTAATACCCACCTCTGCTCCCATTCACCTGTGCCCATCATTCCCCAGGCAGGGAAGTCCTGGGGGCCCAGGGAGACAGGGACCCTTAAAGACCCACCTCAAGCTGACCCTCACCAGCCAGGTGGCCTGCTGATCCCAGGTGAGCTAAATAGCCTGTATGACTCTCTTCCCCTGTGATCCAAGTGGGAATGACATGAGGGCCATCCCCCAAGACTGTTGTGGTTCTGAGCAGAAGGGCTCAGACGAGGATCTGACATGGTGCCTCTTGGTGAATGTCAGCAGGGAACGTCACAGTCAAGGATGGAGAAGGGCAGACCGTCCCATTGGACTGGAGGGCTCCCTCTGATATAGAACTGAGGTGGAGGGAGGCGGGAGAGGCGGGGATCTTGCACCAGGAATCCCCTAAAGAAGGTGCCAGGACCCCCATTACCAGTCAGACAACTGGCTAGGATTGGGGCCTTGGACTTTAAAATTCGTTCACTCGCTCATTCACTTATTCACCAAGTATTTTGGGCATTTTGCTAGACATGGGGCACTAGTGTCCCAAGCACTCTAGCATCCTTTTCCCAAGCTGAGTCTCTACACTCCCCCATGGCCAGTGTTTTACAGATACGTAAAGTGAGGCTCACAGGAGCATGGGACTATCTGGGCAGGTCATGTGGCTGGTCCTGGCAAGGCAGGCACAGAACCCTGCCCTCTTGGACTCTATTTTCTCCACCCCCCCAGCGCCACTCCCAATGCCAGCCTCGGTTTTGCCATCCCGCAGAGGGGAGGATTCCCTTCAGCCTGTATAAGAAAGCTTCCCATGTATCCCCACCCACCAACCTACCATCACCTGCCAACACAGACACCCAACCCCTAGAAAGGAAAGGCACCGGACAAAGAGTGCCAGATGTCCTCAGGGCCACAGCACACAGGGAGGGGGTGTCCACAGAAAAGTAAATGAAGGGACAGAGTGTCTTTTCAGGGTCTTCCTCTCCCTGCACTATTTGGAGCCATGGCAACCCCCCTTCCTTTCTCAGTTGGCCCCAGACGAGCTGGTGACTCCATGAGCCCTCACTTAAGGCTGGTCCCCCATCGCAGTGACATTAGCTTCTCTAATCTCCATAGCAGCCCTCTGCTCTCACAGAGGAATCCCTGATATGGTGGAAGTATTACTGTCTCTGTTTTACACAGAAAAAGCTTGAAGTTTGGTCAAATCACTGGCCTTCCTGGCTCAACTCAGACCTGGGTCTGCCGGCTTGTGCCCCCTTTCCTACACACCGGCCATCACCAAAAGATTCAGATACCACTGAGGGTAACTGGATACCTTCCATTTTGTCTGAGAGGGTGCTCTAAAATACACATGGCATCCAGAAGGGAATACAGATTCAGAAAGGAAGGATTCTGGATGAGCCTACTGGTGCTGGTAGGTAATGGACATATTGTGGACTCAAGGTTTCCAGTGTACAGAGACAAGCAAATAAAAACAAATGTAAATGCATAAATATACACACTCTCTAAGCTTTTTCCCAGGGAGAGGATATGGCAGCTCTGACATCTCAGGAACCATGAGCACACTTCATGCCCAGAATTGTCTGAACATCATTCTCCAGTAATGTGACTCCTTCGAGAAGTGGCTGATTTCAGGGCAGGGACAAGGAAAGTCCAAGTCCAAGATGAAATGTCTTCATGGGCTATAATGTAAGGAAGGGCTCAAAGAATGATGGGGATGGGTCAGAAAGACCCAGAAACTATTTGTGCTACCAGGGACTGAATTTATATACTCCCTCCTCAAAAACCAATCCCTACAATGGTCAAAATGCATGAAACAGTGGTTTGAAAGACACTAGACATCAGGCAACAAAAGAAAATGATCCTGAGAGACAGGAAACAATAAAGAGCCCCATGACTTCCCCAGTTTACTCTTTGAGGGAGTTTCCAGGCCACGATTCTAGAAGGCAGACAGGCAGAGCCTGAGGACTCCCTGAGAGAAAGAGACAGAGCAGGGAGTCAGCAGAAACCAAGGTGGCCAGAGTTCAGTTTGACAGAGAAGCAAAGGAGAGAGTTGCATGGAGAGGGCATTCCAGAGATCCGCAGAGGATCCCCTCAATTAATCACATGAATATAAGAAAACAGTCCAAGGCCAGGGAGAGAGAGGATTAAAGATAACAGCATCCAGTACACACACACATGACTTGGAACAGTGCCTGGCCCCCACCACCACACCCGCTGCCAGACAAAAATCTCATTATTCTCCAGACATCGGGTTGATACTCAGAAGTCTTGCCTTGGTGGTGGAGAATAATCAGCCCTGGACAGAACACTGTTCTAATTCCCACCTGATAGACCTTAAAAAAGCAAGACTGTAAAGGATCAAACTGTTTCAAGCAAGTTAACGGCATCCCAGAAAGAAAAGCTCAAGAATATTTCTAGGAACACAAAATATCCAGCATCAAACAAGGTAAAATTCATAATGCTTGGCATCCAACCAAAAATTACCAGGTGTGCAAAGGAATAGGAAAATATGACCCAGGATGAGGAAATAATCAATTGAAACTAACCCAAAACTGACACAGATATTAGAATTAGCAGAGAAGGACATTAAGCAGTTATTATGACTGCATTCCATATGTTCAAGAAGGTAATTCCATATGTTCATGAAAGATGGGAAACAAAATGTCCCAAATTGAACATTTAGAGGTGAAATCACAAAGCATGGAATGAAAATACACTGGATCTAATTGGAGGCAAAAGGAAAGGTTAGGAAACTTGAAGACACAGCAGTAGAAACCATGTAAAATAAAACGGAGAGGCAAGAAAGAGTATTTGGGAAATGAACACAGCATGAGTGAGCTCTGAGACAGCTTCAAGCAGCCTAACATACATGTTATTTAAGGTCCTGAGGAAGAAGACTGTTGGGGGAGGGAGAACTAAAAAAAAAAAATATTTGAAAAAAAATAGTTCAAATTTGCTGATAACTAAAAACCCACACTTCCAGGGAGCTCCGTGAGCCGCAAGCACAAGGACAACGGAGAAAGTTATATGAAGGCACATCATAACCAATTTGCTCAAAACCAGTAACAAATAGAAAATTCTTAAATGCACCCAGAGACCAAAGACATGCGGCATACAAAGGAGCAGAGATTAACATGATAGCAAATTTCTCTTCACAAAAGATGCAGGCAAGCATTTCCCATCAAAAATGAGACAAAAAGACACAAAACAACATCTTTAAAGTACTGAAAGAAAAAACTGCCAATCCAGAATTCTGTACTCATCCAGTATATGGTTAACAAAAGGATTTCTGTTCTCACTGCTTGCATTCAACATTTTACTGGAGATACTAGCTAGTGAAATAAGGCAAGCAAAAGAAATAAAAGCATCTCAGATTAGAAAAGAAGATGTAAACTGTCTTCCTTCACAGATATAATTGTCTAATGTAGAAAATTGTATGAAATCTACCCCCAAAATACCTACTAGTATTAATAAGTTTAGCAAGATTACAAGACACAAGATCAACATGAGAAAATCAATTGTGTATCTGTATATTAGTAACAATCACATTGTGGAATTTTAAAAAATAACATTTATAGTAGTATAAAAATATGAAATACTTAGGAATAAATGACAACAAATTGAAATATCTACAAGTAGAAAAGTATAAATCATTGCCAATAAAGAAGACTGATACAGAGAGATATATCATGCTCATTCACTGACTCGACGTTGTTAAGATGTCAGTCTTTCCCAAATTGAACTATATATTCAACACAATAGCCATTGTTTTTAAGAAACAACCTTTTTTTTCTAGAAAGTGACAAACTGATTTAAAATTTCTACAGAAATTCAAAAGATCTAGAACTAAAAAAAATTGAAAAACAAGAAGAATGTAGGACAACTAAAAATTCCTGATTTCAAGACTTATGACAAAGCTACAGTAACCAAGACAATATGGTACTGAAAACAAGTTAGACAAATAGATCAATGGAACGGAATAGTCTAGAAATAAATCCAATGGACCCACACCCATGTGGACAACTGATTTTTTATAAATATATAAAGACAATTCAGTGAAGAATAGACCATCTTTTTCATAAGTGTAGAAAAATGGATATGCAGATGAAAATAAATATACTTAAATCCATACCTGTCACCACATGCAAACATCAACTCAATGTACAACTGAAAACTATGAAACTTCTTGAAGGAAAAATCGTTTGTGACTTTGAATTAGGCTAAATTTTCTTAGCTATAACATCAAAAGCAAAATCCAAAAAAGAAAAAAATGGGGGCTCCTGGGTGGCTCAGTCGGTTAAGCATCCAACTCTTGATTTCAGCTCAGGTCATGATCTCACAGTTCATGGGATTGAGCCCCACAAAGGGCTCTGTGCTCACAATACAGAACCTGCTTGGGATTCTCTCTTTCTCTCTCTCTGCCCCTCCTCTGCTTGCATGCGCTCTCTCTCTCTCTCTCTCTCTCAAAATAAATAAACATAAGAAAAGTGAAATTAAAATTTCTGCTGTTTAAAAATCACTCTTTTTAAAATGTTTATTTCATTTATTTTGAGAGAGACAGAGAAGGAGAGGGCTTGGAGAAGAGGCAGAGAGAGAGAGAGGGAAAGAGAAAAAGCCCAAGCAAGCTCCACACCATTAGCGCAGAGCCTGACATGGGGCTCAAACTCACGAACCATGAGATCATGAGCTGATCCAAAATCAAGAGTTGGATGCTTAACCAACTGAGCCACCCGAGTGCCCTTGAAAATCACTCTTGAGAGAATGAAAGGCAAGCCACAGAGTCAGAGAAAATATTTGCTATTTGCAACTCATAGATTAGACAAAAGACATGCATCCACAACATGTAAAGAATTCTCAAAATGCAAGAAAATGAAGAACCTAATGTAAAAAATGCTAAAGCTGTCAACAACAAATACTTCATGGAAAAAAAAAAAACATAACACATGGCAACTAAACACATGAAAGGATGCTCAGCATCACTGTCATCAGGGAAATGCAAATTAAAAACCACAATGAGACACGACTACACAAATACTAGAATGGCCAAAACTAAGAAGACTAACTTTCCCAAGTGCTGAGGATGCTGTGGAGGAATGGGAACCTCTAGAAACTGGAATTGAAACTGGAATGAAAACAGTTTGGCCATTTCTGAAAATGTTGAACTCATACTGGCCAAATGATCCCATCATCCCATCCCTACGTATTTGCCCAAGAGGTAATGTAAGCATGTGTCTATGCAAAGATATGTATGTGAATAGTCACAGAATTTTGTGAATTACAGTATTTTGTAATATTCAATTATACTTCAATCAAGCTGCTAAAATAAATCACAAAGACCAGCTTGAAGTGGCTCCCACTGACCAACACTGGAACAATATCAACATCAAAAGCCAATTGTAATAGTGACATATTATAATCTTTTGAACAGCACTGAAACTTCTGAGCCTGCATAATAAGTATATGCCAAGTATATGTCATATCTATTATAATGATATGAATTAATGAATTAACTAATAGGGAACAGAGAAATTTCTTTCTTTCAGGAAGTTGCCTGAACTTTCTTACAGGGAGTTGCCAAATAATAAATGTAGAAAGAGTGATAAAATTAGAAAATTGCCTTTAATCAGCTTACATGGTAATACGTAATTCAAGCAAGACACATCAATGCAATGTTAAAAGTAATGGTGAAAGTGGAATGGGGAAATTGTACCCCATATAGTATAATAGTATCTCCTCAAAGAACGCTTAAGAATTGCAAAAACAAACAGTGACCTTACAGAAAAGAAACCTGGAAGACCCTGTCTTAATAAAAAAAAAAAAAAATGTGACATTATATTTTCCAAAGATGCCTCCAACGATACGTCCATGCCACATGCTCTTTTTGCATGACTTTGACTCTTCTCTCATTAAGTGATGAGATCTATCCCCTCCCTTTGAACATGGATGGGTCTATGTGTCTACCTTGACCAACAGAGTATGATGGAAGTGACACCTGAGACAAGGTCATAAAAATGTCACGCATTTCCACCTTGTTTTCTTAGAACATGCACTCTGGGGACGTCAGCTACCATGTCAAGAGTCCAACAACCTTGGAATGGCATGTTCTGGGAAAGCCCAAACTGGCCTGCATGGAGAGGTCCTAAGACTACAAACAGAAATAAAAATCCCCAGCCACCATCTCTGCTGCCACCACATAAAAGACTGCGGGTCTGAACTGCCAGTGAGCCTTTTCTGAATTCCTAATATACAGAAAGTTTATTAAATGGTTGTTTTATGATGCTAAGCACCGGTGGTTTGTTACACAGCAATAGCTAACTGGGATGGCGATGAGGGAAATAATGGTAGAAATCACCCTCACATGGCACTTGATGGGATGGAGTGAGAGACGCACAACATCACATATGTGATACCTGGCCGAAGAGACTCAACTGAGATCCAATCATGAGGAAATATCAGACAGTCCCAAATCAACATTCTGTAAAGTGACCGGCTTGTAATCCGAAAAAACATCAAGGTCATGAACGTCAAGTAAAAACTGAGGAATTACCCCAAAAATGTACTAAAGAGATGTGACAAGAGCCTGGCGTGCATGGTCCTGGATTGGGTTCTTTTGCCATTGAAGGACATCACTCAGACAATTGCAGAAACTTGAATAGAGTCTGCAAGAGAAGGGGACTATTTTTGCAACTTTTTTGGTAATTCTGGAATTGTTTCAAAAGAAAAAAGAAAAGAAATGGCCTTCCTTGTGCTAAATTCTGATGAAAGGGCTTGTGTGCACAAGGCTTGGAAAAGAAGGTCATTTCCACTTCACTCAGGCTTTCTTCTCCCAGCCCTGGGGATTCATCTGGCAACGAGGCTCCATTTAGACACCTGGACCAAGGAAATGCTATAGCCCCATTAGGAAGCTGACTCGGCCACAGAGGTCACAGGTGAGTAATCAGGGAAGAAGGTATTTGGGGGAAAAGGAGCCTCCTGAGGTCATCATTTTGCATATGGTTGTTAATAATGCAACATTGAGTCTATTAAACAGAGTAAAAGGTAACTTTGGCCTGTGGGAAAGGACCATTATGCAAATTCAGGCAGAAGCAAGCTTTTTAAAATGCACATATTTAACTAAAGCATTCAGAGTTTTGGTCATTAGTTTCTTTTAAAAATGTTCCCAGGAAAGCATTGTTTCCACCAATTGCCATTGTATGGAGAGCTAAAGATTTGGAATCAAATGAACCAGGGCACCAGCTCCATATTGTTGCTTTATCTACTGTGGACATTGAGGATGCTACTTAAAGTCTCTGAGCCCAGTGTCCTCACCAGTTGTGTTTTTGTTTTGTTTTGTTTTTTGTTTTTTAAACCCTCTGCACACCTAATTAACGTTCTGGAATTCTGAGTTGGTGCAGAATCTTCAGGGCGGCGCTGTCCAGAGACTGGTGGTGCTGAAGTTCATTGTTGGCAAAGCCCTGGCAGAAAGGCGCCCTCTCTGAAGTGCGTCTCTGGGATCCACCTGTATCGTCCTATCTGTGGGTGGCAGAATGTCTGCTCTGCAGCCATGGAAACAGCTCTCAGAAAAGCAATTAGTGCACAGGTGTGTGCTTTAGATCTGCGATATTTTGAATTTATTTATAACTGTAAAAGCAATTAGTCTACATAATGAACTAATCACTTACTGGAATTTGGAGTTCTTTTGGATCTCCATGTAACACACATGTATAGAGCAAAATTTCGCTTTCTAAATTCTGATAATTAAATCAACTCCAATTTCATTGCAATTAGATTGAGCACAACTATCATAGTAGATTTCAAAATTGCCTTGTGAGTTTTTTTTTTTTTCCTCCTTCCTACCTGCTGGTTAAAAAAGCAAAGTTAAGTGAGACTATACTGAGGCAAACAATATTTCTTTGGAGAACATTCCAGGGGAACGTGTGTTCATCCTATTTTACAAACAAGGATTTATTTCAGAGAGGTTAAGGCTAACTTCAAAAATTATTGACTGCATCCTCTGCACTGGAAAATCTGTAGTATATTGCCTCATGTAATTCATATCACAACCCAAATACATATTATCATACATTGACAGATAAGGAAACTTGGTCCCAGAGAAGCAAGCAAAGGATAACAAAAACTAGTTACTGGTCACCAAATGAGTGTCTATTGTTCTTTAACATCTGTAACAATTCTAGGCAGGGGAAATTATTTACCTATTTCAGATGAGAAGCCAGAAGGTCAGAGATACTAAGTAACTCAACCAGATTTATCCATAGTAACTGATGGATCTGGGTTTTAGACCCAAACTGCCTGAGCCCAAAGCCCAGAATCTTCCCAGAATGTTCCAGCTAATCCCGGCTTCCAGTATAGAGCTCCCATCAGTTCCCTACCCGTTCACACAGGGAAGACTTTATAACCTTCTGTGCCACTGGGCCTAGAGGTGAGGCAGATACTGCCCTTGTTTGTCATTCCTGCTTCCAGGCCACCCTCCCTCCCTTCTCCATTAAATACCAGTGGATTTCATGCATCAGACTCTGCCTGTGCCACCTCTCCTTGTTCAAGTTATCTACTTGTCCCCCAATCACTGCCCCTTCCTCCTCAAAGACCTTGGCTCCTGTCTTATTGTCCACACAGCTGATATTTCACGATTCACCCATGGCCATCCACTTGAATCTATACCCTCAACTCCCATGTTCTTTTTCCACTCTATCATAGTCAGTTGGGCTGAACCACATCTCCAGTCACCTCTGGCCATGTGCCTGCTCATGTCTGCACCTGCTCAGTTGGTGTGGCTGGAACAAAACGCAGAACTATGTTGACAGGTCTCACATTAAATTCTGGACCCTAACTTCAGGTGGGCTCTTAACACTGCCCACAGATTTCCACCACATTGCCTCGTTCACTCACTCTCCTACTTTCCTGGACAACTGCTCCTGGTTCCTCAAACCCCCAATACTGGCTCCTCGTCCTCCCTCTCATCGGATGGCCGCATCTTGCATCTCACTGAGAAACCAGAGGCACTCAGAAAACATCTGCCACAAGCCCCGCCCTCACATATGAACATTTCCTTTATCCATGTGGCTGGACTTCTCCCATATCTCCTATGCCTGTGCATGCCTGCTCCTTGACCCTGGCTACAGTAATGTCTCCACCCACCCATTGGAATCCATACACCCCTACCCAAGTTCTTTGTTCTTACTCTTGGATCACCATTTTTCCTTGACCTCCTGGGGGTAGATCACTTCCACCAGCACACAAACGTGCTACTATGTCTCCCATTTAGAAAAGTTTCTCTTGACTCCCTGTCCCTCCAGGCTCAGCCCCTTTCTAGCAAAACCTTGGAAAGCATCTCTTCTTGCTATACTATACCTTCCTTCTCCCACTTTCTCTGTTGAATGCTCTCCCAGCAAGGCTTTGGCTACTCCCATCACTGCAACACAATGATCTTTATCAAAGTCTCCAGCAACCTCCATGTGGCTATACCCAAGAGGCAATTTTCAGTCCTTGTGGACCTGCTTCCCAACAACATCTGCACTGCCCATCCTTCATGCTTCCTTCAATCATTTTCCTTCCTTGGCTCCTAAGAGTCCACAATCACCTCATTTCCCTCCCGTTTCTCTCGCCACTGCGACTCCTCTTCTGCTTCCCCACAACCCTCTGAACTCTCGGTGCTGGGATGCCCAGGTTTCTGTCTTCTGTTTCTCTGTCTACCCTCAGTACTCGGGTAATCTCATCTAGTCCTGCGGCTTTACCTCCCGTCTACATGCCCATGTGTCCAAATTCGTTTGTGTGGCTTTGTGTGCCCAGCTGCCCACTTGCAACACCATCATTTGGCATGCCCAGTGTAGCTTGTCCAAATCCCCCAACTCTGCTTCTTTAGTGGGTTCTCCCACCTCAATGAGTGGTCACTCCATCCTCCCAGTCCGTCATGATAAAACACTTAAACATATCCTTTACTCCTCTCCTTCCAGACTCCGTATTGAATCCATCACCCAATCCTGTTGACCCTAACGTCAACACAAAACATCAAGAAGCCATCCACTGCTCCCCACTCTCCCACTACTGTCACTCGGGCCCAAGCCACAACCAGCTCTTGCTGGTATTTTTGCAATGCCTTGCTGGCAGGTACCCTTTAATTCATTTCTCTCCATAATCAGAGTGTTCCTTTAAAAAGGTTAGGTTTTATGACATCATCCTGAAGCTCAAAGACAATGATGGCTTCAAAAGCACTTGGTATGAACCTTGAACTCCTTGCCTGGCCTCAAAATGTCCTGTGTGACCTGGCCCTTCACCACCTCTGCAACCTCAGCTCCTCGTCCTTTCCCCCTCCCTCACTCAGCCCAGTCACACTGACCTCCCTGGTGTGTCTCAAACCCACAGGTACACTGCCACCTCAGGACCTTTGCACTTGCTGCTCCCTCTGCCTGGAATACCTCTCCCCCCAAATATCCCCCGGCCTTACTCTCTTACTTCCTCGAAGTCTTTACTCACAGACCACTTTGCAGAGAGGCTGACCCCAAGAGTCACTCGACTCCTGCCCCGCATCCTCTCTTTAGCCTTCTCCTCAATATACCTCAACCTCCTTCTAGAGATTTTACCCCTTTACTGGACTGTAAACCTCACGAGGGCAGGGATGTGTGTTCTCTCCATTGCCCAGCTCCGATGTCTAGCACACAGCAGGCACTCAACAAGTGTGGAGTGAGTCAGTTCCTCCCTGTGTGCCTACGTCAGTAGCCCCCTCTTGTCACTGGCTTAGAGCATTTATCCTATGCTATCGAGACTATTACCATCCATGTGTTATTCGTCTTCGCATCCTGTTGGCCAGGTGACCAGGCAGAGGAAGGATCCAGCAAATATCTGTTAAACGAATGAATGCATGCTAAAAACTTCCATGTAATGGACCACAACAGACCAGGTGCCCAAGATGTTGATTTCTTGTACTTCTGGGGGTTTAGCACAGAGCTCTGGCATGGAGGGACGTGTCCCCACGTTGGTGTAAAACGTGTGGTCGAGAACCCACTTCCCTCCTGCTGTCGTCCTACCCCCACACCCGCACATCCTCCCCTTCTCAGCACCTGCACACGGGGGTCTCACCTCCCAGGATATTCTCCCCCATCGCCCCCCCAGTACAGCCCTCCCTCCTGTGATCGCAATACCTCCCCGGACATAACGAACACTGGAGTTTTGATGTTTCCTTTTCAGACACGTCACCCAGACCTCTTCCTCCCTTTGAGTAGCTCTTGGCCTCGCATGACACACAGAATCCTTAAACTGCTCTGCACAGTCCCACGTGGATCTAGGCACTCCAACATCTTGGACCAAATTCACCATTCAAGTGGTGACATCCTGCCCAGGACTGTCATCAGCATGTGCAAAGGAGACGAGCCATAGAGGTGCATAGAGCCTACACGGTGCAGAGGGAAAGACAGCTCTGCACCAAGGCCGCGGGGAACCTAGGCTGATTGCAGGTGGCAGGACATCGGCGCAGGTGTTATCATCATAAAGATTTCCAGCTGCAGGCTTTCTCAAACGAGGGGGAAGGCAGACAAAACAGGAAACACTCAAGATCCTCTATCTTTAATCTAGATGCCCTGGATTCTAGCATTTCCATCTTCTTATTCAAAAGATGTTAGTATTGATAAGGAAAGTGATAGAAAGGTATTGTAAGTGATAGTTGACATTTGTATGATTTTTTTTCACTGTCAAGACAATTTTACCTTCATTGTCCCACTGACGTGTCACAACACACCCGTGCGACAGGCTTTGGTTCTTACTCTCATCACACGGAGACGTTGGGGGATCTGCCCCAAATGGCCCGGTGAGCAGCTGGCAAGCTGGGACTGAAATCCCAGACTCCTGACACCAGCCACGCCCCCCCCCCCCCCCCCGCCAGCTGCCCAGGAAGCATCTCCGTCCTGTACCCTCTGGAAGAAATGGGGCGTCTGCCACGGAATGCCGGCTCCGTCCTCCAGAACCACTCACGGCCCCCGGCCCCGCGGCTGCGGGCCAACATGCACGTTCCTTACGCCGATCCCCTCGTTTTTACAAGTCACTCCATTAGGGGGAGAGGTTCGATAAATGCTGTGCTTTGAGTCACTGCAGCTGATTTTTCTTCCTCCTGGCACTCGGTCTTGCTGCTTGCCCCGCGAGCTCTCTAAACGCCTTTACGGCTTCATAATCACCCCGCACCACACTCTACACTCACCTTGTTATTTAAACTCCAATAAAAGGTAAAATAAAAAAGTTAATGGTCTAAAACTTGCTTTTTTTTGAACAACCTAAGAAGACATTTTACTCATAAATGTAAGTGAGAAAACGGGACTCCGTTTCTGCGGTTATGAGACGAATAAATATCTTCCCAAGGCCCCGTAGCCACGGTGCGGACGGCCCAGCCGGCAACGCTGTGTGCTCACTGTGGGCTCATGGCCCTGGGGAGGTGCCCTGCTCCCTGGGACTCCAGAGCTGTTCGCACCCCCCGGAGGCTGGTCTTCAGACGGAGGGGCCGACATCGTGAGGGAGGTGGTGGCTTTGGCGGCTCAACTCCTGCCCTTGGGAACAGGCTGTGACATCCCCACCGGGCCCTGGGAATGAACACAGACACAGTTCCCGCCCTCCAGAACCCTGCAGTGGGGGACACAGGTAGACTGGAGACACGGCACGGCCAGCTACCACTGAGGAAGGACAGGCTGTCCCTGGGGCTCAGAGGAGGAAGCTCGGTCCAGCCTGGGCAGTCACAGGAGGCTTCCTGGAGGAGACTGGATTTACTCATGAATCGTGAATAGGATTTCCCAGGCCCAGGGAAGAGTCTGAGCTAGACCGGGTGAAGCAGGGAAGCTCAGCAGGCCAGAGACCCGGAGCAGCACACGGCTGACCCGGGAGCACCTTGGAGGCCGGCAGGAGCACGGAGGCTCCTCCACTCCTCATTGTACGCGTGGGAAGCAGGTGTGGGGTGGCCCCGAGCAAAGAAAGCCACTCAGATTAGAAACCCACACGCTCCCTCCCACCTGTCTCCCATCAAGCGGAACGGGTGCCAAGGGGCAAAGAGAGGGAGGGGTGGCTCCTTCCTCCTCACCCGGGCTCCCCCAGGACGGCAGTTCCTGCTGCATCACAAAGCCGGCCCTGTGCAGTGGAGGGAGGGAGGAGGCGCAGGGCTGTTCCGAGGCAGGTGAGGGCCAGAACACCTCCAACAGGGAGACCTGGGCTCTGCCTTCATCCTCTCCAGCGCCTGGGCCCTTCCGGGAACGCCTGCCTCCGTCACAGGGCCCGGCTGGACATCGTGCACAGGCTGTGTGCTCAGCACAGGCCTGGACGATGCATCGGGCGGGGAGAGGGGGTGACAGGCTCGCTTGGCAGTTGGAAGGTCAAAGTCTATTCTAAGAAAACTTGCAAGTGCACTGAATAAAATACGCCGATTCAGACCTGGCGCAAGCCCGTGCGGGGTCCTCCGGAGGGGACTCTGCCCTCTGGGGGACCTCAGCCCACAGAGAGGGCAGACCAAGAACACAAGTGACTGCGAGAGAGTCGGATGTGCCCCAGGCACTCCCTGCTAGGCACGGATGGAGTCAGGGCGGCACGCTGGTTCTGAGCATCCCCTGGTCACGAAGAGTGCTTCCCACCCCCAAGCAACCCTTCTCGGCATCCGTGAGTGTGACGGGTAATTGTGTGTGTGCCATCAGGGCTCTCAGCCAGGTACTCGATCAAACATTAAGAGGTGTCTGAGGGTAGGTTTGCCTGAAGTTAACATTTGAATTGGTGGACGCTGAGCAGAGCAGACGACCCACATGACCCCCCATCACACGGCGGGCTTCACCCCATCAGCTGAAGGGCTACATAGGACAAAGAATGACCTCCCCCAAACAAGAAGGAACCCTGCCAGCAGGCAGCCTCCGGGCCTGGACGGCAGTATTAGCTCTTCCCTGGGCGTCCAGCCCGCCTGCACACTCTGCAGAATTTGGATCCACCAGCCTCCGTAATCACGCTCGCCAGATCCTTGGAATAAATCTCCCCTGCCCTCCAACTCTCTCTCTAAGAAAATCTGCAAGAACACGCAACCTAGGTGTATCTGTACCTACACACATACATTCGATCGGTTCTGTTCATCTGGAGGACTGTCCCAGAATCTCCTCCAGCTGCCCGTGCCCAACGGTCTCCACCGAGATACAGCTCCTGTCCGGGTGCAGAAAAGTCCTTACTCTGGAGGAGGGTCCATCGGGAGGCTCCCGCCACAAGGGGGCTTGGGCTCCAAAGTGCCCTGGATATGGCTCTTCCAGAGACTCTGTGGGCCCTGGGGGTGCGCCATGTTTTCCAAGTATTCTCTGCCCTCCCTGCGACCATGTGGCCTTCAGTGGGTCCCTTGTGGGGTTGATCTTCCCCCTCCCCCCGCCCCGTGCCACAGACCACGTGACTTGCTTCAGCCAATCAAGTGTGCGCAGGAAGCTCGAAAGGCACGTTGTGTTTTCCTCAGCGCTGCCTCTCTTTCCTTCAGTTTTAAGAATGGGAAATCCAAATTAATAGCTCCTCCTTCTAACCGGTTCCCAAAATAACGAGGATACATGAGCAGAGCCACAGACAACCCACGGTCAACACAGAACGTGAAATAACCCTTCCTATCGAGAGCCGAGACTTGGGGTGTGGCCCAACCCAACAGGAGCTGCTAAGGCAGGCCCCGTCCCCCCCTAGCCCTGCACACCGCACCTTCACACACAGTGGGCCCGACTGGACCCATCAACCCATCAGGCTTTGTTCTGCCGGTGTAGACAGAAGTGACTTCCGTGCGCTCCGAGAGCGGCAGTCCGCGAAGGCAAATGGAGAAGAATGGAGGAGGGCACCTGTCTCCATGTGGGGGACCTGCGAGGACTGCAGGGGGCAGAGAGCACGTGGCTGTGCAGCAGAAAGGCAAAGACGACCCGTGGGCATTCAGGAAGCAGAGGAAGCCACCTCTGGCTCAGACTTGCTGGCTTATTCGGCTACCCAGAAGCTCAACCAGCAATTAGCAAACTTAATTCAATGAAACTGAGTCAAGTGTCCCCATATCCGAGCCCTGACCCCCCCCCCCCCCCCCGCCGAAACCAATTTCCACCCTGCCTGAAAAGCACAGGCTGAAAATGCCCACAGGAGCCTTTCACGGTCCCACACAAGTGCCACCGTTGTGGTGGATGAGCAGCGTGAGGGGCCTGTGCCTGGTGGAACCACGTCCAACGATGAGAAGAGATGGACCAGGGGTGCGTCCGCACGGACAAGTCTTGAAAGCACGTCGTCAGCGGGGGTGGCCGGGTAGCACCGTGCCCACCTCTGCACAGTTAAAGTCATCCTGACACACTAAGTGTCTTGCAAAGATTTCTCCATGTGCCGAGACACCCACCAAACTCGTGCCAATGAGGCTCCGAGCCAGAATGGGGGTGGAGACAGAGAAGGGCCGAGACGCCCAGCAATAAAACGAGAGAAGGAAAACACAATTATAACAAATATATAAAGTGAACAACCGTTCTCATAACAGCTAAACACGCCCAATAAGATATTACTCCAAAAATCGCTTTAGAAATGCCTTGCTGAGTGGGCAAGAAAGAACAATCCCTCAGAGACCAAACAACGTGTGAAACAGGATTGCCAGAGCCAGCGTTGAGCCCAGGGACGTCTGCTAACCACCAGAGGTCACGACGTCCCAGTGTGACGGCTGCACAGGCGTGGCGTTCTGGGGACAAGGGGAGGCCAGCCCTCGGGAGGGTGTCCCATGAGGGAGCCCCATACAAAGCTGGGCTTCCAAGGATTGTTCCTCCATATGATGGTGACCCAGAAAGACCTCAGAAAAACACAGTAAAAATCCTGCGTTGGCTCAAATATGGTGCTGAATGGATGGAAAATAAAATTCTGCCCTGATCATTTGGAACCCCAAGCAAGTCCCCATGTGGTTCTGCAGCCTGAATTCACACTAACTATGTGAAAAAGAAAAATATATATATATCCTATCCCGAGCTGGTAACAACCCAAACTCCCAAACAGAACCGAATACAAATTCTCTTCAACAGAATGTACTTTCACGTAATTCCCACACAGAAAGTGATGAGAAAGATGAGCCTTGGTCAAAAATCACAAAACAAACAAAGAGGCAGGTGGCATACATGAGAGCTAGCAGAAATAGTATCACAGTGCCGCAAAGACACCACTTGGCATATTTACATAAGCTGGAATAAAAAAAGCAAGCATGTGAAATATGCTTTAAGAAGTAACACTTTAAAATATGCATACAGTTCAAGAGACCATGGCAAAGAACAGTGCGGCTTTGGAAAATAAGCAGAAGTCCTAGAAATGAAAAAAAAATAAAAGATGTGGTAATTGAAATAAAAAACTCAGTGGACAGGTTCTAGAAGATTGCACACAGCTGACGAAACAATTACTGAACTGGAAGATCGGCGTAGCACGGACACAGGCGGGCGTGCCAGATGTAAAACACGGGTTAAGAAGGAAAGAGCGTGAACAGGGCACAGTTCATGGGAATTCTACAAGGAGTTGATGCAGGCGATGTTGGAGAAGAATCTTCAGAAACAGACGAAAAGGACCAGTCCTCAGAACCAGGCAGTCTAACAGAGCACAATGAGAATGCATTCCTTTAAAAGAAATTCACAATCACATGCATCATAGTTGAACTACAAAACCAGCAAGGTGAACATCAGACAAAGAGAAAATATTTAAAGCAGCAAGAAAGAAAACAAGTATTACCTATAAAGTGACAACAATCACACGAAGGGCTGATTTCTCAACAACAGGAGGACACCCAGAAAAAGGGCAATGATGTTTTCAGTGTGTTTCAGGGAAAAGAAAAGAGCCAAGTACTCAGAAAACTTCTAGTTGGACAATGAAGGCAAAATAAAGGCATTTTCAGATATAAAGTAACTCAGGGTGATTTGTTATCAGTTAACCTTACAACAGAACATTGTAAAAAAAAAATCTGCTTTCATCAGAAGTAAAAACACGTCCAGAAGACACTGGGAGATACCAGAAAGTATGGTGAGGACCAGACTTGGAAATATGCAGATAAACCCAAACAGAAAAGGCACCAAGAGGACCCAACTCGGGGGACTTTAAAAATACATAACATTTAAAAATTGTTAACATGGACCAAACGGCACTCAAGTAGAGAAGAGAATTCTGGGAGCTAATGTATTTCAAGACTCTGTGTGACAGGAGGGCAAATATGTGACCTCTGTTGTGCTTCGCCAGATACACATGTAAAGGTTTCTAGGGTAACAACCAAAACAGATCAATAAGAGTGCAATACCTCTGAAGTAGCAGTGGGAAAAGTGGACTGAATAAAACCAATGCAATCGATACGCTGGGAGGGAAACAGAGAAGGTAGGAGAAGCAGAAAGGGAAAAAAATGGAAAAGAACCAAGATCAATGAGAAATCACAATAAATATAAACAGTCCAAGCTCATTATCTAGAAGACAAAGATGGCTGAACTGGATTTTAAATAATGGATCAATACCCAATGTACTGTTTACCAGAAACCTTGTAAACCTTCAGAATGCAGAAAAGATCAGAGAAAAGCATGGGAAAGTATCAGCTAGATATTAATCAAAAGAAAACTGGAATACAGACTATATATGTAGGTACATACATATATTACATGCATATATATATATTGTATACACATGTATATTACAATACACATATTACATGCGTCCATATATTACATACATATATCGCATGCATACATACATGTATTAAATGCATGCACACATTATATGCCTACGTATATTCCTCGCAAGCATACATTACATGCATGTATAATACACACATATATTACATGCATATGTATATTACATACATACATATATTACATGGGTATTACTCAAAAATTTAGAATTTAAGGCAAAATGTATAGAGATAACAGAGATCACTGTAAAATGACAAAAATTAAATGTGCCAGGCTATACAACAGTTCTAAATAGGGATCAACCTAATGACCTGATTCCAATATTGACAGAAGTGTATTCTGTCAGAGAAGGAAATTGTTGTATCTAATGCAGCTAATTGCTAGATGAAACAGATAAAAACCAGTAAATATACTAAATAGTTGGATACATGACTGATGCGCTTGTTCTAACGTAAAAATGAAAACAACTGGAGAACACACGTTACTTCCAGGCACACATGGAACCATCCACAACAACGAGCAGGTGTCGGAGCAGAAGGCAGTCCTAGCAGGTTTCAGAGGTTTGCGATTGTACAGACCAAGCTTTCAGATAAAAACTCATTACGTTAGAAATAGCAAAAGCATTAGAGAGGCAACCTACATTTGAGAAAATAAAACCTACTGAAAGCACACTTGTAAATTACTCACGGACAAGAGGAAACGAGTATAATGGGCATTATAAATTTTACAACACGCAATTTCAAGACGGGTGGGATGCAGCCAAATCAGTGCATGAGAGGAAATGCACAGCCTCACTCGCTCATGTTAGAAGAGAGGCTGGAGATTCATGGGACGAGCATCCATTTGAAGTTAGAAAAAGGACCACCGACGACATCAAAGAAAATAGGAGAAAGACAATAATTTTTGAGAAGACATGAAATTAATGAAGAGAAAGTAAACACACAGTAGACGAGATCCGCCAAGCTCGGGTGACACTGGTCAATGGCAGAACTGGAGTGAGAGGAAGCAAGGAGAGAACACAGCATGGGGATGTGAGTCAGGACACTGAGCGAGGTGGGGGCCGGCCGGGTGGGGGGAGCCCCTCTGTCCACCAGGAAGAGGCACCTGCTCCCAACGTCTGATCTCGGTGACACTTCCTGGACAGCAGTCCTAGCAAGTGCCCCACCTGCCTGTGCCCGTCCTTCTGTTTTTCTCAATGACACTTCTAATATAATTATGAGGCAATTATATAATATATAATTATAACACTTGTGATATAATTACAACCCTTCATTTTCTCACGTACTGGGTACGGAATCCTTGTCTGCCTCCCTCTAGGAGAACGTAAGTGCCACAGGGCCGTGGTTATTGTCACCTCTGCTCATTGCCACATCTCCCAGACCTACAGCTGGACTTGGAGTCACCTAGAAGGCGCTCAGTACGGAGTCTGGGGTGAATGGATCAGCCGTCAGCACTCAGAGACCAGAACGAGAGAACTGTGGGCCCAGGCGCGATGGGCGCTGTAGGGAGAAGGACTCACGCGTGGCCCACAGCCACGGCACGGTGCTCACCTCTCCAGGAATCACGATGGTGAGCGACAGCCTCTTGAGAGCCACTTGGCATCCACGGGGCACGACCACTCTGAGCGACCACTTGGCTCCGTCTGGTGGAGCCGAAGACTTGCGTGCTGCTGATTCCTGTTTCCTTTCCACTCGCACGACCGTCTCTAGCCATCTGTGCCCTGCTCTGTGTGGCTGCTGGCCACGTCTATGCCTGCCAGGGTGTGTCCTCCTGGGGCTCCCTGCCCGAGGGACGCCAGCTGGGCTCAGCCAGTGGGGGTCCCGGCAGGAGGTCAGTGAGTAGAAGAGAGATGGGGTGCTGGTCCCCCTGTCTTCCTCCCAGCCTACATTGGCACCAAGCTTCTCCAGCTCCTACAGTGTCGAGTAGAAAAACACCGTCCACACAGCACGCGTCCACCTGATACCTTCCCAAAGCATGCAGGACGACACCAAACATCATTTATATAGTAAAGAACCAACAAAGGGATGACTAACCCCTAATTCAAAATAATGGTTACACCCACTACAGAGAAAGGAATAGGGAGCAGGTGACAAATGACATCAGAACTCCCCAATCACCTATTCAAGTAGCATTTGTTTTCCATATGCTCCTCACAGATTCCCTGCGTCTCTTGTATATATTTATTATTCAATTCAATAAAAACTAATCCTGATTCTAAGATGATAATCGAGGTTATTACAGAACAAAAATTCTATGATTTAAATGGCCGTCGTGCTGAAGTGAAAACAATCCATGGGGTTATGTTTTGGTGGCAATTACAGATAGCAAACAGAAAACAAAATCCAGGTTAAAACGTTTCTTAATGGTTACGTTTAGTACGGTAACAGTTATTAAGAAAATCCAGTTGGTTGCAAACTTTTAAACAGTCTCATGAACGAGAATATATTTAAATACCCGATAAAAGTATTAAATCTTTTTATTTTTTTATTCTTTTTATTATTATTTGAAAGAGAGAGAGAGAGAGAGAGCAAGCGAGCATGCATGAGTGGTGAAGAGGGGAAGAGGGAGGGAGAGAATCTCAAGCAGGTTCCACGCTCCTCGCAGAGCCCAGCGCAGGGCTTGATCCCAGGACACTGGGATTGTGACCTGACCCAAAATCAAACGTCAGATGTGCGACTGACTGAGCCACCTAGGCACACCTATTTTTCTTTCTTTCTCTCTTTCTTTCTTTCCTTCTTTCTTCTTTTGTTCTCTTTCTTTCTTTCCCTTCCTTCCTTCTTCCTCTTTCTTTCTTCCTTCCTCTTTCCTTTTGTTCTTTCCCTTCCTTCCTTCTTCCTCTCTTCTTTCCTTCCTTCCTCTTTCTTTCTTTCTTTCCCTTCCTTCCTTCTTCCTCTTCTTTCTTCCTTTCTTTCTTCCTTCCTTCCTTTTTCTTTTTCTTTTCTTCCTTCCTTCCTTTTTCTCTCTTTTCTTTCTTCCTAGAAAGGAAGAGTCCCCCTATTTCATGTCACGAAGTAGAAAATGTGACTCTGCACCTGAGGTCAGAAAGGAAAAAGGAAGAGAAGAATCATGTAGGAAACGAGGGAGGTGGGGGGCCCTGGGTCTTGCCCGCCTGACGGTGGAACTTCCCAGTGGAGCCCCGAAGGGTATGCAGGTGGGCAAGCTCCGACAGCGAGATCTAGAGCCGAGGAGCCGCAAGCGGACCCGGGGGAGCCTTGCCCGCGCAGCAAGTACAAATGGTTAGTATTTGGAGACGTTATGATTTCAGGGCTCAGCTTGCAAAGACCAGGCGTGAAGAGCACGTGTGCCCGGGTTTGCACCCGGAGTCCGTGGATTACGAGCCGTGTGTCCCGCACAAGTCTTATTTTCGTTCAACATACTACATAAAACTCTCCGCTTCTGTTTCCTCCTGCAAGTGGGCGTAACCACGCCCCCGCCAAGCCGGTCCTGCCTGAACGTGAGAGCACGCATGCGCTGTACGACGTCTGGGGCGCAGTGCGGGGTGGGCGTGACCACGCACCTGCCGAGCTTGTCTTCGGGATCTAGAGATCACGCGTGCGCTGCAGGGCGCCTGGGGGCGAGATACGGGGTGCCGCGAGTGTCTGCTGTTTTTGCAAAACCGTGGTGCTGGATGGATCAGCCGGAAGCCAGCTGTGCGGAGCCCCTGCGTGTCACCGAAGGTGTCTGGGTATTAGCGATAAGGCCCCTTAAGAATTCTGAGCAGCACAACTGTGCATTCTAGACAGGTCCCTCTGGCCGGGACAGGGAGGGGACGAGGCATGTTTGCAGCCGGCAGTGGTGCAGACAAGGAAAGACGAGCGATACCGGGGGGCCCAGCTGCACCGAGGGGCTGTGGGCATCCAGCGTGGTTCGCGAAGGCAGACTCCCCGTTTCAAATTTGGGAAACACCTAGAACTGCTCAAGTCCCTCTTGTTCCTCCGTCCTGGGTTCACTGGTGTCCCTCCCCAGAAGATACGTTGAAATCCTAAGCCCCCAGGACCCCCGGAGGTGACCTTATTTGGAAATAGGGCCTTTGTGATGTAACCACTGGGGACGGGGCCTGTTCCCCAACAGGGGAGCTCTTAGCACAGCCCGCGTCCTGGGAGACCTGGAGGGGGACGCGAGGGAGGAGACAGCCGCGGGACGGTGGCGGCGGAGACCCGTGGGCCCAGGAGCCGGCGAACGCCAGCGGCAGGGAGCGGCCAGGGAGGACCCTTCAACTCGGCTTCCAGAGGGAGCACGGCCTCTTGCCACCCGGGCCGCACAAAACCAAAACACGCTGCGCGCCCCACGTCACGGGCTTCCCCGTGTGAGAACCCGGGTCCTCGCCCACCTGCACGCTGTCCCAGCACAGATTCCCCCCCTGCTCTCTAGTTCCCGCGCACCCCACCGGACGGTGCACCCCACGAGGAGAGGCCAGAGGTCCTGGACGTCTCTGAAACCCCACAACTCTGCGCCAGGCAGAAGTGAACAAGTGAACCACGTGGATTCCAGCAGGAGCGTCCCCTTGGCGCCCCCCGCCCCGTGGCCTTCTACGCTCCCCCGCGCTCCTCCAGGCCCTTCCCGGAACTCCCCTGTCCCTGCCCAGAGCTCTGTCACTCGGCTTTAGATGAACAGGGCCCTCGGGCCTCGCTCTGCAATTTACCAGGAACTCGAGTGATTCAAAATGAGAAAGGAATTCGCCCGGCTACCCTGCTTGCCACGTTGACTGATTCTCCACGCTTCTCGACCAATTGAGGACTGCACTTTCGAGCCTCCTTGAGCAAGGACGCACTGTGCCCCAGCCTTGCTCTGCTCCCCTGCCACCTCCAGGAGCGCCCCGTCCTCGCCAACGCCTGGCCTGGCGGGGGGGGACAGCCTCCCTGAGACGCTGCGTCTCCTCCGCGTCGTAATGGCAAACCGCTCCGGCCAGTGGCTTCTGCCCGGCTGACGGTGTGCTCAGCCCCAGATCTTTCTCCGAACCCCCAGGAGCCGTTGTAGCTCTCTGTTTCTACTTAATTTTGAAGTGCAGTTCATGTCGAAATCTGTGTGCATATAAATGACTCCGTGCTGTTGCAGTCTGGCACTGTGGGTTGTGGGGTAATTTAGCAACATCTGGAAACGGCTCCCGGAGCTCCCAGTGCCCAGATCCTGCAGATGCAGAATTTCCCACTCACCGGGAGGAGAGGAGGGCCCCACGGCTGCTCCAAATTCCCTCTCTCTTCTCCCCCCTCCGTCCTCTGCCACTGCTGGGGACTCGGAGGTTCCAAGAGTGTGTGCCACCCACCTCCCTTGTGTTTCCGACCCGAGCAAGGGTCTCCCCGCAGCCCCCAGCAGGGCACACCTCCCACACGGTGGCAGGGAGTCCACCGCCCCGTTCCAGAAGCTTCCTTCAGGGGAAGTCCACAACCCATCTTGCGATTTCCCTTTTCGGTCTTCCTGGACGTTCGGTGGCCCCAACAGAATTTCCGCAGCGATGGGCTGTCCTGTGTCGGCACTGTCCAGGACGAGAGCCACTTGCCATGCGTGGCCAGTGCGTACCTGCAGTGTGGCAGCAACTGAGAAGCTGATTTTTTTTTTGTTTTTTGTTTCCTTCTGATTCATTTAAATTCATGGCTTCTGTATTGGACAGTTGCAGCCCAGAGTGTTTCTGCTAGGAATCTGGGCCAAAAAGGGACAAATTGAGCTGAAGACTCCCTCCCTGCTCCAAAAATATATAAAGAATAAATCCCAACAAGAAAAAATATTTTGTAAGACAAACTCAAGACAGAAAACCCTCGCAGGCCACAACACAAAAGAAACCCAAGAGGAGAGTGTTAGCATGTGGCAAGGGTAGAGGGACCCATGTATACACGTGGCTCTGGGATGTCAAGGACACGTGAGGCGTGGCTGCTGAGGCGGAGCTCATGTCCCCATCTCCCCTCGGAGCTGCGTTCTGGGTCTGCTGTGGTCACGCGAACCTTCCAGAGCCCACGCTCTCTCTCTAAGGACCTGGGACACCTTTCGTGTGAGATACCTATTGAGAGATTTTGTAAAGTTTATTATTTGTCTAGATTTTCCAATGCTACAATCCCAACCATTTTTTTAAATCTTTTGTGACGTCCTTTTGTTTTTAGTAACGCCCTCTTGTCATTCTATGAATTCGTCTCTTTATCCTTTGACCATTTTATGACCGTGCTTATGCGAAAGCCCTATTAGGATGTTCTATCATGTCCAGTTCCTCGGGGGTGAATTCTCCCATGGTCACGGCCGGCTGCCCCTCACCGTGGTGGTTTTCTCTGTGCTCTGAACATTGTCCAAGCAGCTTGTCCTCCATCGGTTCTCACCCTCTGTGGTTCTGCTGGTTCCTGGAATCTGGACAGTATTTTAGGAGCGCATCATGGTTCGCTGTTCCAGATTGTTTTGATCTGGACCCGAAGCCACCATCGCAGGGTTTTGCACCTTGGTGCTGTGTGGATCCAGACTCCAGCACAGCCTGGCGAGGGGCTGTCACTCCTGGGACGCGAGTTTCCACCTAAGGCGGCTGTTCCTGGTCTTTCCGCCTGCGGGTTGTTGTATTTCCTCTCCTAAACCAGGAGATCCTCCGCTGCCCTAAGCTTTTTGCAGCGAGCCCAGGCTGGATCCCTTTTAAATGCCAGATCCTGAAGCCTTCACTCCAGACCCAAAAGAGGTGTGAAAACCCCAGCTCCCCGGGCATCAGCGGCTGTTACATCCTCAGACTTTTTAAAAAGGGTGTTTTATTTATTAAAAAAGTGAATAGCAACTATTTACTTATATTTTAGCACGTTTGTATGTGTTTGGACAAGAAAGGAGCTCCCTGCGTGCCTCATTTCCCTGCTTTTCCGGTTTACTTCTACCTGTTGCTATTATCTATTTACTTAACCGTGAGACTCAGAGGCCGAAACCACTTTCTCCTTGCTTACAAATCCGTAATTTGGGCACCGCCCACCAGCGACGAGCCTTCGCTCTGTTGCACGTGCTCAGACAGGGCAGCTTGGTAGAGGCTGGAGGGAGCACTTCCGAGGCGGCTCTGTGGCCCCGCTGGCGAGTCTGTGCAGCGAGAGGCCTGGGCTCAGGGCCCCCCACGGGGCTGGCCGGGCTTCCTCACAACCTGGCGCCTGGCATAAAAGGCGACGCTTGCAGAGAGGAATGGAGGTTAGCAGGCTTCAAGGACTGCCTTATTCTCCCAGCGAGCGTCACAGAGCCTGTGCAGACTCGAGGGCGGGACGCGGACGCGTCTCCGGATGGTTTTCGGCTGCCTTGGAACCCCCGTGGCCACAGTGGTAGAGACCTCTCACCTTAGATTTTTAGCACGCTTCTCACTAGAAACGTCTAGGCTTCTTCCACCTTCCTCTGGACGTAAATGACCTCTTTCCTTTGTTGAAATAAGATGTCCAGTGTGCCCAGGGAGAGAAGCCACCACTCTACCTAAAGCCGCCCAACTCAAAGCAATTTGTCGGATGACCAGTCACCCGATTCCCAGCTCGCTTAAGCTACAACATCCTTCGTAACATTCCGTGCGTATCCGCAAGTCCTACCCCATCTTCTCCCTTTGGTGGGGAGGGGAGCGTCCTTAGAGATACTTGAGGAACATTCTTTCACTTACCTTTCCAAAAGCACGTCCAAAAAGACGACTTCTGATAAATATGTATTAAACAAGAAGCATTTAAAGATGGTTGGACCCGTTTTGTATCCTTATAGGTGTCTTTTTTAATTAATCTTGAATTCTTAAAGAGCTCCTGAGTCATTAATTACAATTAACTCAATCAATTGTTATGCCTCCTGAATCCCTGATCCACTCCCTGAAGTATAATCAATCTGCATAATGGATGCCACCTCACAGGCATGTCACTGGGTCCTCCGACAAACAAGTCAGGGGGTCCTTGGAGCATCAGGTGACCACCAGCAGCTGTTGCCAGGCGTGAACTGTGTCCCAGGGTCCGCCCTTAGGGACCCAAGCTTTTCACTGAAAGTCAGTGATACCACCCAAAAGGGATGCGTGGAGAGGGTTGGCTTTGTCGAGCACAAGGGCTCACAGGCGGAGGCAGGTACACGGCCAAAGACTTAGCAAAACAAAAGTACGCCGATAAATAAATGACTAAACCTGCATGAAACAGTTTAATGTTACCGAGTCAGCCATGGAGGGAACTGATCTTCTCACTGTCGGCAGACTGACCCAGCGGGGGACGCAAGACGCAGTCACGGTCAGAGCGCGAGCCGCCTGTGTGGCTGGCGCCTTTGTGCTTCCCAAGCAGGAGGTCTCTCGGCAGGGCTGACAGTGCGGGGGCCCCATGACCCGCCCCGCACTCCTCTGACCCAGGCTGCAGCCCCGCTCCGCCAGTCCCAAGTGACGGACCCACACAGTCTCCTCCCCGAGTCTCAGTTTCCGCACCCGTCGCCCAGGCAAGAGCTGACCTCCTCGGAAGGACTGTCGGCAGAACTAAACGAGCCGACGCTCGTCAAAGGCTCAGCCCCGTGCCTGGCTGGACCGAGCTCTGCAGAAAGGCTCCATGCCGTTTTCACTTCTAAGACCCATCTCCCTGAAACAGATTACAGTCTCACGATAGAGATAACAGGTGCAAGCTCTGTCCTGCCTTTTCCTCCTTCTATTTCCAAAGTCTGGAAACAGCAAACTGTGGGTATGCCTGAGACAATTGCCTTAGCAATGGGAACGGAGGCTATAAAAACCTCTGTTTTTCTTTCGATGATTATATTTTACCTTTTAGAACTTCCCTCTGCTGCTTTTTCTAACACTACCTGTCCCCCCTCTTTGCAATGTTCTGCTTTTGCCAATGTGGTCCTGAGAAACTAAGCCTGCTGAAAAACCTAAGCGTGCTTATTTTTAAATCCTCAGACCGCTCTATCATCGGTGGCTCTGGAATGCAAATTCGCTGCTGTGCTGTGTGTCCCCTGTATTTTTATTCTAAGTACGTCTTCCCTGAGAACTGTTTTCCGTGGGCGTCCTGAGCATCCCAGACGGTGGAGGTGCCCCTGCGCGGTGGTTTGGCATTCGTGTCTGGTGGACACGAGCGGCTCCTGCCCACTCTGGACACGTTTTTCCCAGACGCAACCCAGACTTCCCACCCCAGAGCTTCTGCGGTAGAAATATGGGCTCCATGCATCAACTGGTCGTCATTCCAAAATCAGGAACCCACAGCCTGGCACAGGGACCCACTTGGTTGTTCCATTCACGGAAGTGACAGCCTTCCTCAGAGACCGACGCCATGGGAACTCTATGCCAGCTGTCCCCACCCTCCTTGCAGCGTGGAACTCACATTCTCCATTGTGGTTTTGAGCCCCATCTACTTCTGGCATCGATGTTTTCCCTGCTTTCAGGTTCTGCACAGATTTACAATTCTCGTTCTATTTTATCCATCATTTCTGCATGGCTGAAGCAAAGGGAGGTGTCCCATGTCAATTCATTTTCCCTTATTGACTACAAGTCAGAAGAAATATATGCAGCGCATACGGCATGGTGACAGCACCAGCAGAAGCCGCGATGCCCGGTTAGATGCGCGCGTCATGATCACGGCTGCTCCTTTCCTGGAGGCCGGGGAGTGCGGTCCTCACAAGCATTCTGCAGGGGACGTGTTCTCCCTTGCTTTCATACATAAGAAATCGAGGTTCATTGAGTAAAACCGGAACTCGAAATTCACATTTTCCTGCTTTTTTAAAAAGGAAAAACTGGGGTTGCTCTGTTCCGTGGAGAACAATGGAGAAGCTTCTGGAACCCAGCACCTGCAGGGTGTATCCCTACCAGCGGTCGGGAGATACAGTCCTCATGCTCAGGTCACGAAGTGCAAGATGGGGGCTAAGAAGGGAGGCAGCAGCGGGCGGAGATGAGAGCAGGGCCATCACGCGGCTACACAGGCTTGGGGGAAAGCGGATGGTGACGTCCTGCCCAGAACCATCTCAGGCGCTAGAAACCAAAGCCGGCGAAGGTTAACGGCTCGTCCTCGCCCGTGCAAAGAGACGGGAATGGAGAGGGTTACGGTGAGAGTCCCCGCCACCATTCATATGCTGAAATCCTAACCCGCAGGGGGACGGTATTAGGATGTGGGGGGCCTTTGGGGTAACTGGGTCAGGTGAGATGACAGTGGGCCCCCACCGTGGGATTAGTGACCTGTAAGGAGAGGAAGAGACTCTCGGCCACGTGAAGACACGGGGAAGACGGGCGTCTGCAAACCAGAGAGCCGGTCTCAGCTTCCAGCCTCCAGAGCTCTGGGCTAAATGTCCGCGGCCCGAGCCTCCCGATCCACGGTGTTGGGACCGCAGCCCGAGCGACAACCGGGGACACCGTGGGGAGAGCAGTTCTGTGGAAGAAGGTGTCCATCCAGGGTCACAGATGAGAGGCCCACGGGGACACCGGTGACCCCCCGGCCAGCGCCCGTGCTCCCAGCGGGGAAGTGTCTCTGCCCGGCAGGAGCCGCCAGCTCACCTGTGGGACAGACGCACAGTGCGGTCGGGGCCCTGGCAGGCACACCGGGCACATGAGGCCACATGTCTGCAGTGAGCTAGAAGTCCCCTCAGACACCAGGGAATAGGGAAACGTCTGTGACGAGGGGGAGTGGCCGACTCCAGTCCATCTCTCCAGCGACAACAGTCTTAAAATCTGCTGCCTTCGGGCTATATTCGGAAACAAAGGGCCCCATGAGCAAGGCAGGGTGGGTAGAGAGGCCTGAGTCACCAGACAGTGTCTGTCCCCAGTGCCTCTGGGTCACCCACGCGCTGAAGGCTGAGTGGGAGCCAGAGTCACTTTGTGCCACAGGCTGTTTCCTCAGCCTCTCCAGAACCTTCCGGAAGCAGACAGGCCTGGAAACGGAGCGCCGGGCCCCCAAGGTGCCCTCCCAGATTGGGCTCACTCCATGCACACTCTTCCCTGGTGCTGGAGATCAAAGCAGACAAACGTGTCTTTTAAAAACTCAAAGCAAAAATGAAAAAGTGCATTATCATCTGACACTTTCTCCTCTCTGGGGAGCGGCTACGCTTCCTCTGTGTCCCCAGATCACCCGCTAATGGAGCTCGCGGAGCTGGCTGGAGGCCGCCGGGAGTGAGGGGTGACCCCGCCGGGTGAAAGACAGCCTTTTCCGAGCCCCAGACTCCATGGTGACCTTGTCCTTCGTGCTGGTGACGCTACCACTAAGTGAACCGTGTTATCCAAAATCCCACTGGTCAGGAAACGAACTGGTCAGAAGAGCCCGGTGTCCTGTGCAGTCACTTGGGCGGGAAGGGGCGGAGGGACATGCTGGCCCCAGGTGTCAGCCACAGCCTGCCTAGAGCAGGGTTCGCAGCTGGCACGCACCAGCCTGGGTGTCGGCACCAGACAGGGTGTCGGGTGGGACAGTCCCGGGCAGAACGGGCCGTGGGAGAATCGAGGGCAGGAAGCCGCCTGCTGTGTCAGCTACTGATCGAGCCCTTTGCATCCCCCCGACACAGATGCTGTAACCATCTTCATCTCACGAAGGAGATTAGAGCGGTGACTGTCTGGCCCAAAGGCCACGGCAAGTGAGGGGACAGATGAGCCCCAGTCTCACCTCTGTCTGCCCGCAGAGCCTGTGGCCTTAGCCATGACACCACAGCGGGTGGCCTGCCCGGCGTCCATGGAAGCCTGCCATCCAAGTCACGAGCCTCCCATCCCCGAAAGTCCGAGCCTTTCCTGGTTCTGGGCACCTGCCCTCGGCTTCCCCAGGGACGGCGGTGAAGAGAGCCGAGCGGGCAGTGGGCAGCCGGCGGTTCTTGTGGGACAGATGGTTGTGGAGACGCATTGGCCAAAGGTGGCTGAAGACGCGTGAGGGGAACACTGGACACGGGTGCGGGTGCATCGCACAAAGCATGACATCGCAGCCACGCCTGCAGGTGCTTGGGTATCAGGGTCCCTTTGTTGGGGAGGAAACAGGGCCAAGAACGCAGAGTGCACCAGTCAGCACACAGCAGGGGTTTATGGGTAAGGGCGTTGTCACAGCTGGAGGGGAACGGGCTGTCCTTCGCAGGGCACGCGGGGTCCCGCCGAGCTCCTGGGACGTCACCAGGGACATGAGCGCTGGGAAGGCTCCTAGCTTCGAAAGCTCTGTGGGCCAACTTGATCCTGACCACTGGGGTGGACGGCCATTGTCCCCACAAGAACCAACGTTCTCTGTCAAAATCACAAGTGATGAATGGCAAGCAGCAGAGACACGTCAGTGTCATCTATAGCCACAAAAATGACATTTGAGGGGCGTCGGGGGGCTCAGTCGGTAAGCTTTCTTCTCTTGGTTTCAGCTCAGGTCATGATCTCGTGGTTTCGTGCATCCAAGCCCCACGTCGAAGTCCTCAGGTATCCTGGTTAGCCCTGCTGTGCCTCAGTTTACTGGGTTTGACCTCAGGTATCCTGGTTAGCCAAATGGTCCTTTTTCTCTTCTTTAGAAAGGAGATTATAATGGCACCTGCCCGGGGGTTGCTTTGCAAAGTTGGTGAGGAAATTTATGTAAGGCTCTCAGAACTGGCGTGGCACCTGGGGGCTGTAAGGTAGGCGCTGTAATCGTGATGGCTGCCCTTTCCCCCAGACACACAGAGTGAAACAACCGAACGAGCCAGGTCCCTTATGCATGGAACTTCACCAGTCAGATCATCATGCAAACAGATGTCAAGTTGTAACAGAGACAACGCTCTGGGAAGGAGGTCTGAGGGGGTGGCCATGTCAGGAAGGTAAAAAAGTGTTCCTAAGGAAGTAACGTTTGAGTGGAGGCCCAAGGAGTGGGGAGGAGTCGTGAGACCAAGAGGAAAGGGAATACAAACAATATGTGCAAAGTCCTGTGGTCGGAGGCACCACAACCCACCAGGGAAAGCCATTGCTGCTGGAGAGGAGAGAGCACCGGGTGAGGTGGGGGGTGAGGCCAGAAGGGGGGTCGGGCTGCATCCAGCAGGGTCTGGAGGCCAGGCAAGGAGGCTCTCCTTTATGCTGAGGGCCACGAAGAGACACTCAAGGTCTCCGGGACCACGGCTCCCAACCCCAGGAACGTGCCTGGACTCCCTTCTCCAGGTGGAAGACCTCAAGACAGCAATGTGCATCTTCCTTTCCCCCCACATCACCTCTTTCCCTGGCACTGAGGCTGAGAACTCGCAGGGAACACCGAGGGCGGGCCCTGGCAGGAGCCACCAGACTGCGGCCCCGTGTGTCCCCACTCCAGCCCTCAGGCCCTGCGGGCCCAGCGTCACCAACCACTGCCCCTCCCTACCATCCAGAGCTAGGACGGAAGGCACTGCCACGCGTGGATGAGACACAGGACCACGTGAGTGTGGGGACCCCCTTCTCTAGTCGTGGGGAGATGCCTGCAGGCCCCGAGTGGCCCCCACAGTCCCCCTGTCAGGAAGTATGCCCCTCCACCCTCCTCATTCACCAGGACGAAGCCCAGCCCTCTCCCGCCCCCCACCCCCACCCCCAGGGAGCTCCAGGGCCCCTCGGCACCTGGCAGCCTATCCTCGCTGGCGGAGGGTTCCTGAAGCAAAGACTCTGGTTCTGCAGGCTGGCTCCGAATGCCGTGGCCACCAAGGGCACTGGGGCAGTGGATGTGGCTTCTGCAGGGGGCCAGCTCACGGGTCTGACCAAGAAAATGCAGACAAGCCTGGCTGTGGCCCCGCCCCGGCCGAGGCCTGCTTGGGAGTCCTGGGCCCTGAGGGCGGCAGTCCACAGGCCATCTCCGCACCCCCGCCTCGATTCCGGGACCCCCAGATCCACGACAGTGTGGCTACGTGGCCCCGGGTGCCCCTCGAGAGGGCTCTGCTGGGTCACGACCAGGCCCTACAGTCAGGCTGCACGTGCACATAAGGCAATGTAAGAAAAGCCTTTAAGAAAAGATTCTAAACATTTATGGGACCTGGTGCCCCCGTGATTATGGTCTTCGTCAAGTTCACTCTCCATGAAAAGTTTTTCTTCTGCATGAATAATTGTTGTTTAATGTTATTGAATAAGAAAGCACAGGAGCCCTTGATTTTCAGACTGTCTCTGCTTTGTGTTTCTCCCGGTTTCCGGGATCTCACAGGTCATGGGATCCCAGGGCCACGGGATCCCAGGGCCGCGGGATCTCAGGGGCACAGGATCGCAGAGGCACAGGACCCCAGAGCCATGGGATCCCAGGGCTGCGGGATCTCAGGCCCATGGGATCTCAGGGCCACAGGAGGCCCGTGGTCTGAGCGTCTCACTCAGGGACACACCCCCGTACTGCGTCTCAGGTTTTCTCTCTTCCTGGGATCCCCCGACAGAGCTTTCCGACTAGCGCTCGGCTCAGCCCTGGAGAAAAGGGACGCTGTGGGGACAGAGCCACCAAATTAGAGCTGGGGGCTGCGAGAGGGACCTGGCCAGCTCCCTTTCAGCCGCCTCACCTGTAAACTGTGGGCAGCCACGCCAGCCCGCAAGGTGGAGTGAGATGCCGCCGGCCCAGCAAGCACACCCGGATGTTTGCAGGGTGGGAGGCATTGTGCTCTGTGCCCCCTGCAAGCCTGTGATGCCAAAACCAGGGTGCACACCCCCACCCTCCCGGAGCAGCCTGGGATGCATAAGGACCAGCCACCCGGGCGGGTCATTTCCTATTGCTGCAGTAACACCCACGTTTGTTACCTTGTGCTTCTGCAGCTCACAAGCAAGAAATGGGTCACACGGGGCTGAGATCAAGGTGCTGGCGGGACCACCCTCCCTCCGGAGGCTCCCGGGGAGGAGCCCTGTGTTTGCCTCTTCCAGGTTCTGGGGGCTCCGTGTTCCTTGCTCCCGGGCCCCTCCTCCCTCCAAACCAGCAACAGCAGGTGGAGTGTCTACGTCTCCCTCTGAGCCCGACCCCCCCTCTTATAAGGACCCGGATGCACTGGCCCCATCTGGGGAATCCGTCACAGGGTCAGCCGACTGGCAACCCTTATTCCACCTGTGACCGTAACTCCCCTTTGCCCTGTGACAACAGCTCCACAGGGTCCAGGCTTGAGGACACGGACACCTTTGGGGGTGTGATTGATTCCACTGACCACACAACACTCACCCTTTCCAAGCAGGACGTCCTTTGCGTCCAGTGACCCTGGAAAGGGAGCAGGCCCTTCCATTGCCAACAGTTTTCTAGACCTCCTGGCACCTGCCACAAACCTGCACTCGGGGAGCCCCTCCACACTTCAATCCATACGACAGATGGAGCAGAGCTCCCCAGACTGCAGGACAAGGAAAGGCGGCCCCCCCACCACAGCACCTTGGCCGCCAGGCACCGGCCATGCACCCGGTTCATCCTCCCCGGACCCGAGGAGGCTCAGAGGTTAAGTCATCGCCCAAGGCCACACGGCCCGGTTCGTGGAGACTTGGATGCAAAAGCAGGCTTCCCCTGAGCCCTTTCTGGGTGAGGAGGCGGCCCCGTGTGGAGGTGCTGGGTCCCACCATTCGCATTCACGTTTCATCGGGAGGCACGCGCACCACAGACAGAATCGATGTTCTTAGCGGTCCCTGCGTTCCTCGTCCCCTGTCAGCTGCACCGCTAAGGGCTTTGTCCGTGAAATCGAATCCCACTGCACTTATTTGCAGGAGATGAAAGGCACAGCCAGACCATGATGCGATTAATACCTTAATGCGCCCACAAGAGGCAGTTAAGCCGCAGACTACCAGCCAGGGGATGAGAGCCCCCCAGCCGGGCTCCAAGGGGTGGGGGTAGCTCTGCCTGAGGACGCCTGGAGCCCTCATCCCGGCTGAGCTCAGAGCAGATCCAGGGCTCAGAGCCTCAGGCTCCGGCTTGGAGTCACAGGAGATATTTTGGACACCTAAATCCCAGCCACATCCCCACGTCCCCAAAATAACCAACAGCAGCCACTTCGGGAAGCACTCAGTGCGCAGTTTCCAATCCAGCCGCCACCTTCTGAGGGCCAGCCCAAAGGGAAGAGGCTGTGGGACAGTTTGGGGGCCCAGGTGAACCCGGGTTCACGTCCAGGTTCCGCTGCTTGCCCGGAAATCCCTGGCCGCTTTGAGCCCCGTTCTCCTCATAGGCCAAGTAAGGGCCCAGCACCACTTCACGGGGTTTGTAAAGAGATGATCAAATGAAATATTCAAGACCACGTTCAAGGCCTGGCCGCTTAAAGCTTCTGGCAAGAGCTGCTCTGTGTCAGGGGAGAGAGACTGGGCTCTCTGGGACATCACTTCATCTTGAAGACCAGCCCTGCCGGCTTCAGGAAGGACCTGCCAGCCCTGGACCAGACGCCCCTTTTCTCTCACGCGCCCCATCCTGTCCACAGCGCCGACCCCAAGACCGGCTTCAGGCTTCAACTCCGGGCTCAGCTCTGTGGACAATCTTCCTTGAACGCTCCCCGTCCCATGGGTACCAAGTCCCACCCACCCCGTAAGACCAGCCAGAGAATCCACTCCTGCCGAGGGAGTTGGGGTCCATCCCCCACCTGGGCCCACCAGCCCTGCCTGTCCCCCAGTGTCACTGCCCAGCTCAGCCCCACCTGCTGCAGCCCTGAGACCCATCAGAGCCTCCCCATGAGGCTCCACAGGAAGCCGTGTCTGCCCTTCTCTTTGGTCCCCAGAATTACTGATGGGGAGCCCAGGACCCTGAGTCTTCCCAGCCATGCCCTTGCTCAGTGCACAAGCTCGGGGGAACCCTTCTCCCCCGGCTGTCACCCTGGCTGCACATTCACATCAACTGAGAAGCTCCAAGGAACCGGAAACCTCGTCCTGACCAGAACCAAATCGAAGTCTCTTGAATCTGGCGCTCTGAATGGACCCCCTGGTCACACGCGGGTTTACAATGTCACACACTCACCGTTTGGAAATGTCACTTCGCTGAGCCAGGCAGATCTTCCTCACGTCGACAGGTTTCAGGAAGTCACGTGTGTTAGTGTCGCCATTCATGTCACCAGGGACGTCTTCCAGCGCCCACACACGGGCAAGCTCCTGGTAGTGGGTGCGAGTGTGACAAGAGTCTAACTTTCATCTGAAAGTTCCAAGTTTATCAATATGATTACAATTCGTATTGTCAGTTGTTTTCCTTGAAGTGATTTCATTTTTGAGAACGTGTCCGCCGAGCACCCAAGTTTCAATGAATCATAATTTGTCTGGCAGCTGTTCTTTCAAGGAAAGATGGTGCTCGGTGAAAACAGGGACCGGTTTGGCTCGCAAGCCAAGTACCGTTGTGTTCAGTGAGCAGTAAGAGTGTCCACGGTGCACACTTCCCGGTCGGTCACACAGAGTATTCACACGATGTGTACGCAAGGATCGAGACCACATTAAACAAGCAGCTTCTCCTGCCTCACGAAGGACATTCTTGAGTGAAACAGACAGCTTCCTTTTACTGCACAGAACACAACAACTACAGTTGGAATTTAGGTACTACCAGGATTCATTCAAGGGCACTGAGGTGTTTTTGTACTTTAACCCAAATGCAGGACCACAAAGAATGCAAATAACACCTCAACGGGTAGACCCTATAGAAATGTTCTGGGGATGCCCGGGGGGTCTGCCGATGAGATTCAGGCTCACTGCCGGAATCCAAAGATGGCTCAACATGTGAAAATCAATCAATGTAATACACATCATTAACCAAATAAAGGGAAAACAAAACAAAACATGATCATCTCATCTCATACGATACAGAAAAATCTTTTGACAAAACTCAATGCCCTTTTCTAATAAAAAAAATTCCAAAAATTAGAAACACAGGGAAATCACCTCCACTCAACATAATAAAAGCCGTATGTGAAAAACCCACAGCCAAGTTTACACTCAATGGCGAAAGGCTAAGATGATTTACAAGGCAAGGATGCCCACGTCCAGAATACATTTCACAAAGTACTGGAGGTTCTAGCCAGAGCACTGAGGCAAGAAAACATAAGTAAAAGATAGTTAAATTGGAAAGGAAGAAGTAAAATTTTCTCTGTCTGCAGATGATATAATCTCATACGTAGAAAACCCTAAAGATCGCATACAAAGAACGCTTGGGACAAATAAATCAATTCAGTAAAGTAGCAGGACAGAAAGTCAACCCACAGAATTCAGTTGCATTTCTATACACTAACAATGAACAATCTAAAAAAGCAAATACAAAAATAATTCTATTTACAATAGCATCAAAAAGAGTAAAATATTTAGGGATTAATTTAACCATGGAGGTGAAAGACATACAAACACAGCTGAAAAAATTAAAGATGGCATAAAAAATGCCATGTTGATGGGTGAAGCCAGTGAAGGGGGTTAAGAGCACACTTACCTTGATTAGCACTGAGTCATATACAGAATTGTTGAATCACTGTATTGTATACCTGAAACTAATATAACACTGTATGTGAGCCATACGGAATTAAAATGTTTTTTTAAACAGCAATAAATTCTAAAATAAAATAATTAAAAAGAAAAATATAAAAATAAAAAATAAATTATCTTAACCCCCCCCCCAATCGCCCTGTTCACAAATTGGAAGACTTATATTTTTAAGTTGTTAATACTCTTTAAAGCAACCACAGACTTGATGCGATCCCTATCAAAATCCCAATGATGTTTGGCAGAAATAGAAAAACGCATCCTAAAATTCAAATGGAATCCCAAGGGGCAGACTCCAACCAACCAAAACAAACAAACAAAAAATTTAAAAAATGTACTCCTTAAGACAATAATATCCTTAGAATAAAACATAGGGCAAAAGCTTCATGACATTGGATCTGACAATGATTTCTTGGATATGACATCAAAAGCACAGAAAAAGAACTAGACCATGAAAATTCTAAAAGGGTGTCAAAAGACACCCTCCACAGAGTCAAAAGGCAACCCACAAAATGGAAGAAAAATATATGCAAATTGTATGTGTGATAAGGGACTGACATCCAGAATATGTAGAGAACTCCTAAAGCTCAACAACAACAAAATCTATTAAAAAATTGATCAAAGGGTTTGAATAGATATTTCTCCAAAGACATGTAACTGGTCATAACACATGAAAAGGTGCTCAACATCAATGATCATTAAGGAAATGCAAATCATAATTACAGTGAGATATGACCTCACACCCATTAGGATGACCACCATCAAGAAAACAAAATAACAAGTATTTGACAGGATGTGTTGAAACCAGAATCCTCATGCACCATTGATGGAAATACAAAATGGTGCAGCCACTGCAGAAAAGTGACAGTTCCTCATAAAAGTAAAAATAGAGTTACTATATGATCCAGCAATGCCACTCAGGGCTATATATCCAAAAGAATTGAAAGTGGGATCTTAAAGAGATATTTGTACACCCATGTTCATAGCAGCATGATTCACAAGAACTCAACTATGTGAGCAACCCAAGTTCATGGATGGATGAATGCATAAACAAAACATGGCATATACATACAACGGAATACTATACAAGAAGGAAAGTCAGACACATGCTATGCCATTGGGCGAACCTTGAGAACATGATGCTCAGTGAAATAAGCCAATCACAAAAAGACAAATATTGTATGATTCCACTTAGGTGAGGGTCTTAGAGTCATCCAAACCAGAGAGACGGAAAGTGGAATGGCGGTTTCCAGGAGCTGGGGACTTGGGGGAATGAGGCGTCATCATTTCATGGGTACAGATTTTCAGTTTTTCAAGATGAAAGGAAGTCTAGAGAGAAGGATGGGTTGGTGCTTGTGTGATGTTATCAGTACGTTTAGTACCACCAAACCGAACACTTTAAGATAGGATGGGGTGCCTGGATGGCTCAGTAGATTAAGCGTCTGACTTTGGCTCAGGTAATGATGTCGTAGTTCATGGGTTGGAGCCCTGTAGTTCTCTGAGCTGTTAGCACACAGCCTGGAGCCTGCTTCGGATTCTGTGTCTCCCTCCCTCTGCTTCTCCCCTGCTCATGCTCTGACTCTGTCTCTCCTCCTCAAAAATAAACAAAGAAGGAAGGAAGGGAGGGAGGGAGGGAGGGAGGGAGGAAGAAACAAAAGGTCCAACAGGCATCTAGACAGCACCCCCACCAAACCTGAACCAGTGACACTCTCAAATGCACATGGGACACTCTCCATGACAAACCAGGTGCTCAGCCATAAAACACACCTCAATATATTTAAAAATTAAAAACGAGGGCACCTGGGTGGCTCAGTCAGTTAAGCATCTGACTTTGGCTCAGGTCATGCCCTCACAGTTCATGGGTTCAAGCCTCACATCGGGCTCTGTGCTGACAGCTCAGAGCCTGGAGCCTGCTTCGGATTCTGTGTCTCCCTCTCTCTGTATCCCTCCCCTGCTCACACTCTACAAGCTCTCTCTCTCTCTCTCGCTCTCTCTCAGAAATAAACATTGAAAATGTTTTAAAGAGTTACGATGGCAAATTTCATATTACATGTATTTTACAATTTTTTTCTTAAAAAAAAACACACAAGCAAACAAAAAATCATTAAAGAACTCACAAGATAGTGAAAACTGGCAGGCCAGGATCTACAAGAAAATGGAGTCAAGCCTATGTTTGTAGTTTCCTTACCCCTGGGGACACTTTGTTGAAACCAAAGGGAGCAACAGAGAGGCCAACTGAGCTGTGCTTTCACACCCTTGCAGGTCTGGGACACCAGAAGTGCATCCTGGTGACCCTTCTGGCTTTGGCTGGAACACCAAAGGGCCGAACACACTAGTCTTGGTGAACTGGAAGTAGACGGACTTTCTGGGGGGATATGGGTTCCGTGTTATCACTCAGCACCCGGAGGTGAACTGAAGAGATCCCAGATCTCCGGTGCTGAAGCACTGACAGAGATGTAAAATTACCTCTGAAAGAAGGTATCTGATTTCTTCAAACTTTAAAAACACAGCATCTGGGGCACCTGAGTGGCTCAGTGGGTTGAGCATCTGACTCTTGAGTTTAGCTCAGGTCATGATCCCAGGGTCATGGGATCAAGCCCCACATCAGGCTCTGTGCTGTGTGTTGAGCCTGCTTGGGATTCTTCCTCTCTCCCTTTGCCCCTCCCCTGCTTGCTCTCTCTCTCTCTCTCTCTCTCTCTCTCTCTTTTCTCTCTCTCAAATAAGTAAATAAATAAACAAAAAATAAATACCAATAAAAACACAACATGTGACACACGATAACCATGGACAGGAGTCAAGACAACATGAACAGAACCAAAAGACGTAACACAGAGACCAGACACATAATTTATCAGTGTCACACGTACACTTTAAAGTGACTTTGTTCATAATGATCAAGCAGACAAAGGATACACTGAAAAGTTCAGTTTGGAAGTGGAAACTTCTTTCGTAAAACATGGAAACTCTAAATCTGAAAAATCCAACTACGAAAGTGAATTTAAGTGGATGGGCTTAAGAGAAAATTAGATACAGCCAAAGAGAGGTTTAGTAAAATAGAAGATAGATGTCCAAAGTGTCCAGAATAAACAATAGAGGTACAAAGGATAGAAAATACAGAAGAACAGGCAAAAAATAGAAAGAACACAGGAATAAGGTTCATATACACATAGAGTCCCAAAAGAAGGTAAGAGATTGAATTAATGAGAATGAAAAAGTGAAAAGATACTGGCTGAGGATTTTCCAAAGTGAAAGAAAGACATCGAGACACAGAAGCAAGAAACCCTACAAGTCCCAACCAGGAAAAAATAAAGCAAAATCACCACCAAAACATATTACAGCAAAACTATTTATCCTTAAACAAAGAAGGGTTTGTTTTAAATAAGAGTCAAAATTTTTTTTAAAGAGCAGCTACTAAAATGACAGCCAACATCTCAACAGAAACAATGAAAACTATGATAAAATGACTAATAGCCTTAGAGTGCGAAACAGGAAATAATGCCAACCAAGAATGCCACATTCAGTGATAATACTCCTTGAAAATTAAAGTTAAATATTTAAGTGCACAACACAGTATTGCCAACTACGGACCCTGTGCTGTGCAGCAGACCTCCAGAACTAATTCATCCAGCACAACTGAAACCTTATGCCCACTGAACAATGTCTGCCCATGTCCCCCCTCCCTCCAGCCTCTGCTTCTACGAGTTTGACTATTTTAGGAACATCATATAGGTGGAATCGTGTAGTATTTGTCCTTCTGTGGCTCTCTTGTTTCATTTTGTGTAATACCTTCAAGGTTCATCCACGTCACAGCAAAAAAATGCAATTGCACCAAGCTTCCAGTTAAGTAAAGATGGTGTGCTGGATAAAAAAATCATCAAGACCCAACCGTACCCGTGTAGTGTTGAAACACACATATCTATAGCATATTTACTTATTCAAGGGTAAACACACACACATATACATATGTAACTTACGTATATATACATAGTCTAAATGTACATCTGTACATATGTGTATGTGTATATCTATATCTATGTATTCCATATGGACGCATATACGCATCCCACCAAATCTTACCAAAGCTGTGAAACTATATTAATACTAAAGTAGACTTTAAGTGAAAGAAATTTGGAGACAAAGAGAAACACTTCATAATAAAACTGTCAGTGTGCCAGGAAGGTTAAAAAACAACTCTAAATTTATGGGCACATACATAGTAATGCAACTTCAAGAAACAACAGTGAGCAAAACTACAAGGACAGACAGACGAACCCACACTCACCTGGGGTATTTCAATACGTGGCTCAGCAACTAAGAGGAGAAGCAAGAAACAGCAGCAAAGACAGAGAAAACGTGAAGAAACGCACAACAAAGTCGATCCGGGGGATCCGTGTGGAACGCTGTACCCAGCAAAGGCAGAATGAACCCTTCTCAAGCACGTCCCCACAAGCCTCAAGGGATGCAAAGGTATCTGGTCCATCTCAGGGACCCACCGTGAGCTTCTCCTCTGGCAGGTGCTGGGACAGCAAGAGGAAGTCAGCTCAGAGCTGCGTGGGGCTGGGGGGCACGAGGGGGTCTGAGCTCACTCTTGAGGCCTGTTCCACCGTGTGCACAGGAAGGGTGGGGCCGGGAGAATCTCCCGTGGCACACAGCAGGGCCGGAGGTGATCCGCAGCCACACAGAACCAGCTCAAGAATCAGCAGCCTCTTCCCACCCTCAAGAGCATGGGGAACACCCACCTTCTGGAGGAGCCCCGGGGAACCACTTGGCGGGGGTCCTGCCCCAGCACAAAGCGAAGTTTCAAGCCACCCGAGCAGAACAAGTCCCTCTGTCCAAAGATGAGTCACAGATTCCCGGCAGAGCCTGGGCACCGGGCCAGAGGGGCTGCAGGGGCAGGGGGCTCGGAAGGCCTTCGCTGGTGGCCAGGCAGCCGGGTGACCCAGGCAGAGGGCCAAGGGGACAGGTGCCCCCCCCGCCCAGATTCTCTGGGTCTCAGCTTAAGTGCCTTCTCCTCGGAGGCCCCTTTGAAACCGCCATCTGTCCCCTCACCCAGATCACTAGCGTCCTTACAACGACATGACGTGATCTGGCCATTTACCTGTCATTTCCTGACTGTCGTGGCCTCTGAGGACACAGGGCAGGGACTTCCCCTGAAGTAAGCAACAGCCGGCACCTAGGGCAAGCTCGGAACTCACCTGTTGGATGAAGGACAGGGACGCGTTACTACTGATGACAGCAAAGGACCGTTTTATTAAGTGCCTACTGCACGCAAGCTCTAGGCTCGGCCCCCTGAGAGAGAGATTCCTCCCTGACCTTACGGATGAAGGGTGTGACCGTGTGAAGAACTGAGCCCGGCCCCCGACCCCCCTTACTTGGGAGGCCTTCCTTCAGGAGACCCCCGCTTTACTGCCTCCAGAGAGAAACCAGGGTCATGACCATCCCACGGGGCTGCTCAGACTTCAGCCGGGACGATCCCTGGGCCAGGGGAGGTGCCTCGGGCAGCCCTGCCCGCCCGCAGGCCCCAGGCTCCCCCATCCCAGGTCTGGGCTTTCCCTGGTACTCAGCCACGCCGGGGGCTGCTTCTAGAGCAAGCAGACAGGGCCCCTGGTGTTCCCCCTCAAAGCCCGTGCTGGGGCAGCCCGGTGGCCAGCCTTAGATGCGGCCAGAGCACGACCCATGGCCGCTGTCTCCATCAGTGCTCGCCAACAGCCTCGTTCTGTGTCATCCAGGGTGCAATTAGCAGACCCTGCCTTTACAACCCAAATAAACTCCTCTTTAATGAGAATCCTTTTCCTTCCATTATTTTATGCGTAACTGGTTAGAGACACTTAGTGAAAATCATTTAGAATAGCAATAAGGCCAGAGTGGCCGATCACGGGACGGAGTCATGCGTCGTGAACATCTGTTCTCTCTGTGAACCCAGCAGAAGAGCCAGGCCTCGATGGGAAGCCATCAAGTGAAGTCACAGAAGCCTCCCTGGGGTGGGGGTCTAAGCCTTCCTCTGCACCAGGTCCTGCCGCGAGCATCCCACACGTGACCGCCCACTCACACCCACCGTTGCCCTTTGAGGTGGGGATTACAAAGATCTCCGTCACACAGAGGGGGAAACCGGGCCACACAGAAGCAGGAAGATGAACTTTTGATCCACCCCAAGGCCATGTTAAAGAGGATGTTGAGCCTCTAAATCCTGCCCTGCCTCGGCGTCTACACCAACCTGAGGAACCCACGGAGACCATGCCATCCACAATGTCACACGCGGCAGAGCTGGTGGCCACGGTCCCAGATGCCACACGATCGGATGTGGGGCTTGTCCTTTGCCAGCGGGGGACAGACTGCCCGATGGCTGCAGCTTGGCTCTCAGCTCCCGACCCCTCCAGCCTGTCCTCTCCATGCCCGGCCCCAGGAGCGGCAGCTAGGACGGACGGGAGAGAGTAAGAGTGAGCACCTTGGACAGCAGCTCTCGACCAGGAGGGCCGGGCCAAGGACATGTGGAGCTGAAAGCCCCACACAGGAGGGAGCCCAAGGCCAGCCCTCCAGGCAGCGACTGCCCCTTCGCTGCCCCCTTGGGCTCAGGCCACAGGGCCCCGTTTGAAAGCACCACCGTCCTCACAGTGTAGCCTGGAGAGAAGGCAGGCAAGTGGGCCCCCGCAAAGTGCGCGGGCCCCAGAATGTTTCACGGCAACTCCCCACACCCGAGGGCTTTGCACGCTCCCGACAGAGCTGGTGTACCCAGGTGGCCCGCCCCGACAGAGGGTGACTGCTCCAGCAACACGCACATGTTCCAACATTAAAGAATTTGAGAACAAATGGGGTGTCTGGGTGGCTCGGTCGGTTAAGTGTCCAACTCTTGATTTTGGCTCAGGTCACGATCTCCTGGTCGTGAGTTTCAGCCCTGTGTCGGGCTCTATGCTGATAGCGTGGAGCCTGCTTAGGATTCTCTCACTCTCTCTGTCCCTTCCCCACTCATACGTGTGTGCTCTCTCTCTCTCTCAAAACAAATAAACATTAAAAAAAAAAAGAATTTGAGAACTAAATCACCTATGCGCTCTTCTTGATAAAAATCTTACAAAAAATGCATCCTACCAAGAGATGAAGCAAAAAAGGAAAATACTAGACAAAGAAACCATAACAGGTGCATGCAGACATGTATACATATATATGTACATGCATACAAACATATACATACATGTATACCTATATACATACACGCATGCATACATGCACCATGAAACAACCAGGCTCTGAATCCATATTAACATAGAGCTAAGACTTTTAAACTCTTTGAGGAGGGACTGGTTGCCCTAGAATGTCAGCATCACAAACCACCACAGGAAAAGCAATATGAGCAACCGAGCTTGGCAGGGGTCGGGGCAGGAGGAGTGGATAAAAGCCAGAATCGCCGCGTCTCCTCACGGGAGTCAGTCCTCAGTGACTAAAGTTTGGGGGGGGGGGGAAGTATTTTTAAAAAATAATGACTGCATGCTTTCATTGGTTTTGTAATTTATTTCCTTCTTCTTAGATCATTTAGGAGAGAATATGCCTGGCCCTTCAAAAACTGGAGTTAAAGTTCTTTGCATTTTACATCACTTTCTTTTTCTTCTGTGCAGTTAAATTTATTAATTTGTACTTTCAAAAGCACGATGAGATACTTCCATTCTTACAAAAGTGTTTTCATCTGTAAATCTGCAGATTCTCCGTTCATTGTAGATGCTGCTCTCTATCAGTCGCCCATATACGTGCCTAAAGGGCTGTCTGGGAAGAGGGTCACTTGGGGCAGAGTGTGCTTTTGAAGGACGACCACAGTAACTCAGCCCCACGGGCAGGTGATGTGGCAGGCGGTCTCTGCTGAGGCCTCACCCACCGCCCAGGCGCCACACAGCCCAGCGAAGTCACCTCTAGAAGATTCCGGCGTCTAGCCCATCAAGCCACCGCCAGGCGACAGGGTCTTCCCAAGCGAGGGAACCCAGACATCACGGGGGAGAGACACATATCCCCGGTCCAAGTCCCTGACCCACAGAATCTGTGAGCACAACCAGATGGTCGTGGGTTTACGCCGCCGTGTGTGGGGCCGTCTGTAACCAGGGAAGCCGCCAACTGTGTGATTATTTATGAGCGGTAGGATTTCAGGCCATTTGTTGCTTGCTTCCTTATACATCACTTGAATCCTTTTAACAAATGGCTCTTGCTTTTATGAAAACAACAATGTCACTGCTTATTGGAGATGCCCTTTCCGCGACATTTTGCGGTCCAGGAGACGGCGGATTCCACCCGAAGGGATGTCTCTGCAGATCGGTGTTTCCGGAGGCTGGGTTGATCTCAAACCTGGCCTGGGGGCATGAGATTGCCGTCTCCTCGGGGGCAGTCTGTGTGGGGCTGAGGAGCGTAACCCACAGACTCAGACCCTCCTAGATACCTACCGCTGCCGCTGATGACGACAAATGGCCCGGTTTGGCAATGCACGTGGCCTGATTCTCCAGATGACTGCTCGTGTTCCAAACCACTTTGTACTGTGCTCAGTTGGACAAATGCTTCATGCCTCCGCCAGTTTGGGTGAAGGGCTTAATTCCGTGAAAAATCGGCTTGGCGTGCCGGTGTGTGTCAATGCCCTTCCAAGGGAAAGCTATCCTGGCTTCTGTTAATCAAGAACCACTCTGTCACTCAGCACTGGAATATCGCCCTAATTAAAAACCTCTCTGCTCCAAATAGCTCCCTTCACGTAGGGCTGTTTCTTCCCCTAATCACAGAAAAGCTGTTAGAAAGTCCCTTTTTTTTATTTAAGACCCATATGTCTGCACTCTCGCCTGTTAATGGGACCAACCCCAACACAAAGCAGAAAGAAAACATAAACAGCACATATCTGCAGTTCTTAGAGTGAAGAAAACACCATCAAGGAGTGTTTACAAATATGTTTACTAATCTGCGAGCTGCACAATAATCATCGGGAAATTTGATAAATTGACTTCAAAATAAAGAACCAAACGTAACAGGACGTGCTTAATGTTTCAAGGCACTTTTCTGCAGGCTGGAAAAATTACCAGGAACAGAAAACACCCAGGCTGAGATCTGCAGTGGCCTCCTTCCAGAAAAGCCCGGGCCCTGAAGTCGGCCATCCTGACTGAAGTCCGCCTCCTCCCGGCCGCACGACCTCAGGCAGGTCACACAACAATCTGTGCCAAGGAACCAAATCCCAGGACCGTGCTGATGTTGGCATGAGACCGTGTAGGTACAACAGTGAGCACAGAGCCCGGCTCACATCATGCAATGACTGTTAGCGGATATTCTCCGGCCCAATCACACGCTCAGCCAGCAGTGAGTGAGTTCCCTTCCCCCGGAGACACCCGACCGGTGGTGGACTGGGGCACCTCCTTGCTCCTCAGCATCCCGTGACATCAGGCGGGCAGCTTGCAGTCGGCCAGGGTGGGGGCACTTATACCGCAGAAACGGGCAAACGCCATACATCAAGCCTTTCCTTCCCCCCACCCCCTCAATAGACTGGCTTGTTAAACATGGACCAGCACAGCTCTGGACCCAACAGAAGCCAGATGAATGGGAATGATTTAGAATCAGTCACGACCCATGATGCAGGATCAGTCACAGGAAAACTGGCAGATGGGTCAGACCCCGTGACCTTCAAAAGTCATTCACCCCCCTCCCCCACCCCTGCAGACGTGGCAGATCCACACAGTGGAAGGACCGGGCGTGGGCCGTAGAGGCAGAGCTGCTGGGTTTGGACAATCCTGTTTTAGACACGGGAGGGCCGCGGCTCCCATCGGGCCCGGGACTCGCTCAGGATGAGGGACTTTCAACTGGCGGAGCTAATCACCTCTGACCCCGTGGCCTGCCTCTTTTGCTCATCGAGGTGCCCCTCTGGGCAGCTCACGCGGGACCCAGACATCAACCAAGAGGCCCCTACGACGTCTGAACAATGACCCGGCTAGTGGTGCGCCTGGGACTCAGAGGCGACTTAGCTCATCTTCTGGTCTTGAGATCTGTGTTTTCCCGCAAGAACCAAGCCAAGTAAACAAACACTTGAAGCCCCACATGAACCCATATCTCTAAACCCCACTGGAAAATGGTTTTAAAAGGGGGGGAAAACCCTACATAGATTTCCCCGTTCATCTGCACAAACCGCAAAACTCAATTCTTTCATTTTTATTGGGGAACAAGTTGAAACAGCCCTCCAAATTAAGGAAATAACTTTACAAAGTGTTAACATTTTCTTATTTTAGAAATATTCATTACCTCTATATGTCTCTCCTATGTGCTTATATAACAGCATTTTTTTCTCCCATTTGCCAATTTTTAATGATTTTTCTCTCCTTCTACTTACAACAAAGCAATCATTTCGAATTAATTAAGTTTTCATTAAAATGTATTATTGCGATGTCCCAGGTACTGAGTAGTGATTTTGTTTCCGGGAGCACAAGCCTGCACGAAAAACACCATAAATTTTGCAAGTAGACGATTTGAACCCCATTCCTTCCTCCAGCTGCTGGAGCAGGAGCGTGCACACAGTAGGTTCCCAATAGATGGTTGAGAGAGCACTGAGTAGCGATAGTAATTATTAGTGTCATTAGTAAAGAGAGGACATTTATAGAGGATTCCCCAAAATGCGCAAAATGAAATTTCATTTCATCCCAACCACCCTCTGATGTGGACCTGAATATAGGCCTTTTTTTATCGCATAATGAGAAAACCAAGATCCAGAATGCAAAGTCATTCGCCAAAGAACACACAGTGCCAGACAGAGCTCCCCTCCGGAACCTGGTCTTTCTGACTCCGTACGCGCAGGGTGAGCCGTGAGGGGAGATAGGGCCTCGGTGCCAGGAGAAACGAAGGGGTCGCCTTGAGAAAGACGTCCTCACACTTAGTCCCAGACGGGATTCGTTCTCCATGTGGCACACGGTTATTTTCTTTTCAAGACCAACGAGCTTGATTCAAAATCAGAGTCATTTTAATACTTGAAGGATAGAGAGGAGGGGCACCCGGGTGGCTCAGGCAGTTGAGCGTCTGACTCTTGATTTCGGCTCAGGTCATGATCCCAGGGTTATGGGACTGAGCCCGTGTCAGGCTCCATGCTGGGCATGGAATCTGCTTAACGTTCTCTCTCTCTCTTTCTCTCTCTCTCCCCTCCCTCCCCCGTCCCTCTCCCCTGCTCATTCTTTCTCTTAAAAAAAAAAGTCTTGAGGAGCTCAGAAAATTGAACCCTGGAGGCAAAATAAATATATATATATCTAGCCAAGTTACTTCAAAAAGAGAAAATTAACCTTGATTTTTAGGGCCATTACACCTTCCTGTAGTCGCTCCTTTTTAATAGCGCTCTTTGCCACGCCTATGGGAGCCCAGATGGCTCGAGGGAAGTGGACAGCTGCGTGTAAGTGCCACACGTCTCCCAGACACCGGGCATCACAGCAGGGAAAGGAAAACACTCGTCTGGGGGACGGAGGGGATGTGAATGTTCTTGGCTTCTTGCACACTCGGTCTTGAATTCTTTGGGGTGAGAAATCTATATCCTGGGAGCATTTCTGGGGCAAGCAGCCCAGCGGCTTCATCAGGAGGACGGACAGAGGAAGCCAATCTGGGCTCTTTGGTTTATACACAAACAAACGAACAAACAAATCCCTACCTTGCTCGTTACTGGGTTTTATGCCCTTTCTCACTCCGGATGCCTGCCTGCATCTTCTACCTCATTCTCCGGTCTGGGCCGCGTGGGCACTCACATCCCCCGTCCGTCCCGACCCCTGTGCGGAGCATCTCTGCTGATGGGCCTGTCTTATGGACTCTCACGGCCCCACCTGCAGCACAGAGGGCTGTGCCTACCTAACCAGCCTGCAGATGAAGCGCTCCGTAGAGCCACCCTGGGGATGCCCAGCCCGGCCTGCGGTGCCTGCCTGCCTGCCCCTGGCCCTTTGCATGCACCAAGTCCCCCAGTTAGAACACAGGGCAGCACGGTGGGAGGCGGAGAGCCGTGACACATGGTTCATGCTCCTTGGATCCAGGAGCTGTGGGTTCAAATCCTGCTGGGGCGTTACCGTCTCACCTTGGGAATGGCAATTAGTTCTCTGGCCCCCGCTGGTAACACTCATATGAAGGCCACCTTACGGACTCTGGGTAATGCAGTGAGGTGGCACCCTTGAAAATGTGTGCCAGCTCCCGAGGACCCCCTTAGATGACTGGTCCACAGCAACGGGACAAAGCCAGTCCTTTTGTAAATGGAACACTGTCCTGATCGGACGGGGGATGGGCCCCTGACCCGTTCCCAGGAATATGGGATTGAGCCCAAGGGTAATTCGTGTCTTCCATGGGGACTTGTGCCATCAGGGTGAGGAGCCACAGGAGGCCACAGGGACAGGGGTGCACAGCTCCAGACAGAAGGCCACAGCGGTGGCACAGGAAGAGCCAGAAGAAGGTGCCGAGAGACTCCGGACATTTCTTCCAATCTGATCCAGGCCAGTTCCCAAACAGGTCCCGTCCACATCCCAGCCCCAGGTCACATGACACGCTCGGGAACCCCCATAACCAGCACCTACTTCCTACCACTTCTGTTCCCTACGGGCAAATGGTTTTAATTACTGCCGTTAAAGAGGTGGCCTGCGGAGCTCTCCTCTCTTCCCTCCTCCTTCCCCGCCATCCCCTGGAATCAGACCCATTCAGCAAGGAACCCTCAGCCCCAAAGGGGCTCCATCTGGAACCCACACGGTGCTCTGCCGAGCGGTGGCGAACCTGGATCCTTGTTAGAGCAGGGCCCCCACTCCTGGCAGACTGTGCAGATCGCCCCAAGCGAACCAGCAGCCTGAGCAGGAGTGAGAAGGGAGGGGCAAGGGACGATCCTGGGCCCCAGGCAGGAGGCTCAGGTGGCTGAAGCCCTCATGACCTGGGTCACCTAGGGGAACTCCTTGTCCCTCACCTGCTGCCACCCAGGGTAGGGGACGTCCCTCGGCACCAGCCCTGCCTCCTCTCTGCCCCCGGCACCCTCCGTGCTCCAGGCTCTGGCCGGTGCTTGTCCACTGTGCCCACAACAGCCAGGTCAAGACGACAGGGCACCACAGGCTGAGGTCAGAGCCCGGGGTAGATGGCACAGGATGTCAAGACCCCGTGTGCCCCTTGAAGCAATGGCTCCTCAGCTAGGACGAAACCCAAAGAATTCACGCTCCTCGATCCTTGACGACATTATTTAAATGGTCTCTGATTTATCGCTAACTCAATATGCATTGTCATTTTTAAGTAATTACAGAAAATCCCGTGATCTAAGTGCTATTGTGCAAGGAGCACAACTCCAAATAAACACCACCTCTGCCTTCAGTCATCTCGGTAATGGGGATCGATGCCTACTGATTTTTCGAACGTGAACATGTAAGAGGTCCTTGAAGCCCCATTACTCTGGCTGGGGCATAAATCCTCCATCATCGATAATGAGGGCCTGGCAGCGGCCCATTCCTCCCCACCCACTTCTGTAGGCACCTGTTCTCCCGCAGGGCCAGGGTCCAGAGTCCCGCAGGATGGGTCCAACCACAGCCAGTGCCCGAGACGCCCAACGTTAGCGCTCCACATCCCACTTAGGCGAATACATCACACGCAGGCGTGTTCCAGGTCCAGCGAGGGACAGCAGGAGAGAAGATGCGGCTTCTGCCCAGGCAACGTTCCAAGTCCCATCTGAAGAGCCTGATGCAGGGGTCTGAACCATGAGATGATCCGAGGTGTGGTTCTGCTCTGCTTGGTGCTGGCGGGGTGGCCCTGGGACACCCTGACCTCGCCGAGCCTCCGGTTACCCTTCATAAAACAGGACGAATGTCGGCATTGTGCCTGGCTGAAGTGACAACGGAGGCGATAAATAAGAAAGCATTTTGAGGCTGTGAAGTGCTGAACAAGAACGAGGCACTGAATGATTAAAGAAGGACAGTGACTTACAGAAAGCAGTGTTCCATCAGGGACCAGAGGGGCGAGAAGGGTTCTTCAGAGGGATGCACGCTACTCCACCAGCTTTCTCATAAACGAAAACAGAACTCATAAAACTACTTGATGTCAAATAAATAACAAGACGTGGTCCATTTCACTAAAGAAGGAAGATAGGACAGAGCTTGGTACACAGCAGGTGCTCGAAACTGCATGAGCAGATGAGCAAAGAGACACAGAGAGGGGGGATCAGTGTGCCCAACAAGGAGCCGTGGCTGGGAAACAAGAAGAAGCAGAGATATCCATGTGCCGTGCCACGGACAGAGCCACAGGGGACCGGGCGTGGGATGGGCAGCCCCGGGGACCACTGAGGGCAGCTGAAAAGGAAAAGAAGAAAAACGGGGTGGGGAAGAGAAGCCCAAACTCCTCACCCACAGCACAGGATGTTCTAACGCCCCAGGAAGATAGAGAACAAATCCAACAACGAGAAGATGAACTGACTCCAGATGAAACTCGTTGCGTGGGACAATTTGTCTAAGACTGAAATAATTATGTTCAGGAGGCTTGAAGAAGTAACAGAGGCGAATGAGAGAGAATATACTTTTAAAAGCACCAGAAACTACAGAAAAACAAAACAGGCAATAATGGTAAACGTTTATTTTTTAAAAATTAGGAAAGCAAAGGGCACCTGGATGGCTCAGTGTCCAACTCTTGATTTTGGCTCAGGTCATGATCCCAGGGTTGGGGGTTCAAGCCCCAAGTCCAGGCTCTGTGCTGACAGCGTGGCTCCTGCTTGGAGCCCTCTCTCCCTCCCTCTCTCTCTCTCTCTCTCTCTGCACATACCCCACTCACACCCTTGCTCTCTCCTCTCTCTCTTTCTCTCTCAAAATAATTTTTTTTTAGTTTTTAGAAATTAGAAAGTTCTTGAAATAAAACATGTGGTTAAGAAGAACACATTTTAGGCAGAAGAGGGTTAAAGGGAGAATTAGTGAGTTGGAGAGAGTGTTGAGGAACTCAGCTGGACTACGGCTCAGACAGGCAAACGATTTACACAGATGAGCAGATATGGGCACACTCACACGTGCACGCACACACACATGCACACACCGCATGTTACCAGTTCCACACGCACTTTTTCACACTTGGACACGTCTGAAATAGGAATACATGTTACAGCTGAAGGTCACCTACAACCACACTGAGTCTAGATTGGAGACGCCTCCCAGAGGGAACTGGCATTGGCCCCACCAGGCTCCTAAAAGTACTACCGACCCACCACCACTCGGAGTTAAAATCTGTGGTCAAGACCCGAATCCAAACTGTAAATCTGAGCACATACACCCGTGGACTTTGAAATCTCGGGGGCGTGTTTTCTGTCTCGTGGGTTCATTCATCACTTCCTCCTACAACCCTTTGGGGTCCCAGACTTAGGTGGGGGTCTCCGATCAGACTCCTCACCCGTGGCGTGTGCCTTACAGGCACGTGAAAAAGAGTGGTTGCTTCTCCTTCCATCAGCAGTATCCGAGGTTGGCTGAGGTATGTTCCTGTACATACCTACACACACACACACACACACACACACACACACACACACACAGTCAGCGGTGATCTCACAACTGTCTGCTCACCATTTCAGAAGGAGAAGAGAGACAGATTTAGGGAAAAGACAAGGGTCCTCACTTCAAACTTGCAGTGTAAGTACAAAGCTGGATAAACAGACAGCCGTCCACATGCGGCCACGCGGCCACGAAACCCCACAGCAGCGAGATAAAAAGAGAATCTCCCAAGCTAGCAGAGAAACGAGGCAGATACTTACGAAGGACCACAAAGTAGACGGACAGTGAGTTTATCAACCACAACAGAGATCAGAAGAAAATCGACCAGTGTCTCCAAAAGGCGAAAATCATCACCAATCTACATCTTGTGCCAAGACAAACCATTATTCAGGAAGAAGGCAAAGTGAAACCTTGCAAGGACGAAAAGGATTTGCCACCAAAGACTCGCACGACAAGACCCTTCAGAGAAGAACCTTTCAAGGGGAGAACGGCCCCTGAGGGAGCTCACAGCAAGCAGGGCAAAAGGTGAGCTTAGACGCTAATGATACACAGACAGATTGATGGCTTGACCTAAATTTCGACTTGTCACACATGACAGCAGGTTTGGGGGTTTTAAAGGCAAAATTACATCGCCAGTAACAGTAACAGAAAGTGTGATCGCGGAGAGGCCCATGGGCAGGCCGTGTGTGCTGCGATCCACGTCACGTGGTGGGGGGGGGGAATAACACGGGCACCTGCTCCCCACCCTGCGGCCAGCGTCCCCACGGTGCTCTCCCAGGGGAACCGCTACTTGGGTTTAATACATCAGTGTCATGGACCTAAGATAGCTCTCCAGGCAATGTTTTCGGCTATTATTTATACGGAACTCTTTATGTTTATCCCCCTCAAAGCTCAATTCAGCATTTTAAACAAAACAATCTCCAGGAGTATGATCCAGACACAAATGGCAGAAGGTTGGAAGCACATGCACAAAGGTTTTCAAAGGCCACCAAGTGCCCAGGGTGGGGAGAGACACCCGGGCGGCTGCTGTCCCGAGAAAGGCATGACTCCCTGAGGGCCGTGCGGAGACGGTGCTAAATACTCACCTTGGATTTCAGGGCGATGTGATGGGAGGAGAAAGTAGCCTGATGTCTCCTGCAGGCCTGTGTCAACACGCTGATGAAAGTAACCAGCAAGGCTAGAGGCCCGACTGCGTTTTGCAGTTCTTCCCCACACAAGAGTCCACCAGCCCCGCTGAAGATGTGCCCAGCCCCCTCCTCGGGGGTCTCGCAGCAGCCCCCAGGGAGAGTCGTCACGGGCCTCCTGAGTCTGCCTCCCCACCCGGCCCCTGTGCCCATGACCGCCTGCCACACATCTTATTCTCGGCTGACTTGGAGCCTCAGGGATCTGCCTCAAGTTGGTCTGCATTTTTCTAACGAGTGTGTTTATTTCTGTGTGTTATTTGCTGTGCTATATGGCAAACATAATGTTTGCAGAATGGCATATAAACTAGACATATTACTTCCTGCAGAGCAGTGACCTGTCAGCAAACCATAACGAGTGCTGGCGGTCTGGAAGTGACGCCCAAACACTTCATGCCCCAGTATGCAGGGTTTTCTGTTTTATTTAGGCCCTGTTCTGTGTTTTAGATACACTGTAGGAAATCGGCCTAGAGTCTGGGGTTGGCGTGCAAGGCATAATAAATTTTTTCCTTTCGAGTGAACAGTGGGAACCAACCTGGTCTGCACGTTTGCATAGAACCGGTTTCCAGGGGTTCACAGATGACCAGCTGGAACGGAGACCCTGGACTCGAGCACGTGTGTTACACCGGGAAAATGCACACTCAAAATGTTTACAATGTAAAAATGTACAGAAAAAACACTAAAGTCTTATCATCGCAATATATAACCTCCAAACCAACAAAGGGGGAAAAACTTAGGAAATACTATTAATCAATAGAAGGTGAGAGAAAGAAGGAAGGAAGGAAGGAAGGGAGGAAGGGAGGGAGGGAAGGAGGGAGGAAGGGAGGAAGGAAGGAAGGAAGGAAGGAAGGAAGGAAGGAAGGAAAGGAGGGAGGGAGGGAGGGAGGGAGGAAGGAAGGAAGAAAGGAAAGGAGGGAGGGAGGGAGGGAGGGAGGGAGGGAGGAAGGAAGGAAGAAAGGAAGGAAGAAAGGAAGGAAAAGGAAGGAAGGAAGGAAGGAAGGAAGGAAGGAAGGAAGGAACGGAGGGAGGGAAGGAGGGAGGAAGGGAGGAAGGAAGGAAGGAAGGAAGGAAGGAAGGAAGGGAGGGAGGAAGGGAGGAAGGAAGGAAGGGAAGAAGGAAGGAAGGAAGGAAGGAAGGAAAGGAGGGAGGGAGGGAGGGAGGGAGGAAGAAAGGAAGGAAGAAAGGAAGGAAAAGGAAGGAAAAGGAAGGAATGAAGGGAAAGAAAGAAAGAAAGAAAGAAGAAAGAAAGAAAGAAAGAAAGAAAGAAAGAAAGAAAGAAAGAAAGAAAGAAAGAAAGAAAGAAAGAAAGAAAGGAAAATGATGAAAAACAACAACCATGGAATAATCTGGACACAAGTCTAAATATGTTAGTGGTCATAGTAAATGCAGAAGGAGTAAAATCATGGAAAAAAAGTCCCAAAATATTACATTGGATTTTTAAATGCAGCTAATTCCTGATTTCAAGAAATGTAACTAAATGCAAATCACACAGAGAAGTGGAAAATAAAGGAATGGAAAAATATTACCAAGTAAAATATTAAATAAAAGGAGGGTAGGTAGCAAGACAGAGGGAATATAATTTAAGGCAAAAGCTTTACTAGGGACTAAAAAGGAATATCACATAGAAAAACAGAAGAAACCAAAAATAATCAAAACCATGAACTTGTAGAATTTTCCAAATCCACAATTATTAGGAGTTTTTTTGTTATTTGTAAGAAATGAATGTATCAAACGAATAAAAGCTACTAAGAATTTGAAATTCACCTGAAATAGCATAAGAACCAGATAACCAAAGCGGTTGTGGGGGGGACAGGGGCGGAAAGCACAAAGTCGAGAGATTCTCACTGACTGCTAGGCTGCAACGGAGTCCAGTAACAGACCCACAGGAACACGGCGGACTGGTGTCCAGAAGGCAGGCAACGGCGGCTCAATGGGTGAAGGGTAAGCTTTCCAACCACTGTACATCCCTATGCCAGAGGAGAGACAGACAGACAGGCCAGAAGGCAGACAGGCAGACGGCCAGGGTGGGGGGCGCTGGATTTCACGTTGCATCTTTCACAAAATTTAACTAAAAATGGATGATCGAGTTAAATGTAAAACGTGAACTATACAACCTCCCGAGGAAGGTAGAGAAGGAAATCTTTGCGACCTTGGGTTGGGCGAAGAATTTTCAGATACGATTCCAAGTGCATGACCCATGACAGAAAAAAAAATACGTAAATCAGACTTCGCAAAAACGAAGAACTTTTGCTCTGGGCAAGAGACGCTTCGAATGAAAAGGCAAAGGGCACCAGGGCGGCTCAGTCGGTTAAGTGTCCGACTCTTGGTTTCAACTCAGGTCACGATCTCACTGTTGGTGAGTTTGAGCCCCGCGTCGGGCCGTGTGCTGACAGTGCAGAATCTGCTTGAGATGCTCTCTCCCCTTCTCTCTCTCTCTGCCCTTCCCCTGCTCACTCCCTCCTTCTCTCTCTCAAAATAAGATAAATAAACTTTAAAAATATTTTAAAAATGACAAGGCAAGGCCGCAGATGTGGAGCCAGTCTTTGCAAAGCACACGTCCCGCAGAAGACTTGCGTCTGCCGTACGCCAGCAAGAGCCTGAAGACTCAGAAAGAAGAAAACCCCAACTGACAAACAGGCAGAACACTGAGCGGACATTTCACCAAAGAAGAGAGCTCGATGGCCCTGGGCACGCGGAAAGCATTCAGCATCATCGTCGGCAGGAAAACGTGAATGGGAGCCTCACCAGACGCCACATCACACCCGCCAGAGTCGCTAAAGCTAAAACAACAACAGCACAACAGCACCAAGTGGCGGTCAGGACGTAGACCAAGCAAGTAGATTCCTCCCTCACTGCTGGTGGGCATTACAACCAATGTGGAAAAGAGGCGGCGCCTTATGAAAAAAGGCAATTTCTTATAGAGTTCAATAACAGTTACCAAATGACCCAGCATTCTCATCTGTTGGTGTAACGAGAAACGACAATGTACAGTCACACAGAAATCCGGATGTAAGTATTTAGGGCAGCCCCAACATGGAAACAACCCAATGTCCTCCCAGGAGCGAGCAGATCAAGAAACACATAAGGCGGCTTCTCCAACCAGATCCGGAGTCTGGGAAACTCGCAGCAAATTCGAGAAGCCACTTTCCTGGAGTCAGCCACTACCTGCACGATGGAATACTACTCAGAAATAAAAATAATAGGGGCGCCTGAGGGGGCCGGTTGGCTAAGCGTCCGACTTTGGCTCAGGTCATGATCTCACGGTTCCTGAGCTCGAGCCCCGCGTCGGGCTCTGGGCTGACAGCTCAGAGCCTGGAGCCTGTTTCAGATTCTGTGTCTCCTTCTCTCTCTGCCTCTCTCTCTCTCTGTCTCTCTCTCTCTCTGTCAAAAATAAATAAACATTAAAAAAATTTTCTAAAAGAAAAAAAAAAACAATGAGTTCTTGATTCACACCAACAAATGGGTGACTCTCAGGTACATTCTGTTAACTGACCAATGCCCGACTCAAGACACACATCATCCCATTTCTACAACATTCCAAAAAAAGCAAATGACCAAGGGTAGAGAACAGGTCAGCTGTGGTCAGGGCGTGCAAGGAGGGAGAGGGGCTGATCACAACAGAGCAGAACAAAGGAGCTTGGGGGATATCACAACTTTTCTCTGTCCTCACTGCAAGGTTTAAATGATGATGGATTTGCCAAAACTCACCGTTATGTGCAAAAAGAAGTTCATCTTAGCATAGGTAATTTTCTTTATTTGAAAAAAAAAAAAAGAAATATATCCAACTCAGACACCCAAGCTGGACAAGACAGTATAAAGGGAGAAAACTATAAAGCATTCTTACATAAAAATGGAGACAAATACCAAAAAAAAAAAAAAAGTGCCAATAATTCACATGTAGTGCTCTATAATACATGATTACTGAGTCAGGGTTTTCACAGGACTTCTAAAACATCTCAACATAAGGAAACCTATTATTATGATCCACAAGGATAACAGAATAAAAAAGCATACATACAATCACCTAAATAAATACAAAAATAGCATGTGATAAAATTCATACCCATGCAGGATGAAAGTGCTTAGCAAAGAAGAGAAGGCTGCAATTTCCTGAAGGGAGTCAAGACATTCCGGAACCGAGAGCCCACTTGAGGAGCCATCTCGTTATAGTTAGTAACCAGACAGGGATACCGTTTTCCACTATTTCTGTTTTATCTTGTTCTAGAAGTCTTGAAAAGCAAGAAAACAAAACAAAACAAACAAGAAATGCCAAGGAAAACTCACAAAATGTAAACGATAGATTAGGAAGGAACGGACAAAAATCTTCATCATTTGGAAACCATATCGTTTCTTGTTCATAGAACAGCTTTGTCGGGACACGATTCACTCGGTAAAGGGAACGATTCCGTGATTGGGGGCATATTTGGGACTGGACAACCTTGCCACAGTCCCTTTTAGGACATTTCCATCGTGACGAGAAGAAACCCAGTACCCGCTGGCAGCCAGCTCCACCCCTCCCTCGCCCCGCCCTTGTCCCTGGCAAACACACTAACCTACTCGCTGTCTCCATAGACCCGCCCAACCTGGACATTACGTAGCAAGAGAATCACAAAAATGTGCCGTCTTTTGTGCCTGGCTTCTTTCACTTTGCATCACGTTTTCAAAGCTCACCATGGAGCCCTGGCCAGTACTTACCTTCCTTTTTTATTTTCTTGTTTAATTGAAGAATGATCGACATACAGCATTACCTTCACTGCAGCTGTACAACACGGTGAGGCAATGCTTACAGACCCTGTGAACTAGGCATCACAGTTAGCGTAGTCACCACCCGTCACCAGGAAAGTTGTCACAGGATTATTGGCTTATTCCCTGTGTTGTACGTTACATCCCACGTCTTCTCTGTTTTATAACTGGAAGACTGTGCTTCTCAATCCCCTTCGCCTGTGTTGTCCATCCCCCACCCCCGTCTGGCAACTAGCAGTTTGTTCTCTGTATCTATGAGTCTGCTTCTGTTTTCTTTGTTCATTTGGTTTGTGTTTTAGATGACACATATAAGTGAAGTCGCATGGTATTTGTCTTTCTCTGTGTGACTTATTCACTTAGCACAATAGCCTCTAGATCCATCCATGGCATGGCAGACGGCAAGATTTCGTTCCTTTTTTGGGGCTGACTGATATTCCCCTGGGTACACGTACGACATCTTCCTTGCCCGTGTGTGTAGAGATGGCCATTCAAGCGGTTTCCAGCTCTTGGCAATTGTCTAGAATGCTGCAACAGCTACAGTGCTCGTGTCTTCTTGAATTAGTGTTTTCATTTTCGACAGATAAATGCCAAGAAGTGGAATTCCACTTGATTTGCGTTCCCCTGCTAGGGAGTGATGTGGAACATCTTTTCATGTGCCCGTTGGCCATCTGGAGGTCTTCTTCAGGGAAAACAAAACCACGCAAACAAGAAGAGAGTGGGGTGAAATATTTAAACTGTGGAGAGAAGAGACATGAGCCTGGAATCCTGTACATAGAGAGATTATCCTTCAACCATGAGGAAGATCAAAGACAAACAGAAAACCCAGAGAACTGGCTGACAGTGGACCTGCCCTGCACGAAGTACTGAAAGGAGCTCCTTGCAGAGAAATAAAATGATGCAGGCTGTTATCATTTGATCAAAATAAGGAGAAAAAGCTCTGAAATAATAAGTAGAAATAAGTAGAAAATACCTACTTGTTCAAAGCAATAATCATAACAACATACTGGGTGGTCACTGCACAAGGATGAGTAAAATAAGGACAATGATTTGATGAAGGATGGGAGGGAACAGCTGGGAATATTCTGTTGAAAGTTACCCGAATTGGCCATGAAGCGGTTTGGTGTTATTAGAAATAGACTGAGACTAGTTGTAAATGTATATCACAAACTCTAGGGCAACCACATCAAAGCGTGAAAAAGAAGCATAATTGCCACACCAAGAGAGGAGAGAAAATGGAATCATACAAAATGCTCAATTAGAACCATAGAAAGCAGTGAAAGAGAGAGGGGACAGGTGGCAACGTACAAGTGTGACTAATCGTCGCAGTTACTAACATGGTTGATATTAATCCAACTATATGACAAATCACTTAAACTGTAAGTGATCCAAATACACCAATTAGAAGAGACACTTTCAGGGGCGCCCGGGTGGCTCAGTTGGTTGAACTTCTGACTTTGGCTCAAGTCATGATCTCACCACTTGTGAGTTCGAGCCCCGCGTCGGGCTCTGTGCTGACAGCTCGGAGCCTGGAGCCTGCTTCGGACCCTGTGTCTTCCTCTCTCTCTGCCCCTCCCCCAATCATGCTCTGCCTCTCTCAAAAATAAATAAGCATTTAAAAAAAATTTTAAAGAGAAACTTTCAGGGGCGCCTGGGTGGCTCAACTGGTTAAGCGTCCAACTCTTGTTTTCAGCTCAGGTCATGATCTCAAGGTTCGTGGCTTCGAGCCCCACGTTGGGCTCTACACTGACAGTGTGAAACTTGCTTGGGATTCTCTCTCTTCCCCTCCCCTGCTCTCTCTCTCTGTCTCTCTCTCTCAAAATAAACAAATAAGCATTTTAAAAAAGAGACTTTCAAGGTATCTATTTTAAAAGACCAGCTAACTGTATGCTATCCATAAGAAAGTGACTTTAAATATAAAGACACAGGTAAATAATAAGTAAAGAGAAGGAAAAAGAGATCCAGTATGTACACTAATCAAAAGAAAACTAGAGACACTATATTAATTTCAGACAAAGCAGACTTCAGAGCAAGGAAAATATCAGGGATTAAAAACGGGAACTACATAGTGATAAAGGGTCATCCCCAAAAGACATAACAATTAACATGTAGGCATCTAACAACAAAGCTTCAAAATATGTGAAGCAAAAACAGAACTGATATAAGAAAAGACAAATCAATTGTTATAGTTGGGCCCTTCAACACCCCTCTGTCAAGTAATGGAAAGATCCAGCAGGCAGGAAGTCAGTAATGATATAGCTGAACTGACCAGCTCCATCAATCAACTGGATCCAACTGACATTTATAGAATAGGTCATCCGATAACAGCAGAATGCACATTCTGTTCAACCTCACGTGAAGCATTCACCAAGACAGAGCCCATGCTGGGCCATAAAACATACCTGAAGACATTTAAAAGAACGGAAATCATATAAATTATGCTTGCAAGTGTAATAGAATCAAATAAGAAGCCAACAACAGAAAGAGACCTGAAAAATCTCAAAATATTTGGAGATTAAGTAACTTTTTATTTTTATTTTTTTTTACATCTATTTATTTTTGAGAGACAGAGAGACAGAGCACAAGTGGGGGAGGGGCAGAGAGAGAGGGAGACACAGGATCTGAAACAGGATCCAGGCTCCGAGCTGTCAGCACAGAGCCCGACGCAGGGCTCGAACTCACAAACCATGAGATCATGACCTGAGCCAAAGTCGGTAGCTCAACCAATTGAGCCACCCAGGCGCTCCTTTTTTTTTTTTTTTTTTTTTTTACATAGAGATTAAGTAACTTTTATGTCATGCATGCCTGGGTCATCTTCATAGAAGAAGTCTCAAGAGAAATTTAAAAATATTTTGAACCAAATGAAAATAACAATTCAACTTATCAAAATGTGTGGGAGACAATGACAGCGGTGCTTACTTTGAGGGGAATTTTTGGATGTGTGTATTTAAAAAAAGTAGAAAAATCTAAACTCAAGAATGACACTTCCACCTAAGGCAGCTAAAGAATGAAGGGCAACATAAACCTACAGCAAGAAAAAGAAAATAAAAAATAAAATTTAGAGCAAGTATTGCTGACATTGGAAATAGGAAATCAATCGAAAAAGCCAATGAAATCAAAAGCTGGTTCTCTGAAAAGATCATTAAAGTTGATAAACCTTTGGCCGACTAACAAAGTGAAAAAGACAAGATACAAATTACTAACATCAATAACGAAAGAGGAGTCATAACTACTGATCCATGGACATGCCAGGATAGTAAAGTAATATTATGAATAACTCTACACCCACCAAGGTAATAACACAGGTGAAATGGACCAATTCCTTGAAGGAAAACAACAACCTAAACTGACACAAAGGAAAACATACCATCTGAATCTAAATCTATTAAATAAGTTGAACCAATAATTTAAAACATTCCAAAAAGAAAGCACCAGACACACATGGTTTCATTGGTGAGTTCTACCAAACATATTACCAAGGAATAATACCATCCCCCTCCAACTTCTTCCAGAAAATAGGAGCAGAAGGACAATTTCCTAAATCACTCCTTGAGGCTACCTTTGCACTAATGCTAAAACCAGATAAAGGCACTGCAAAAAAAGGAAAGCTACACACCGATATTCATCATGAACAAAGATGCAAAAATCCGCATCAAAATATTAGCAAATGGAGTCCAACCATGTGTAAAAAGAACTCTAAGCCTCCATCCATCAAGTAGGACTCATTCCAGATACACATTCAATTAATGCACACCATCACATCAGGTGGCTAAAGAAGAAAGATCACATGGTCACACCAATAGGTACAGAAGATGCTTCTGACAAAATTCAAAATATCACTGACAATAAAAACTCTTGACAGACTCAGTGTAGAAAGGCATTTTGTCAACTCGATCGACAACGTCTGCAAAAAACTTACATCTGATTTATACTTAATGTTGAGAAACTGGATGCTCACCCTATGATTAGGGGCTGAGTGTGTTGCCTCTCACCACACTCCTATTAACACACTGTACTAGAAGTAGTAGCTAATGCAATAAGACAAGAAATAAACCAATCTGACAAGGCTGCATACTGCATAATTCCAACGATAGGACATTCTGTAAAAGGCAAACCATACCGACAGTTAAAAAACAAAAACAGGGGCGCCTGGGTGGCTCAGTCGGTTAAGCGTCCGACTTCAGCTCAGGTCACAATCTCACAGTTCGTGAGTTCGAGCCCCGTGTCGGGCTCTGGGCTGATGGCTCAGAGCCCGGAGCCTGCTTCCGATCCTGTGTCTCCCTCTCTCTCTGCCCCTCCCCCATTCATGCTCTGTCTCTCTCTGTCTCAAAAATAAATAAACATTAAAAAAATTTTTTTTAAATAAATAAATAAATAAACGTTAAAAAAATCTTTAAAAACAAAAACAACAACAACAAAAAAAAACAATCAGTTGTTGCCAGGGATTGGGAACTGGAGAAGCACAGAGGATTTTTAGGGCAGGGGAGCCAGTCTCTATGAGTCCGTAGCAGTGGCTCCATGACATCATACATCTGCCAAAACCCATGGAATGGACAGTATAGAGTGAAGCTTTGTGTAAACCATGGGCTTCAGTTAACAATACTACGTGGAAAACGGTTCATCAATTGTGACAAATGTATCCCCTAATGCAAGATAATAAAAACGGAAAAAATGGAGGAGAGGTATATGGAAACTCTGTGCTGTCTGCTCAACTTTCCTGTAAGGCTAAAACTGTTCTATAATCTAAACTCTATTAATTAAAAAAAAACAAAAATATACGCAGGACATTCAAGAAAATGCAATTAAGTTGGGGGTGTGCTCTGCTCTTCCAAGGGAAGGGTTGTCATCAGGAAGGTGTGATTTCTGCAAAGTCAATGCATACTTTTATCACAATCCCAATCAAACCTGTACAGCATGCTTTGTGGAACCTGAGAGGCTCACCTTATAATTCATCTAGCAGAGCAGAAGCTCAGAACTGGCTGAGAAAACATGAATGTACGAAACAAGGGATGATATTTGTCCCATCAAAGAGCAGAGCCATTAAAGGGGGCAGATATTAGCACAGGGACATAAAAATGACCCAGTGAAATAAACAGGACCCATGTAAACAGACCCAGGTACCAGCGAAAACCTGGTATTAACAGAGGGTCCTTAAAATCAGTAGGCGGGGGCCCCTCTCTTACCCAGGTACCAGCAAAAACCTGGTATTAACAGAGCGTCCTTAAAATCAGTAGGCAGGGGCCCCTCTCTTATCCCCATACCTGGGAGTGGGGAAAGAGCTGAGCCCTCCCAGGGACAAACGTCCAGCTCCAAAGCTCAGTCTCTGAGTGGGGAGTGAGGTGCCCTGCTTCTGAGTGCCCCTGCTTCTAGCCAGAGATTCTGGAACCCTCCTCTAGAGGAAGACAGCAAGACCCTAGGCTTAAAACTCCTTCTACCATTTTCCATATACAACGCCCCAACATCATTCCAATCAATATCAGACAAGCACACAGCAAAGCAAAGCAGAAATCGGTAGGGAACAAATGAATTATTCTGTAAATGTCGCTGGAACGAGTGTTCATGTACAGAAAACAAAATCTGAACCCTGACGTAGTCCCACAGACTACGAGGCCGGAGGCTTGGCTAAAACATTTTACAGGAGTAATAGGCTGTTTCTGTAAGTTCAAATTACATATTCTCAGCGGATCCAGCTGGAAGTACAGCTGGAAACTGTGTGCTGAGGATGACTCTCGGGACATCTGCTCCTGCACTGGGGACTTGCCGGGGCCAGCGGTGATGGTGGCAGACTGCATTGCTGTGTCCCCAGGTAAGAGCCGCCCTGGCGTCGGTGTCTCTGTAAAGGCCCCTAAGATCTCCAATCATGTCACATTGAACCTGCAGCATAAATACTTCATGTGGTCGAAGAAAATCTCCTTTAAGAAGCCACATTCCCGAATCTAAATCCTCTTCTGGGCAGTGTTTTACCGTATCGCCGGTCCCTCCGCCCTGGGCTGCATTCTCCCAATATTGTAGAATACGGACCAGAAATCCAAGGCCCACAGTGTGGACTCAGTGACACCCTGACACGTGTAGCGAATGGTGGACGACACCCGGGAGGGGCTGCACCCATCGCAGCCCCTCCCTCGCCCAACACACACAAACCCACTTCTATCGGATAAAAGACCTATGGGGTAAAAAGAAAATGCCGAAACCTTTAAAAGAAAACATGGGAGCAGATGAGGTTTCTTAACACCGACACGCACGCACACTAGCCCACAAACTATAAAAAAGAGACTTTTGTTCATCAGAAGGACGGTATAAAGGTAAGTCACAGCCTGGGACGTGGCGAGGCAATTTCAGCTAAAATAACTGACCGGCCGTCAGAACCTGGAATAGACAAAGATATACACAGACACGTCACGGAGGAGAAAACGCGAATCTGACTTCTCCAGGGAAACAGAGCTACTGGGAGATATATAAATAGCATTTGTTTTAAGGAATTAGCCCACACACGTATGGGGGCTGGAAGGTCTGAAGTCCACTGGGCCACGCCAGCAGACTAGAAACTGAGGCAGGGGCTGATGTTGCAATCTTAGGACAGAGTTTCCTCTTTTCTGGGAAACTTCAGTGTTCGCTTCTAAATCCTTCAGCTGATTGGGTGTGGGTGTCGCGGTCAGTCGCCTTTACTCAAAGTCACTGATTGCAGGCGTCAACCACGTCTCCCGAATACCATCAGAGCAACACCGAGGCTGGGGTTTGATTCGGTACCTGGTTGCTAGAACTTGGCCAAGTTGATATCCGCAAAATAACCATCACAGCCCTTGAATGTGATGAGACGTCTGCAGTGGCTATCAGGGAGGTAAGTGCACGTCATTCCCAGCACGACATCCTGTCCGCGTGGCAGAGGGCCGGTCTGACCACACCACGCGTTGTTGAGGGTGTGGAGGGATCGGGCCTTGCGTTCGTGGTGGCAGCACCCTCGAAAATAGGTCCGAGGCCTTGGACAGCTCCAGAGTGGGGGACGCTGTGGTTTACCCCTTTGGCCCTGGAGCAGAATCGCTAGGGTTTGCATCTTGGCTCTGGCCCTTCTCGGCCGTGGGGCCTCAGGTGAGGCTCTTAGCTTCTGTGGGCCTCGCCTGCCCCACCTGTAACACGGGGATAACACAGCCTGTGCGACGCAGGGCTGCTGTGCAGACTGGTGGGCCGACGCGTGTAATCCACGTGAGGGGCCCTGGTTCCCGCGAGCGTGGACCGCTTAACAGTGGCCAGCACGCGGGCACACACCTTACGACGCAGCCGCTGCATTTCTAGATGCTCCCCGCCACCGCACTCCGCCCTGGAAATTCACGCAGAGGAGGTCGTGGCTGCAACAGCCAAAAACCCAGCAGAGCAGAAACGGAGGAGTAAGGCCCGCTCAGCGCCACGGAGCAGCGGAAATCAACGGGCTGCCGGGCAGGGTGTGAAAAAATCACAGGATACGGAGATTCCGTCCGCATGGAATTTCAAGCAAACGGACAATACTGCATATTGTGTGGGTACAAATACACACGTGGTAAGAGAATGAGAGTAACGCCTGCCAAGCTCAGGTTAGTAGACGCCTCTGCAGACAGGGGGAGGGGAAGGGGCTTCTGGAGCGAGCGGCGGGCTTCAAGTGTCACTGCGGTGTGCATTCTTTCAACAACAGAGCCCCTGGGGCGCCTGGGTGGCTCAGTCGGTTGGGCGTCCGACTTCGGCTCAGGTCATGATCTCGAGTGATCTCGAGTGAGTTCGGGCCCCGCGTCGGGCTCTGTGCTGACAGCTCGGAGCCTGGAGCCTGTTTTGGATTCTGTGTCTCCCTCTCTCTGACCCTCCCCCGTCCATGCTCTGTCTCTCTCTGTCTCAAAATAAATAAACGTTAAAAAATAAATAAATAAATAAAATAAAAGTCGGCGCATTTTAGGGGTGCCTGGGTGGCTCGGTCGGTTGAACGTCCGACTTCAGCTCAAGTCATGATCTCGTGGTCCGTGAGTTCGAGCCCCGCATCGGGCTCTGTGCTGACAGCTCAGAGCCTGGGGCCTGTTTCGGATTCTGTGTCTCCCTCTCTCTGACCCTCCCCCGTTCATGCTGTCTCTCCCTGTCTTAAAAATAAACATTTTAAAAAAATTAAAAAAAAAAAAAACAGAGCCCCTGAGGCCAGTACTGCAAAATGTTAAAAGCTTTGAATCTTATGGAAGAATAGATAGCTGTTTAGTACATTTTCCCTACCTGCCTCGATTGGGGTTGGCCAGCTTTTCCTATAAACACCTGAGCTAGTGGGTGCGGCTGTGTTCTGATAAAACTTCACTCACAAAAACAGCCAACCAGCCAGATTGGCCAACCCCTGGTCCACATGCCTGGAAGTTTTCAATGTTTTTTAAACTCCCTTCAGCCTGTTCTTTGCTCCGAGGCAAACCACAATGCAGACGGGCCTAGGTCAAGGAGGCCGGTACCCACCCCAGGACACCATGCACTGTGGACACACACACAGCAGAGAACGGGGCCGCCGACACACCAGTGGCTCCGGTGGCTGTCGTCCCCATCAGCGGCCAGACCCACTTCCTCCAGCGCTGCCCGCTCGGCTCTCAGGCATTCTCCGCTCCCATACGTCTGGCCCAGACCTGCAGTGTTCAAACATCTTCACTCTGAACATGATTGAGCTTTCTTTTTTTCCTCCCACCGAGTCCTCAATGCAAAGGTTGCAAAGTTAGCTCCAGATCTTAGAGACAGAGAACCGCTAATTTCCGGGCCGCCGTTTCATCCCCAGGCTGTAGACCCAGCTTGCTCCTCACCAGAGGGACCGCCCGTGGTGCCCACTGGCCACCAGACCCCGCTCACCCACCCAGCATCCGGACGGCCCCCAGGAGCCCTCCCCTCCCCCAGCAAAGCCATCGGGTCCGGGAGAGCAGGCTTGGGCCTGATCACGCGGCCTGCCATCCACACGGCAGGATCGCGGTGAACCTTCGCTGTGCTGATGGGTCAGCTGTGCTCGTGAAAGCTTACGTGTCACAGGCCTAGAATCCCATAGGTTCCCGCAAAGTGTTTCCAGAGCAAATGCAAGCCTGAAGCCAGAGAACGAGAGACCCAGAGAAGGAAGAAACCTAAGAGTCACGGGCAGCTGCTGTGTCCTGAATCCCAGGCACGGGCTGCAGCCCGGTCAACCTTTCGGGGTTTGGCAGGAAGCCCAGTGCTGCTGGCTGCAGGGGGGCCAGGAAACCCGGGAGAGGGGAAGGCGGGAGGCACAGCCTTTCCCAGAGGACGGGGAAAGCTGCACGCGGGTGTCCGGCCCCTGGCTCCGCCTTAGACAGGGAGGGGCCCAGAAGCAACGGATCTTGGTGCCCTTGTATTCACAGCAGCCTCACTCCTGAGCAGGAAGGGTGGGGTCCCTGCGGAGGCAGCTCCCAGGTCTGAGGATTCCTGCTGGGCTCGGAGCTGAGACAGGGGAGGGAGGCTGTGTCTCGAAGACAGAGCCACACAACTGCGGAATGACAAGCAGGCCAGGGTGAGGACGCCCAGCACCGGCAAGATTTATCGGCCTCTCAGTCACCAAATGTACTTACGATAAAACTTGACATCACAAGAGTTTCTGGAACAAATATTTACTTGCTCTGTGCTCTGGCTTTGGGTCCAGTCCATCTCTGAATGGCGCCACACGCGTGGGCAAACGGCAGCCCGGGGCCTGGTATGTGGGGAGCAGGGGGGAGGCGGGCCCCTCAGGTCCAGGGTCACGGGCACATGCTACCCAGCCCAGGCTCACGGGGCGGCCATACCTCCAACACGCTGGTTCAAACAGGAGCCCAGAAAGGACGTGTACGGTTTGTGTCCAGGGCCCGGCTGGACCGGCAGGGGACCTCCCTGTGGGATGGAGAGGGTGTGGGTTGTTTTGAGGAGAAAGTGGGGCACTGCCTGGAGGTTTACAGCTGTGACATCGCACCACAGGGACACAGGGGCCAGGGCAGGAAGCTCCTGGGCCAACCCACGGCCACGTCTGCCCTGCGGACTGGCCGGACCCAGAGACGATTCCAAGGGAAGGAGGTGAAGAGGACAGAGAAGTGTCTTTCTGAGCACGTACAGTGTCTGAGGAACCAAGTTTGGGGCTTCAACACATCACCCCTTCTAATCCTGGCCGCAGCTCAGTCCCGTCAATACTGCTCCGTAGATAACAGGACCACGATGATCCAGACACCACGGGCCCCTTTCAAGAGTGCAGCCTACTTATTTTCCAGTGGCATGTTGCCCCATGGACGTCCAGGTCCAATATGGCCGAAAGTTTTGGTTTTTTCAAAGAAAAAAAGAAACAAAAAACAGAAATACAGTTTGGAGGAATCTTCTCAGGGTTTAGAAATTGGTTTGAGATTTTGTTAAAACACTGAACAAGGCCTCTTTGCAGGTGGAGAGCAGCCCATGTGGCCTCCGCTGTGAACGGGGCTGTCGGCCAACAATGTGTAGAATGGAATGGTGGCCGTGCCTGAGCAAGCCGTACCCGAAGGTGTATTGCTCTCACGGGTGCTTCACCAAGGAAAGGCAGAGAGGCAGGCAGTGTCCAGGCAGGCCTGTGTGTAAGGTGGACCCTAACGTGTGTTCTCAAGTATAGGGACGCCTTTGGATGCACTGAAATCTCTACTGTGCGCTGTGAACACGTGAGCCTCGCAGCACAGGGGCTCAGTGAATGTTGGCCAGTGAGTGACCCCTCACACCTGGACTTTCCCTCCCCTGTAGGTTTTCTAGGAAATCTTTTCCCAGGCCTCCAACCTCCTTTCCAGCATCACTTTCAACGTGAAGCGCAAAGCTCTTGTTTTCTGGCGAAGGCTACCTTAGAAGCACTCCTGGTTCGGACAAGGAGAGAAAGGCTCTTCCAGATAAAGCTGTTAATTGCCGCAGAGCCTCTGCCGAGCTGGCCGTGGAGCTGGCAGAGCCCCTCCGCTCAGCAGGCTTGGCAGGAGGCCCTGGGACACTGGCAGAGACAGGCAGCTTAGGGTCGGGGTTCTCACGCTGCAGCCCACGTTGGCATCACCCAGACGGCGGGAATAGACCCCAGACCCATCACAGAGCTCCGGTTCAGCATCTGGGTGGCCCGGGAGGCTGCATTTCTAGCAAGTTCCTAGGTGCTGTACTGCCGGTTGAAGCGTGGTCTGGAGAAGGGAAAGACGTCTGCCCAGCAGGGCCCCCTGCCCCGGTCACAGTGGCCCCTACAAGGAGTGGCAGACAGGCCCCCGCTTGGCGGGAGACAGCCCATGCCCCCTGCTGAGTTGCACCCTGAGCCCCTGTTCCCCAACGGCACAAGGGCCACGTCCCTCCCTACCCTGCAGAACCATGGCCGTGAGGATGGAGTCAGGAAAACAGCCGCACGGGGCTTCTGTGGAGAGTTCTGTGTGGATCCGGGGTCACCTGATGCCCCAATCCTGCACACCACCCCGAAGCTCCCACCTCCCCTCCCAGAGCCCCCCTGGAAGGCTTTCTCCAGACCTCTGTGTCTCTCGAGAGCCGTGACACCTCACCTTTACCCACGTTCCCTGATGACACCCTCCCCATACAGGTCACCCATCAGTGTCCCGGCCACCACCGTGCCCATGCCCCGTCACCCCACCTGTACCCCTTTACTCAGCGGTGTGCAGACCACAGTGCCCGCCCCTGCCCCCCAGCAGCTGGAGGCCATGGGTGATACGGAAACCAGCAAAGAGGAGGGTCCCACCCTGCTGGAGGGAACTATGCGGCAGCGGAGAGGAAAATGTCCTGACGTACCTGCGAGGAGGGCAGTGGAGCCTTGATGAAGGAGAAGGGAGAACACACGTGTGCCCCATATGTGTCCGTGTGCACCTGCTGTGAGCCTTGTGCACCTGCTGTGAGTCTGAGTGAACCTGCTGTGCCCTGTACCTTCTGTGTGTCTGTGTGCACCTGCTGTGAGCCTGTGTGCACCTGCTGTGTGTCTGTGTGTGCACCTGCTGTGCATTGGTGGCTGGCCATCTTAGAGCCTGGACCTCACCACCTCCCCACAAACAGCAGGGCGTAAGTGACACCGCCACCCGGCCCCAGCTCGGAGACAAAGATGGAGGCTCGAGACACTAAATGTGTGAACAGTGGAGACGGGGTGGGACCGGGTCTGTGCGTTCCCAAGCACTTCCCTCCTCCCCTGCCCTGCCCTGCAGATGCCGTTCTCTGAAATACTCGGCCTACACCCCCACCTGTGCTCCTGGACAAAGCCTCGCCCCAGAATCCCGAGCCCCGGCTCCTAGGTCTGATGACCCAGGGCCGTCAGACTCAGAAGGGACCTGACTGTGCCTCCAAGAGCCACGAGCCTTGCTGTCCAGAGCCAAAGAGCACTCCAGCCTCACCGAGCACCTCCCTTCCTGAGCACCCCATCCGGAACGGGCCCAATGGCGGCCCCCAGAAAGCTGTGTCCACACCCTCATCCCCGGAACCCGGGAACGTGACCTTATTTGGGAAACAAGAGTTTGCAAACGTAATCAGGTCCTGGACTGTCCAGGTGAGCCACTGAGGTACAGAAGACAGAGACGCAGAGGAGAGACACGTGACCACACAGGCAGGAAGGGTTCCCCCGCCACCGCCCCAGAGAACCTCGGGAAGCAAGGCCCTGCTGACACTATGATGTCAGACTTCTGGCCTCCAGAGCCGGGAGGGAATCAAGGCCTGTCGTTTTAAGTCTCCCCAGTCTGTGCTACCCAGAATTTGGCACAGGACACGAGCACACCCTCTTGCCATGACGTGATATGCACCTTCCCGCCCAGCAACTCAGCTTGGGTGTCCCTGGACAGGTGGCTTCTCGCTCTGGGCCTCCTGCTGCCTCTGGGAGGAGCCATGCCCGCCAGGCCACCAGGTCCACTGCCTGGGAGGCTTCTGCACGCTCCCGCGTCCTCCCTGCACCCCAGGGTCATCTCCTAATCCGTGCAGGGAGAAGTGAGCAGGCAGCAGCCCAGGAGCTGGACGCTGTCACAAGGAGACACGGGGTATGACCCCTGACTTTCCCAACACCCGGTGCGCGCCCGAGGCCCAGACTGTGCTGAGGTCAGGGGTCCCCAGAGGAAAAATGCAGCCCCTTTACCTGCTGGACAGACAACTGTTATAAAACAGCAGCCCAGGGCGCTGCGGGGGTCCCAGCCTGGGGCGCTGCGGGGGTCATCTTGGTCTGCCCAGGGTGGAGGGTCCTTGGACACAGGGTGTCATGGGGCTTAGGCTGGGGAGGCGCTTGCCAGCAGGGGACCCTCTGGTGCTCAGCGGGGAGAGCTCCCAGCTCAGGCCTTTCTGGCCAACACCCCCAAGCCCGGGGCGCAAACAACTCAGCAAGGGGTCCCCGTGGTGGGAAGGACACGGGTGCACAGCCTGGCCACGTCATCAGCGTGCTGTGCCCTCTTGGGGAGCCTCCTGAACTGCTCATCTCTCTAGAGCCCAGGACAGCACTCGATGGCTCTGGAGGCCCCTTGAGGGCCTCATACTCCTATGGTGCCAACTCATCCCGGCCTCTGTGAGGGGCATGACTCCTACGGACCCATCCCAGACGCACCGAACACTCCGCCCCACGGGTGACAGGAGCACGGTGGTGCCTCCTCTCACCCAAATATGCTGCTGACACCCCCCGTGCCCGTCTCCCTTGCCACGTGCCCCAGGATCCTCCCTCCCCACCGCCCTCCATCAGCACGTGGCCGCCCAGCCCCTGCTGAGTCAGGGGACGGCAGATGGATGGTCCTGTCTCAGAAAGTGCTGCAGAGGACATACTTAAATAAAACAAATCCTTCTATAGCAAGTAAAACCTCAAAACCATTTTTAATAAACGGGCGTTAACGTCTCTCCTGGCAACGGAAGACGTGAATCTCTTAGCAGAGTTTCAGCAATAATTCAGGCACATTTTCCTACCTCGCGTGGCAACGATTCTCAGCGGATTCCCCTGGAATAATCGGCCCATTCCAGTTGTTAGGACGCGGTCTTTAAAACTGAGTTATTCCCGAACATCTCGGCAAAACGGGGTTCTTCATTTCGCCAATTATGAAATACTGCAGACATTGTTTGCCATCAGAAAGAAAGACTTATCGTCAAAGATAATGGCAAGGCTGCGGTCCGTGTTCCCCGAGACCCTCCTCTCGAGTTCTTCATCATTTTGCAAGTAACATTTGGGGAGGATTTAACTACCGTGCAGTGGAGGGACTAGGCTGCCCGGGGCGCCCCTGTCAGGGAAGGGAGTGATTGAGGGGGCCCCGCCAGGCTCCGCGGGGCAGAGCGCCTGGGATTTACGTGCTGAGAGGGTTCGAGGCCCCATGGGGGCGCTCGCTTACTCATTCCCTCATCTGTTCCGGGGTCCTGCTGCAGGGGCTGCAGATGGGAGACCGGAAGCCCTCCCCGGGGGTTCGGCCAGGAGACGCCGCCCCTGGACAGGTGCACACAGTGCTCGCTGGGCACACAGAGGCCGGGGCCGGACCCCAATTACTGGGACGGTGAGCCCGGGGCCAGGAAGCGGTCCTGGCAGAGCTGACCTGAACTGAGTCTGGAGGATGTGTGGGCACCATGTGAGCACACAAAGGAGAAGCCTCCCAGACACAGGAGAGACTTTTCCAAAGCCTGAGGCCCGAGGAAGGGCCACCTCCAAGAAGCTCACGCACCTGGTGTCGGCAGGGACGCAGGGACACAGGGCAGGCGTTGTGGGGGCCATCGACGGGACCAACACAGAGGGGCAGGTGCACCACAGTGAGGAGCAAGGGCTCTGGTCCTGCCTACCCGGACAGTGGGGTACCCCCTACCCGGACAGTGACCTTCCCCCACCCAGACAGTGGGCCCCCCTACCCGGACAGTGGGGTGCCCCCTACCCGGACAGTGACCTTCCCCCACTGAGACAGTGGGCCCCCATACCCGGACAGTGGGGTCCCTCCTACCCAGACAGTGGGTCCCCTACCCAGACAGTGGGCCCCCATACCTGGACAGTGGGGTCCCTCCTACCCAGACAGTGGGTCCCCTACCCAGACAGTAGGCCCCCTACCCAGACAGTGGGCCCCCATACCCGGACAGTGGGGTCCCCCTACCCGGACAGTGGTGCTTCCCCCTTCCCAGATAGTGGGCCCCCCTACCCGGACAGTGGGGTCCCTCCTACCCAGACAGTGGGCCCCCTACCCAGACAGTAGGCCCCTACCCAGACAGTGGATCCCCCTACCCAGATAGTGGGTCCCCTACCCAGACAGTAGGCCCCCCTACCCAGACAGTGACCTTCCCCCACCCAGACAGTGGGCCCCCATACCCGGACAGTGGGGTCCCCCTACCCGGACAGTGGTGCTTCCCCCTTCCCAGATAGTGAGCCCCCCTACCCGGACAGTGGGGTCCCTCCTACCCAGACAGTGGGCCCCCTACCCAGACAGTAGGCCCCCTACCCAGACAGTGGGCCCCCTACCCAGACAGTGGATCCCCCTACCCAGACAGTGGGGGCCCCCCTACCAGGACAGTGGGGCCTCCCTGACCTGGACAGTGGGGACCCCCTACCTAGACAGAGGGACCCCCTATCTGGACAGTGACCCCCCCCACCTAGACAGTGGGCCCCCCTACCCAGACAGTGAGCCCCCTACCCAGACAGTGGGGCCCCTTACCCGGACAGTGACCTTCCCCTACCCAGACAGTGGGCCCCCATACCCGGACAGTGGGGTCCCTCCTACCCAGACAGTGGGTCCCCTACCCAGACAGTAGGCCCCCTACCCAGACAGTGGGCCCCCTACCCAGATAGTGGGCTCCCTACCCAGAGAGTGGACCCCCCTACCCAGACAGTGGGGCCCCTACCCAGACAGTGGGCCCCCCTATCCGGATAGTGGTGCTTCCCCCTTCCCAGATAGTGGGCCCCCCTACCCAGACCATGGGCCCCCCTACCCAGACCATGGGCCCGCCTACCTGGACAGCGGGCCCTCCCCGTGATTTCACAAAGTAGGTGGCCACTGCGAGGAGGCTGACTTGAGGGCAGGAGGCTGGAGGCCAGGAGATCAGTGAGCTGGCTATGGTCACGCAGCAGGGGTGACGGGCCCAGGGCCCGGACCGACCAGGGACAGCGGGAACGTTTCCGTTGTTCACATGAGGGGACGCGTGGCTGCAAAGCTCGGAGGTAGAAGGGTCCTGGAGGGGATTGAATGTGCGCCCCCAATTCGTGTCTCCCCACAGGCTCAGAATGCGATTTGACTGGGGAACGGGATTTTTCGGATGTAATAAAGGGTGTCCAGAGAAGAGCCGCCTGGATTAGGACGGGCCCTAACTCAGAGACTGGTGTCCTGACGAGAGACGGAGGAGGGACCCTCACCCAGGGAGAGGCCGGGGGAAGAGGGCAGCAAAGAGGGGAGGGACGACCCGGCCACAAACCCAGGAGCCACCAGGAGCCGGAAGAGGCGGGACGGGCCCTCCCCGGGAGGCTCAGAGGGGGCGGGGCCCTGTCCACGCGAGATTTCAGACTCCTGGCTCCCGGCCTGGAGAGAGTCCACCTGCTCGTCTGAGTCCCCTGCGGACCCGGCCACGGCCGCTTTGGCAAGTGCGCACGCCCGCCCTGCAGCAGGCAGCCCTGGAGGCGGGGGTCTCCCAGCTGTTTGCAGACCTGGCCGTCTGCTAAGGGAGAGGAGAGCTGTCCCTGGGGGGCTCCCCGTGGCCCCGGCTCAGCCCCCTCCACGTCCCTGCAGCCCCGGGCATGGCCAGCTGACCCCGGGGCGCCCCACCAGCCCCGAGCACCCCAATCCCCCCACTGGCGCTGGTGGCAAAGGTCGTGACCCTCATCCCTCGGGGCTCGGTGCCCAGCAGGAACATCCCTTAGGAAGATTTGGTGATTGCTTGAGGGCCAGGGGAACGTCACCTCTTTCCTCCAGCAAAGCCCCTCTGCGTCCCCACATGGGTCCCTCCTAGGACAGGGGCGCCACCCCCACCCCTGCCCCGTGCCGGCGCACACCCGGCAGGCTGGGACGGCGGGACCAGCAAGGGGCTGGGCGCCGGGAACCGCTGCTCACACCCGCTGCACCACATCTCACTGCGTGGCTCTGGGCACGCCCCTTGCCGCCACGTGGCTCAGTTTCCCCAGAGGGTACAGGCGAGCCTCTGGCCTCCTGTGACCTTAAGTCACAAGTGAGTCTCTAGACAGCCATCGATTTCACGAATTTCCTCCCAAAGGGCCACTTAGGTTCTGAAGGCGGACGGTGGCCTGTGGGTCTTCAAGTGCAGAGCCAGCTTACCCGACACGACGTCATCGTGCTCCGCTTGTAGGCCCCCTATCTGTCAGGCACCCGATGGAACGACACGCTCTCCCGGAGGCCAGTCCTGCCCCGTAGGGCCTCCCTGCCTCCCCTCCTCCTCTCCTGGCCACAGCCCCTCCTCAGACCGGCGTGGACCCCTCCAGATGGTTCTTTCCGAGGCATGCAAATCCCATCGTAGGACCTTCCCCCTAGCACCCATCTGAAGCCTCCCGGGGCTCTCAGGGTAAACACATAAACGTTTTTTTTTTTTTTTAATTTTTGTAACGTTTATTCGTTTTTTGAGAGACAGAGAAGAGCGTGAGTGGGGGAGGCGCAGAGAGAGAGAGAGAGAGAGAGAGAGACACAGAATCCAAAGCAGGCCCCAGGCTCCAAGCTGCCAGCACAGAGCCTGACGTGGGGCTCGAACCCACGAACCGTGAGATCATGACCCGAGCCGAAGGAGGACACAACCAACTGAAGCACCCAGGCACCCCGAACATGTAAACCTTTACCTGGCAGCCAGCCCCACACGGTCAAGCCCCTCCAGCCTTACCTGCCCATGCTCCCCCTTTCTGTCTGCAACAGGCCATTCCAACCACATTTCACTGCACAATGCCCCTGTCCCACCTCCAGCCCCAGGGCCTTTGCACACACTATGCCTTTGGCCCGGAACACTCGTCTGCTTGAAGGCAGAATTTCAGATTCCTGAGACTGGTTTTCCTCCCTGGTGATGGAGGCAGCAACACGGTTTCCTGAGGCCTGGTGAGCTCCACCTCGCTGCATATCAGCAAGTGAACCAGGGGGAGGAGATACGCAGCCCCAGCCTCCCTCTGTGGAGAAACCCAAGGATAAACCATTTGGGACTCAAAGGGACACACTCACGTCAAAAAGGAGCTCACAGCAGGAATCCGAGCACAGGGCTGTAACAAGAAGGTGGCTCAAGCTTGGCCATAATCACGTCACGGCACCTGTTCCCTAGGAAGGCACCGGCACACGGCCAGCACCAGGGTTCAGGCCACAGGGAAGTTCTTTTTTTCTAAGTCTTTTCTGTAGTGCAGACATCCGGGGCAAATAAGCAAGGGGGGAAATCTGGTCCAGGTGACGTGCCATACTGACAGGGACACCCAGGCCCGGAGGATGCATGCCCTGGGCACAACCACAGGGGCTCAGCTGAAGCACCAGAACCAGAATCCAGTTGTCTCTGTCCTGACCTGCCGGCCTGAGGTGGCGAGATTGGAGCCAGGCCCGAGGATGGAGGGCTGATGCCTCTGCAGGTGTGGCTACTGGCAGGGATGAGCTAGCAGGGCGGAAGGAGGGGGCTGCAGGGAGGAGGCGTTGGGGACAGGGCGAGGGGAGGAAGTGTATGGGGGGCAGTGGGGGGATAGGGAGGGGGCGGTGGGGAGGGAGCAGGGCATGGGGGGGAGGAGGTATATGGGGGGCAGTTGGGGGGATAGGGAGGGGGCGGTGGGGAGGGGGCAGGGCGTGGGGGGAGGAGGTATATGGGGGGCAGTTGGGGGGATAGGGAGGGGGCGGTGGGGAGGGGGCAGGGCATGGGGGGGAGGAGGTATATGGGGGGCAGTTGGGGGGATAGGGAGGGGGCGGTGGGGAGGGGGCAGGGCATGGGGGGGAGGAGGTATATGGGGGGCAGTTGGGGGGATAGGGAGGGGGCGGTGGGGAGGGGGCAGGGCGTGGGGGGAGGAGGTATATGGGGGGCAGTTGGGGGGTAGGGACGGGGTGGTGGGGAGGGGGCAGGGCGTGGGGGAGGAGGTATATGGGGGGCAGTTGGGGGGTAGGGACGGGGTGGTGGGGAGGGGGCAGGGTGTGGGGGGAAGGGAAAGAGAGCAGGGGGGTGTTGGCTGGAGGGGCAGCGGCTCACGGACAGGGTCGGGGGGCAGCTACCTCAGTCCCCAGTTCCTGCTTAGCAGCCCCCCCTCTGCCAAGGCTGAAATCACGCGTGTACAAGACTCAGTGCCTTCCGTCTAATAAGTTAATGTGAAAGGTCTGTCGTGGTGCGGAAGAAACGTTCTCTCCCTCGAGGAGCCCAGCTGATGTGCTCCTAACCCCCCTTTGGTGGCCTCTCTCGAGTCTCTCCTGCACCTCAGTATCTGGGGAGGGGTCCGGACAAGGGGTCAGCACAGAGGGGGCATCTCCTTTCCCCCCGACCCGTTTCCTGCAGGTCTGAGGACAGACGTGTCCGTGATGCTTGCAGCACAGGCCAGAGACGCTTCGGGGTTTTCGGGGCTGTTCCATTGGATGGAGGCCACACGGCGGGCTCATCCCACCCGGCCGTGCCAAGTTAGGGGGATTTCTCCGAGCGCCCCGTCCCCGTGGTCTTGGTTGAAAACATCCAGAGACTCTCACTGCCTGACTCCGCCCCCACTTGTGTCTCTCACCCACAGCCGGGCGTGGGGGGAAAGGAGGAACCCGGGGAGTGTGTGCCCCCCGTTCAGCTGAGTAGGAGGACCCCCACCCCTGCCCGCCCCCACCCTCCTCAGGCTTCCTGCAAACACTGTGGGGAACGGGCGTCCCTCACCCACTCCTGGCCCCGGTCCACCCTTCTGCCAGCCTGAGCCAGTCACCCCCGCACGAGCGGCCCCAGCAGCCGTCCTTGGCCTGAAACCCCAGAGCCCTGGTAAGGCCACACACCGCGTCGTGTAAGCCGGGGACCTGTCTGCCTGCCGGACGGCGATCTCCCCAAGCGGGGACCCGTCGCACATGGGGCCCGTGCCCCTCTGTCCCGCCTCCCAGCATGAGCCCGCTCTGGGCACAGTCGGGATCCAGCATCCCGAAACATCACGCTCCGGGGCTTGTAAGGATGGGGATTCTAGACGCTTCCGTGCGGGGTGGGCAGGACAGCACCTCCTCACTCTGCCCAAGTGTCTTGAGGGCAGTTGTTGGAAGCTGGCAGCCGACACCAGATGCAGCAGCCGGTGAGTAGGGTGGGGGTGGGGGGCTCACGTCTCACCCATCGATGATAAACCCTGGGTTGCCACCTGGGGCGGTGGGGACGCAGGGACTCACGAAACACCTCAGGCGGCAGTCCCCCCCACACGGCGGCTCACTGGGAGCTGTGGGGAAAGGCGCGGATTTACCTGCCAAAGCCACACGAGCAGGCGGAACCCTCCCGCGGCTGCCGTGGGCCCGGGATGCACACGTGAGCTCCGGACAGGCGAGCCCAAGAAGCGGGTGTCTGCCCAGACGTCCACGGAGCAGGCAGTGGAGAGGGGCGGGCCCTTTACTGCACAGGAACCGGGCGGGGGCAAAATGTGGGGGGCCGCTGAAAACTCGGGGCCAGCGTGTGACCTTAGGCCCCTGCAGAGGAGTTGGGAGTTTCCACAATCAGCATCAAGGCTCTGGGCAACCACCCAGAGGCAGGACGCGGCAGATCCTCTGTGTGTCCCCGAGCTCACGAGAGCAGGCGGCACGGGAGGCCCGGCAAGGGATTCAGAGTCAAGGTGGGGAGCGGGAACGAGGACCGAGATGTGGAAATGCTCCTTGGCGAGGAGAGAGAGCAGCGCTTTGAACGCTGTGGAGGCTGTCGTGCGTCCAATGATGTCAACTTGCTGCTCGAAAACTACATTTAATTTGTTCAAGTGTGGTTTGGCAAACCCTTTCGCGATGGCAAACCCTTTCACGGTTGTCTTTATAAAGACTGCAGCAAATGAACCCTATTTACTGCTCTAAGTGCTCACGTGGTCTGAGAGGAACCACAAACCCCGGTTCCTGGCGAAGGAGTTGAGAGTTTCGGGAACTGCAGAATGGCCGGTAAGTAGGGGCCAATTCCTGCAGCCATGCTGTGCCTTTTTAAATGTTTATTTATTTTGAAGACAGAGAGTGCACGTGCCAAAAACAGAGAGAGGGAGACACAGAATCTGAAGCAGGCTCCAGGCTCCAAGCTGTCAGCACAGAGCCCGACACGGGGCTCGAACCCATAAACCGTGAGATCGTGAACCGAAGTTGGACACTTAACCGACTGAGCCACGCAGGCGCCCCACACTGTGCCTTATACTGGATGCTCCAAAAATTCCTGACTTAGAATACATTTTCAATATTCAGTCTCACTACTAATCAGCACAGTGCAAATTTAAATAACAATTAAGGCAGTTTTTAAATGGTGGGGAAAGGGGAAACGGACCAGAGACATCCGGGATACACGGACACGGCGTCTCTGCAGACGAGAATCAGAGTAACGAAAACAGAAGAAATACCTCAAATTGCCCAAGAGTAATTTTCACCAGCAAAAGGGACTTATGTCTACAAATCGAGAGGTACGTGTCTCAGGGAAAGAAAAAACACTGGCAAAAGGTGGTAGTGTAATTGCTGGATGTTAAAGAGACACAGAGAATTCTTTTGGCATCCAAAGGGAAAAAAAAACATCAAGTCGTGGGGAAGGGGAAACCGTGAGGCCGGCCTCCGAAGTTACCATGACGACGCTCAGTGCTGGGATCCAGAGATTAATGCCTACGAAGTCCTCAAAAAGGAAACGGCAACCCGAGAGTTTCACAGCCAGCCAATCTGTCTTTCAAACACAAAGACGAAAGACAAATATGTTTTGAAAATTCAAAATCTAGAGGAACATCTCTAAAATGAGCCCATCCCGAAGAAACCACCGGAACACAACTTTGGCCAACGGCGAGGCAGGAGGCGTATGAACTGGCTGCAGGCACGTTACCGCGTTTAACTCTAAAAGAAAGATGAAAACAAATATGTGTTTTCGTTAGCAAAGAAAATGGAAATGCTAACTACGGGAACCCTTTAGAAGGGTTTTACCAGGTCAGAGACCGGGACAGGAAGGACAAGGGCATTGCAGGAGTGGCACCTCCTCTGTCTCAGCCGGAGACGAATATATCTAGACCTGGTAAGTCGCTTGCTATTTGTATGTGTAAAAGTATAAAGATAAGAAGATAAGCACTGAGACTTTAAAAAGTAAACCAGGGGCGCCTGGGGGGCTCAGTCGGTTGGGCGTCCGACTTCAGCCAGGTCACGATCTCGCGGTCCGTGAGTTCGAGGCCCGCGTCGGGCTCTGGGCTGACAGCTCAGAGCCTGGAGCCTGTTTCCGATTCTGTGTCTCCCTCTCTCTCTGCCCCTCCCCCGTTCATGCTCTGTCTCTCTCTGTCCCAACAATAAATAAAAAACGTTGAAAAAAAAATTAAAAAAAAAAAAAAGTAAACCAAATAAAATTAGGAGCAGAGGAAGTTGCCATGTATTTGCTCTATACTCGTTCATCGTGTGCGGCCAATAAAGGATTGGGTGGGACATAGAAATCCACAGGTGCAAGGCAGCCACACAACAAACTTCCTGTCCTTCCAGATAATAAAAATAAACAGAGCAAACGGAGGAAGGACACGGAGAACCTGTAGGGAAACATGTCCTTAGGGCACAATCAAAACTGGAAAATACAACAAGGAGAAGCCTCCAACGTATCCGCACGTCACCGCAGGGCGAAACCCGAAGGATGCCCAGCTAGCGGCCGAATCCCAAGATTCTTCGACAACAAAGTGACACAGACAGGTTAAAAATAGAAATGTATAAGACAAGGGCATTTTAAAAACAGGCAGGGACGGCAATCAACAGCGGACAGCATTTATTTGGGGGTGAAAGGTATTGCACAGAACAGAACAGCACTCCCCAGCGCGAAAGGGCGCAGCACAGGAGGGTGTGGTTCGGCTGCGGATATCGGTGCCTCCCAACGTGCGGTCAGAAGCTCGCAGGAGGCCCCCAGAAGCAGGGCTACACTAGGCTAGGGGACCGTCATGCACACCTCCCCGTCCCTCACAGCTCGCGGTGGGAAAACGAGCCAATCAGCGCAGCCTGCAGGCTTCCAGGGAGCGGGGAGACGTAGGGGGTCGCACAGAGTCCCTGTTGACGGCCGACCGCCGTGGTGGCCACGGCGAGTGCAGCGCAAAACCCAGACTCCATAAAAGAGAACAAATCTGAGTACGTAAAACATTACTTTCGTCTGCAAGAAATACACAGACACTAAATCGAGAGGCAAGCTGCAAACTGGCGAAAGGGTTTGCAACATGTGTCACAGACCAAGTACTATTTCTTTTCAAAGAAAAAGAGTCCCTTTGAGCAAAAAGGAGACCAACGGACAGGGGCGCCTGGGCGTCTCAGTCGGGTAAGCGTCCGACTGCGGCTGGGGTCACGATGTCATAGTCCGTGGGTTCAAGCCCCACTTCAGGCTCCGCGCTGACAGCTCAGAGCCTGGAGCCGCTTCGGATTCTGTGTCCCCACCCTCGGCCCCTCCCCTGGCTCACACTCTGTCTCTCTCTGTCCTCAAAAATGAATACAAACATTAAAAAAATTTTTTAAAGACCAACAGATAATCCAAGGGTACGAACCCAGTTTACAGAGAAGGAAATATGACGGGAATAAGCATATAAAGAGGGTTCAACCTTACACACACGTGTGCACACATGTACTCACACACACACTTCTGAAATGAACAAGTACAGTGAGATCCCCTCTCCAGCGGGACACGGCCACGTTCAGTGACACCGTCCGTGGCAAGCACCGTGGTGAGGAGCCAGAGCCGTGGGCACGCTTCTGTGCAGGTGCAGTCCACGTACTTGAGTCGAGAGGGGATTCAATATCAGCAATTACAGGCTTACAGAACCGGCAGGAAGCGTGGAGGTCAGGGAAGCTTCCGGAGTGTTCTGGAATCCAGGAATACGGCGTCTGCCGGAACCTGCCCCTGCCTTTGCAGACGCTCGTATCTCACACCCTCGCAACGTCGACCCCTCCTGCTGGGCCTCTGATTTCCAGGCCAGAGGCTTCGTTGGCAGAAGCTGAACAACAGCCTTGCTGGCAGAGGGTCTGGGGCAAGTAGATTCCAGCCCCCACCGATGCAGCCCAGGAGGGGACGCAGACGAGAAAGCCGCAGATTGTCCAGGAAGGTGTGCTAATTTGCAAAATCTCCCCAAGAGCAGTGTCACACTCACCCTTCGAGCAGTAACCACACCACCCAGAATGAGCACATGTGTAAAAGTGACACGTACTCCCCCCCCCCAGCACTGTCGCGAGGTCAAGACAGGAAATACCGGCCAAGCCCACTGGTAACGGTCACGTCGCATTCTCGAGGCCGTTGGAACAACGAGGCGTCTGCACCTAACGGTGTGGTTCCACCTCCCAGACACACTGGCGAGGGGAGGAAGCAAGAGGGGGGGCGTGCAATGTGCTACCGCCTGTGTGAAAACGTACCGTCGCATAAACATGTGAAACAACCACGTGTAAACAAGCCTGCTTGTGCGCCATCGACTTTCCGAGACCGCTAAGCAGCGGCCAGTACAGTCACATGTGGAGAGGGGGCAGGGGACAGGGCTGGCCAGGAGCACCCCCCTGCTCCGCCCATGCCATCAACACACAGTAAACTGTAACTCAGATGAGGAGACACAGAGAGCGACAGCGACAGGGACACGGAGGCGTCGGGACAGCGAAGGTAGATCCACTGCAGGGATGTGAGCTCACACACCCGTGGGACCCACGTCGGCAGCCCCCGAGGGAGCTCACGCCACGGGGCAGGCTCGGCGGAAGGGAGGCGGCCGGGGGAGAGGGCGGTGATCTGGAGCTCTGGAGGATGCACAGAACCCACGCGCGTCTGCTTGCCTCTGACCTTGGCGGCGTGGGTGTCCTCAGAAGCCGCGCCCTTCATCATGGACGTGAACGCACACAGCCCAGGGGTCGGAGGGAACAGGTGCAATCCTGGGCCTGAGACGGGCCAGCCAGTGAGGGACAATGCATGGGAGCCACCAAGTCTGCTCTTCAGGTCTCCTTGGGGCTCACGTAAGACCCCTCTGGGGGCAGCTCTGACCGGAAACTGCGGGGAAAGCACTTCCAGGAAGTGGAGGTCACCTGGCCAAGGTGACACATCACAAAACCGCCACACTTTGAGAAAGAATAACGTGGTGGCATTTTATATCCACTTAAAAATACTGAGAAACGAGTCTTAATCCTGGCCAGGGCTCAAGAACATCGATGCAGTCATATGTTACTGGTGACAGCACGAACGGGTGCGGGCTTAGAGTGGAGAGTCGCGGAGAATCGCGGAAGCCCTCGTACCTTCTGGGAACTGGCCAAGGAGCCGTCACCGCCCAAACCAGGCAAGGTGCAGGGGGAGGCTTCCTGTAACATCATCTCTCACCACAAACAATGAAAAGCAACTCAGTATCAAAAACGTCACCTGGTGCGTAGAGTCTTAGTGTTCACAGCTACATGTTTTAACTTTGCAAGCGCTGGCGACAAGAAAAACGCTTGCACTATTGAGTGAAGTAAGTGCTCGTATCTGTGCAGTAAAATGAGGTACGTGAGACCCAAGGAGACGCCAACGCCCTCTGTGAAATCTGGCCGATGGCCCCGGCAGTCCCTCAAACATCAGACCTTGTCCAGAAAGAAGGTGCCTGGCAGCCCGGGTGGCTCAGGTGGTTAAGCATCTGACTGTTGGTTTCGGCTCAGGTCATGATCTCACGGCTCGTGAGTTCGAGCCCCACGTCAGGCTCTGAGCAGACAGTGAAGACCTGCTTGGGATTCTGTCTCTCCCTCTCTCTCTGCCCCTCCCCTGCTCGCTCTCTCTCTCTCTCTCTCTCTTTCTCCAGATAAATACTTAAAAAGAAAGAAAGAAAGAAAGAAGAAAGAAGGTGCCCAAATAAACAAGTAAGAAAAAAAGAAAAAGGTGCCTGTGGCTGTTTTCACCGGTCCCTGCTCCACATGAACTGCCCTCCGCATGTTAGGGATGGTGCCCCCAGCAGCCCAGCAAGGCGAGCGTTGGCATCGTCAGCCCTGAGGAAACTGAGGCTCGGCCCACTGAAGCCACCAGCCGAAGCGTCAGGACCCTAAGTGGCCGAGCCGCGGCCCTGCTCATGGCCCCGCACCACGCACAATCCCCCCTCGCCCTGGTCCTCCTGGATATCGGAAACAGGGCAAGCAGATGTGTGCTGACCGCTTCCTTCAGATTAATCTCGCTTTTCATCCCGCTCCAGGCAGGGGTTTGGCGGGGATTTCTGTTCCGCTCCCACGTCCATTTGTATTACTCGGAAACGGCTTCCAAAGTGATTCAAGAGCCTTACTCGGGGGGCTGGGTCCCGGCGGGTCGGCCCTGCCTCCAGCTTGGCTCCTGAGTGATTGCGATTTATTTGAGAACAGAACTGACGATGGGAAAGAAGCTTGCGTGGAGCCTGTGGAGACGGGGCCCTCCAGAACTGGAGGACTGGCCGTCCAGCACCAGGAGCACGGCACAGCGTTCCGCCCGCCGTGGAGACGACGGCCGGAACATCGCACGAGGAAGCGTCCCACGGCCACCGCCTGCCCTGTCCCTCTCCTTCGGCCCACAGCAAAGAGCCAGTGGCCGGTCTGGTGGGTCAAACTCCGTGCTGCAGGCCGGGCTGTGGGGCCGCCGGTCTCCCAGACCAGCCGTGTAGCTCCCTCCCGACACCCACGCTCCTTCGCCACGTGGTGCGGCCGCTCTCCCGTTTCCTCATCTGGGCTGGACTCACGGGGGCCTGGACCGGGCACAGGGGAGGATGTGACGGCACCACAGCCGACGGCGTGCCAGACCCCGGCTGCAGGGCCACCCAGCGGACCTGAGGCTGACCGCAAGCGCACCAGGGGGCCCATCAAGGCCAGGAGAACCTCCCAGCTGAGCCCGGTGCCCGGGGCCGGCCCACGCAACCCTGAGCTAAGTGTTGGGGCGCAGACTGAAACACCGGGCTACGGTGAGCTAACGTGCGGGTTCGCTAATGGGCGGGGTCCAGAGCGTCACCCACTCTGCCTCTTCTGCCCCTTCCCTCTAGGGCTGCGGTGAGCGAGCCGAGGGACGGTCCCTTTGTCTCCATGACAGGCGGGTGGGGCAGCACAGCCAAGGCCACGCCCCCAACACACACCCAAGCTACCAGGCTGCTGTCCCCCACTCACCTACCCCCGGCGGCCAGATGGTGGGTTAGAAGACCCCGAGACTCAGCCCGTGGCTGAGGGGAGACGGGGATCCCTGCAAAGCGCGAGCCTAGGCTCTGTGCTCCAGCCAGCCACGGCAGAGAGCCCGGCCCTGGGGTGTCCGTGGCCACTCACACTCATCACGCCCGTCTGGCCGGCTCTGCCAAGCCTCAGAGCTGAGCCTGACGGATGGGACAGGAGGTGAGCGCTCCTGGATCCCCAGCACTGATGCCACTAAACACTGTCAAAGTCCTTAGAAAACATTCCGTCCCGTTCACATGCGTCTGGGATTCCGTTTTAAGGGAATAATTGGAGAAGGGCCTCAAGATGATTATTGGAGGGGGTTCCCTGCAGACTTATCACCGTGGAAGAAGAAAACGGGCCGGTTGCTAGGAAACCAAGGGGCGTCCGAGGATGATAGCGGCCGCCTGCAGGAGGTTACCCACCCCTGCGCTCGGTCATCAGCCACACGAGCCCTGGGGCCCGATCCACAGACAGGGGAGCCCGTGCACTGTCACTCATCCTGTTACACCTGGGTCCCAACCCCCTTTGTGTGCCAGGCTCCCGCTGGGGAGCTGAGTCCAGGAGCGGCCGAGCCTCTGAGGCAGAGCCTGGGAAGGGTCCCAGACGAGGGATGGGTGTGGGGCCGCTCAGAGGGGGTGGGGTCTGCTGTCCCATCCCTCGGCCTCCCACCTGCTCCCCCAGCCCGTGAACCCTCCACCTGCCCTTCCCTCACCACCTGGCCCCTGCCCCGGAGCGCACGCACCGCCCTGTGTGCTTCCCCACCCCGTTGTCCTTGGAGCACGACGTCAGTGCCTGTCACCGTGGCCCCCTCCCTAGTCTCTGCAGACCTGCCCAGCTTCCCTCTCCTCCACCAGAGCCCCCACTCCTCCGCGCTCTCCTCAGCTCCGTCCCCTTTACCCACAGACGCACTCGCATGGCCCTTACCGTCCCAGCCGGCCTTCCCACTCACCATCGGGATGGCTCATTTTGAGTGTCTGTCTGGCCAGGCTAAGGCACCAGGTCTGCTCAAACACCTGTCCAGGTGTGTCTGTGAAGGTATTTGTAGATGTCATTGACATTTGAAATTAGCTGACTTTGAGTAAAGCGAGTTGAAAGCTTAAAGAGCAAACAGACGAGGTCCCTCGAGGAGGAAGGGGCTCTGTCCGCCCACAGCCTGCCCTGCAGGTTACAGACGGGCCAGCCCCCACCGCCACCTGAGCCAGTTCCCGAAAATCAACCTTGATCTGTGTGTGTGTGTATGTGTGTGTGTGTGTCTGTACAGGTATTTATGCATGTGTGGAACTATATATGTGTGTAGGTATATGTATGTGGGTATATGTGTGTGTGTAGATATGTACGTGTGTGTACAGGTATATGCATGTGTGTAGGTATACGTAAATGTGTGTGTGTCTGTATGTGTACATATATGTGTGTGTGCATCTGTGTGTGTGTAGATATGCACACATGTCTCCCATTGGTCCTGGTGCCCTAGGGAACCCCGATAGATGCACCATCCCAACCCTGCCATCAGCCCCTCCCCAGGACGCACTCCAAGGGCACAGCAGGCTGCTGTTGCCACATCCCGGGCAGTTCTCTGGGCTCACTTTGCAGGATCTGGTGCCAAACAGCCCCTGCTGCCCACGTGGTCCTCCCGTGGAGCGGTCCTCCCTCGTGGCAGTCCTCCCGTGGAGCAATCCTCCCTCGTGGCAGTCCTCCCATGGAGTAGTCCTCCCTCATGGCAGTCCTCCCGTGGAGCAATCATCCCTCGTGGCAATCCTCCTGTCGAGCTGTCCTCCCTCGTGGCAGTCCTTCCGTGGAGCAGTCCTCCCATGGAGCAGTCCTCCCCTGTTGATCCTCCCATGGAGCAGTCCTCCCTCTTGGCAGTTCTCCTGTGTAGCAGTCCTCGCATAGAGCGGTCCTCCTGTGGAGCAGTCCTCCCCTGTCGGTCCTCCCATGGAGCGTTCATCCCTCGTGGCAGTCTTCCCATGGAATGATCCTCCCTCGTGGCAGTCCTCCCGTGGATCAGTCCTCCCATAGAGAGGTCCTCCCATGGAGCAGTCCTCCCCTGTTGATCCTCCTATGGAGTAGTCCTCCCTCTTGGCAGTCCTCCCATGGAGCGATCCTCCCACATGGCAGTCCTTCCATGGAGCGGCCCTCCCTCGTGGCACTCCTCCTGTGGAGCGGCCCTGCCTCGTGGCAGTCCTCCCTTCTGGCGGTCTTCCCGTGGAACGATCCTCCCTCATGGCAGTCCTCCACCTCTCAGACAGGGTCCTCTGCCCGTGTGAACGTGTCGAACATCTCCTCGGACACCCCAGCACCGTGGCTCCCAGGGCCCCACACTCAGGCCTTAGGTTTCCCCTCTGGCACTTCCTCCAGGGAGACTCGTGAGGGGCCGTGGACACCAGGCCTAATGACCCGGGGGGACACCAGCCCTGAGGACTAAGTGGGGCCCGCGCCGGCTGTAGGGACAGAGAGAAGTATCCCCGTTTCGGACGAGGAGGAGCACAGGGTGACGGAACCCACGCAGCTTCTCAGCGGCAGCGCCCTGGCCTGGGGGGCCCATCGCCGGTCACAGCCGCCCGGACGCCAAGCTGCTGAGCCCCCTCCTCAGCCCGAGCTCCCCCTGACCACCACGCCCTGGTCTCCGTGGCTCACACGCAGGCCCCCGGATTCACTGCACCCCGGGAGCCGGGCCCCCCCGAGCCAGCACCACCTTCCGCCCCGTCGCCCGGGCCACGACTCTGCTCTGTCCTCAGTGGCCCCCACGGTCACCACGCCTGCCCCCCCCCCACACACCGGCCGAAGCCACGTCTGGGCCCGAGCCGGTCCCCGCAGGGCCCCTGGGACGCGGGCGGGGACAGAGAAGAAAAGTACAGGGCTGGCGGCTGTGGCCGCCGCTGCTGCTGGAGATTTTTAATCGTCAAATAATTTTATTCCTCAAACACGAGGATAGTGGAAAGCAGTTTTACCTCAGTTTGAAATTCCGATTTTCAAGTCCTACCTTGAAGAAGTTTTCATTATCAGACAGCATTTGAGATTTGCTGGGAAAAATTGATAGTATCTTCCTTCTGGGATTTCTCTTTTAGACCAATCAATAAATCGCTTCTGATGGCTTTAACATAGATTAACCAGCTAAGTCAGTCAGGTCAGGGTTTATTTAGCTTCTCGGAGGGGGGAGAGTTTCGACACTGAAGTTCGGGAAAGTACAGGGTCTGCAAGCCGCGCGGGGCTGGGGGCTCCACACGCGCCCGCTCGGCTGTGGCCGCCCCCGCGGGCCCCGGGCCCCCTCCCCACGCACACAGGGGCTCAGCCTTCACCCACGTCGGGGCGGCCGCGCTCCAGGGGGGTCTATCCTTACCGGTCCCCGCCCAGCCCCCCGGTGTGGGCGAGAGGGAGAGCGAGGCCGGTGGAGGAAGGGGAAACCAAGGCAGATGTGTCGGATGGGAGGACGGGAGCGCCGTGTGTGGGGCAAGGTCCCTCTGCGTGTGCCCGTGTGTCAGCTGGGCCCCTGGGGCCTCCCTCCAGCTCTGTCGGTGCTCCCTGGTGGGCCGACACCTCGTCTCACACACCCCCCCCACATATACACACGTGCACACCCCACACATACACACATGTGCACACACCCCACATACACAGACACGTGCACACACACTCCACACACACGTGCACACACCCCATTTATATACACGTGCACCTACCACACATACACACACATGCTCACACCCCACATATACACACGTGCACACCCACATATACACACATGTGCACACCCCAAACACGCACACATGTGCGCACACCCCACATATACATACACGTGCACATACCACACATACACACACATGCTCACACCCCACATATACACACGTGTGCACACACCACACTTACACAAACATGCACACACACCACATATACACACACATGCTCACACCCCAAACATACATGCACGTGTGCACAACCCACATATACACACATGCACACACCCCACATACACACACATGCTCACATCCCACATACACACATGTGTGCACACCCCAAACATACACACACGCGTGCACACCCCATACATGCACACATGTGCACACACCTGATATACATACACGTGTGCACACCCCATATATACATACACGTGCACACATCCCACATACACACACGTGCGCACACCCCACATATACACACATGTGCGCACACCCCACATATACACACACGTGCATGCACACCCACATATACACACATGTGCACACCCCAAACATGCACACACGTGTGCACACCCCACATATACACACGTGTGCACACCCCAAACATACACGCACATGTGCACAACCCACATATACACACGTGCACACCCCACACATACACACACGTGCACACCCCACACATACACACACGTGCACACACCCCACATATACATACACGTGCACACACACCCCACACACACGTGCACACACCCCATTCATATACACGTGCACATAGCACACATACACACACATGCTCACACCCCACATATACACACGTGTGCACATCCCAAACATACACACACGTGTGCACACCCCAAACATGCACACATGTGCACACACCCGATATACATACACGTGTGCACACCCCACATATACATACACGTGCGCACATCCCACATACACACACGTGCGCACACCCCAAATATGCACACACGTGTGCACACCCCACATATACATACACGTGCACACACTACACATACACACACATGCTCACACCCCACATATACACACCTGTGCACACACCACACTTACACAAACGTGCACACACACCACATATAGACACACGTGCACACACACCCACATATACACACGTGCACACACCACACACATGTGCGCACACCCACATACACACGTGCGCACACCCCACATATACACACGTGCACACACCCGACATACACACACATGCTCACATCCCACATATACACACACGTGTGCACACCCCAAACATGCACACATGTGCGCACACCCCACATATACATACACATGCACATACCACACATACACACACATGCTCACACCCCACATATACACACGTGTGCACACTCCACTTACACAAACATGCACACACACCACATATACACACACATGCACGCATACCCCACATATACATACACGTGCACACACCCCACATACACACACATGCTCACATCCCACATATACACACATGTGTGCACACCCCAAACATACACACACGCGTGCACACCCCAAACATGCACACATGTGCACACACCCGATATACATACACGTGTGCACACCCCATATATACATACACATGCGCGCATCCCACATACACACACGTGCACACACCCCACATATACACACACGTGCACACCCCAAACATGCACACATGTGCACACATCCCACATATAATACACATGCACACACCACACATACACACACATGCTCACACCCCACATATACACACGTGTGCACACACCACACTTACACAAACACGCACACACACCACATATACACACACGTGCACGCATACCCCACATATACATACATGTGCACACACCCCACACACACACACATATGCACATCCTACATATACACACGTGCACATGCACCACATATATACACACGTGTGCACACCCCACATATACACACACGTGCACACACACCACATACCAGATATTCACATAAACATCACACACACCACAGTCATATACATACACGGAAACCACACAGACACACACATCACAGACACACACCCACACCATGCACGTGCACACACACACACACACTACACACACACATCACAGAAGGCTCTGGACCGAGAGTCATTGCGCAGCTGGGGCTCCTGACCCGGGAGGGGGCCTGGGCCTCGGGTTGACAAATCCTGTCTGGATGACAGCAGAGGACACGGGCGTCCCGTGGGGCTCCTTCCTTAGACTGGGGGACCCCGGAAGCTGGCAGCTGCCCGTCCGCGCCGACCGCAGGTGCCCCGGCTCAGAGGGAAGCCCGGGTACAGAGAGGGAGCACGGCCCTGCCAGCACCTCGACCTTGGATGGCAGCCCCGGATGGCTGGAGCCAGCGTGTGCCCTCTAAGCACTCAGTGCGTGCTCCCCCGGTGCTCAGTGCGTGTGCTCCGTCAGGGCGGCCAGGGAACCCCACACCTAGCAGGTGCTTGCCCACTGGTCACAAGGCGGCTCCCCCCCTCCCCGCCCCCTCATGGCATCTGCTCCTGGGGCGTGAAGAAGGGGAGAGCAAAGGTGAAAGCCATCTGCCTGCTCCCTGAGTCTGCCTTCCCTTAGAAAAGCCTCCGGAAGGCCCCAACCAGCGACTGTTCTGACATCCCGTCAGAGAGAACTTGATCCCGTGGCCCGAGCCACAGGGCCTGATAGAAAATACATACAGATATGTACATACGGATATGTAATGCAATGTTTACAGCACACTGGGCACTGTCCTAAAAGACTTACCTGTACAACTCATTCAATCCCACAGCGTATCTGGGGGAGCTCATCTCCTGTCCCATTTCACAGATGGGAGAACTGAGGGACTTGCCCAAGGTCACGCAGCTTGAAAGTGAAGGGGCTGGAATTTGAGCCAAGGCCCCATCATCTCTCCACATGACATTATAACTGCTCCAAAAAAAAAAAAAAACCTGACTTGATTAACTAGAGTGAATAGGAAGAATAAATTCAAAAACGTCCCTTTGAGTCGCTAGTGAAACATGGCCGAAGCCGTGTGGATTGGCTTTGCCCTTGGTGAGCTGGGTCGGGGGAGTCAGGATCCCCTCCCACGAAAAGAGCTCCCGAGGCTGATGGCTGATGCTCACTGCACGTGCCGAGTCCCTCGTGACGCAGGCCGAATACCAACTTCTAGAATGTACAGAGATAGGTATTTATGTTACCATCAAGGATAGCTTCTAGAAGGCTCTTCGAAGCCATAAATCAGAAGCGAGTGCTTCCTCAAATTGACTAAGTACCTTTCTACTGTGCCAGTCACAACAGCTCAGGACCAAAAGCATCTGAACTTCGCCTTGACCACGTGCATTTTTAAGCCTCCCGCCCACCAACCAGGCATCGTCACACGTCTGTAGATCCCCTTCTCCGTGGGGCCTCTGGCTCCAATCTGGCTCCCTGTGTGGACATCAGAGGCTGAGCCCTTCATCTAGAGGGGATTTTAATTATTATGACAATTTTTTTTATATTTATATGAAGCTTATTTTTTTTAAATATGAAATTTATTGTCAAATTGGTTTCCATACAACACCCAGTGCTCATTTTGAATGAAATTTCCCATACCGGATTTGTCTCTGCCTCTCCTCTATGGCGATGAAGTAAAAGAATTCTGCACTTTGACTCGATAGCAAAGAAAATAGCTCAGCTTTTCTATAATGATCATCAAGTTTTGGGCCCATCTCTGACCTCAGAGATCCACCCAGTCCCCAATTATGAGGGGCCTCCAGTCCCTGGCTCACGGCATCACCCTGAGCCGCCTTTGCTCAGCCCGGGGTTGGCCCTTCACCGGCCCGCCTACACCTCCTGTCTCCCCGCCTGTTACTTAGACTTTTTCTTTTCATTTTTCCCCGATCCCCTCCAGGCTTCCAGTAAACCTTTTGCTTATTTATTCAACAAGTTGTTGTGGAACACCAACTCTGAGGCTCACACTGTCCTAGGGCGGCCGGGTGAGCAGGGAAGACGAGAACTCCCTAGGAGCCAATGTCCAGACGTGAAAGCCAGAAAACAAAACCGGAAGAGATCAGTAAGATAATTCTGGTTTACATGGGGCTAATAAAACAAACAAGGCAGGGGAATGGCCAGCGACTGGGCGTCACAGCCGGTCCGCCACACCTGCTTTTCATCTGTGCCCAGAAGACCTGCACTTAAAATGTTAAAACCTTACATAAACCTCTTTAGGTGAAGTAATGATTTCAGGTGGAGACGTGCACCCACACCGAGGAATAAAGAGTGGTGGAAGTGGTAAACGTGGTAAAAATAAAAACTTTTTTACTAATTAAAAAAAAAATTAATAAAATGGACAGTTTCAAAGAAAGACACATATTTGGAGACTTAAAACAAATAGAAGTAAAATCTGCAGGGCAACTACTGTAAAAATGACAGAAGGAGCAAGTCGAAGTACATTGGTGTGAGGTCCTCACACGGCGTATGATGCATATACAATGCAGTCACAAATATTAATTGATCCAAAAGAAGGCAGGAAAAGAGTAAAAAAGAAGAAAGGATCAGTGGGGCGAGTCAAAACAAACAGGAAGGTGGTAGTTTGAAGCCAACCACATGGACAATATATCGCATGTAATTGTCACTCTGGATGCATAAGGAAAATTCAACAATCTTCTGTCTGCACCCACCTACTTAGCTATAAAGGCACAGCAAAAGGTTAAAGGTAAAAGGAGGGAACTGCATGCCATGCAAAACACTAAGCATAAGTAAGGTGGATATTACCAGTGACAAAGAAAGACATTTCATGATAACGAGTGAACCAGTTCCTTAACAGGGCATAATGACCCAAAATGTGAATGCGCCTAATAACAGAACTTCAAAAGACATAAAGCAAAAACAGAGAGGGCTGAAAGGAGAAACGGACAAACCGCATCATAATTGGAACTTCAGACACCCTTCTCCCAGTAATTAATAGAACATGAAGACAGAATATCCACAACATCAGCAAGGATGTCAAAGACATAAACAATGTTATCAACCAACTGGACCCAGTTGGCACTTAGATAACACTCCACCCAGTGAAAACGGTATACATTCTATTCAAATACACATAACACACTCATCAAGGTGTACCATAAACTGGACTAAAAAATAAGTCTCAATATGCTTAAAAGAATGGAAATTATATCAAAACAGAAATTTTATAAAAACAATTACATTAGAAACCAATAACAGCAAAAGGTAGTTTTAAGCATCTTAAAATCCCCAGGCATTTGAAATTAAATTATACACATCCAAATAATCTCTGGGTCAAAGAAGAAATCCCAGGGGAAGCTGGAAAATAATTTATGATGAATAAAAATAAAAAGGACATGATCAAAATTTGTGGGGTACAGCTAATGCAGTATATGGAGGGAAATAAAGAGCTTTAAATGTTTATGTTAGAAAATTAGAAAGGTCTAAAATTACTTATCCTATTTTTCACTCTAAGAAGCTAGAGAAAGAGTTTAAGATGCAAAGTTACTAGAAGGAAGGAAAATATCAAGTTAATAGCAGAAATAAAATGGGGAGAAAAGAAAAATAGAGAAAATCAATAAAGCCAGAATCTGGTTCTTAGCAACAATCAACTATGTTGATAAACATCTAGTATAGCTGATGAAGACTATAAGCTAGAAGAGAGATTCGCCATTGGGAAGGAAAGAAGTGACATCACTATAGATCATACAGTCATTAAAAGGATAGTATGAAGATAGTATGAAAAATTTCTATGTCAGTAAATTCAACAGCTTGGATGAAAAAGACAAATTTCTTGAAAGACTCAAATTACCAAACTGACTCAAAAAGAAATGGAAAACTTGAATAGCCTTATCACTACTAAAGAAATTAAATTCACAAAAATCTACCCACAAAAATAATTCCAAGTCCATGTGGCTTCACTCATGAATTATATTACACATTAAGAAAAAGTAAAATCAATTCTACACAATTACTTTCAGAAAATGGAGGAAGAGGGAATGCCTCACAACTCATTTTCTAAAGCCAACATTACCAATTACTAAAGCCTGACAAAAACATTACAAGAAAAGAAAACCAATGTTTCTTGACCAATATTTCCCATGGATATAGATACAAAAAACTTTTAAAAAATCTTAGCGAATCAAATCCACCAACATATAAAGTTGTGAGAGTTGTAAGTTGTGTTAAAAATTCTCCACGAATCAGGAACAAAAAGGAACTTCCTCAAAATAATAAAAAGCACCTACCAAAACCTACAGCTAACATAATATTTAATCATGAAAGACTGATTCCTTTCCCCCTAAGACAGAGAATAAGGTGAGGATGACTGTTTTCATCATTTCTTCCCAGCGTTGTCCTGGAGGTCTGAGCCAATGCCATGAGGCAAGAAGTAGAAATAAGAAGCATCCAGATTAGAAAAGAAGAAACGTGATATTTTCACTAATAGACAACAGATTCGTATCTGATATCCTTAAGTGAAATGGATCATAGAGTTACACTTAGTACTAAAGCTATAGAAGTTCGAGAAAAAATATCTTTGCAACCTTGAGATAGCAAAGATTTCTTGGATATGACATAAAGTGCACACACATCACGGGAGATGTTGATAAACTGGACTTCATAAAATTCAAAATTTCTATTCTTCAAAAACATCACAGAGAAAATGAAAACACAAGCCACAGACTATAAGATTATATTTGTTACCATATATCTTCACAAAGAACTGACATCCAGAACATGTAAGGAACTCCTACAACTCAATTGTAAGAAGAGAAGTAAAAACGGGAGAAAGATTTGAAAAGACCCTTCGTAAAAGAAGTAAAAAATAGTCAATAAGAACACGAACAGATGCTTAACATTACTAGTCATCAAGTAAACACGAATTAAAAGCGCAATCAAATACCAATGGCAAAAATATAATACCGAATGATGCAACCGGCCTCTCACACAATGCTGGGGGTAGCATGAAATCATGCTGAAATATCTTAATCATATACCTTCCCTATCACAAACTTTACTCCTATTATTTACCTAAGATAAAGGATAACATACATAAATACATAAAAAACATACATAAAAGATATATAAATATTCAAAACAGTTCCATTCATAAGAGCCAAACACTGAATACAACCCAAATGACCATCAACAGGTGAACAGGTGAGCAAGTTGTGATTGAAACACACAACGAGATACTATAGAAGCACACACCACAAAACCACAAAAAGAACCCACAAAACTGAATGATCATACAACACGCACACAATGACCTGGTGAATCTAAGATTGTCAGGCGGGGTGAAAGAGCCCAGGGAAGAGTGCCTATGGTATGACTCCCTCTATATACACTCCAGTCATCTCCAGTGACACAAAGCAGATCAGCGGTCGTGTAGGGCTGGGGACAAGGGTGGGAGTTGACTGAAAACAAGCAGGAAGGGGCCTGGGGTGATGGAAATATTCTGTATCTTGATTGTGGTGGTGGTTACACTCGTGCGTACATTTGCCAAAATTCATCAAGCTTTCCACTTACAGTGACTGTATTTTATTGCGTGTGCGACTTAGCGAAGTTGCTTTCAAGATGGATGAAAGACTTCACCAGACTCATCACTACAGAAGGTATATGGTGGCCAATTAGCATATGAACAGATGCTCAGCATCCTTAGTCATCAGAGAAAGGCATATTAAAATGATAATGAATAGCACTGGACACTCACAAAAGCTAAAATGGGCATGGCTGGTAACAAATTGTGAGGCTGGGGAGTGAGGGGGGGTTCTCAGACTCTGGCTGGTGAGGGTATAAAACGGTACAACTGCTTAGAACACTCTTTTATGTTTTCTCACCAAGTGAAACATACCTCCATCCAACGAACCGGGCATCCCACCGCTAGCTACGTACGCAGAAAACGAAAGTACGCATCCACACGAAGACTTTTTCCAGAAGGTGGATAGCAGCCTTGCTTGCAACGGCCAAAAACTAAAAGCAACCCGAATACCCATCAATAAGGGAATGATCACTTTTCGTAGAAGTCGGATACGCCACAAATTGATACACAAAACAGCACGTCTGAATCTCACAAATACAAATACTGAATGAAAGAAACGCGGCACCAAAGGGTAAATACTGACTAATTCCATTTACCCAGGGCTCTAAAACAAGCAGATCTAATCTACGGTGACAGAAATCCAAATAGTAGTTGCTTAAGCAAGAGGGATAGGACAATTGCCTGGAAAGAGGCACGAGGGAACTTTCCTGATTGAGATCTTGTTCCTTGAGCGTACACGTATGTCAAAACTCCTTGAACTCTACTCTATCTCCTGTGTCATTTATTGTACACAAATTATACCACAACGAGAAAAGCTCAGGGAAAGAAAAAATGTACAATAGCACCTAAAAATATGAAGAAGTAAGCCTAACAAAGATGTAAAAGGTCTTTATTTAGGAAACTATGAAACATCATTGAGCCATTTTAAAGAAGCCCTTAAAAATGGAGAAGCTGGAATTGGCATTGATTAGAGGACACGCGTTAATGCTGCCCACAAACAGAGCCCGTGTCATACCAGCCACGTCCCCAGATCCCCAGAAATTCTGGGGACCTTGCTGCGCTGGTTCTAAAGCTTATGTGGAAATTCAAAGAGCAAAAGAACAGCCAAGACCTTGTTGAGCAAAATGTGAGCACATTCACTCTACCAGAGCAAGACTTAATTTTAAAGCCCCCGTGATCGAGCCAGAAACAGGCCACGGGTATGTGGACACTCGGTTTAGAGCAAAGGTGGTTCTGAAGAGCATGATGGGAAGAAGCTTGACTTCTCCACCGCCCAGGATACACAAACGTTAATTCCAGGCAGAGGGAGGTCCCAATGTGAATGTCAAAGCTTTTAAAAGACAGGATTGGAGAACATCTTCATGATCTTCGGATGGGGAGAGATTTTTGAACAGGATTCAAAATGCAATAACCATAAAGGAAAAGTTGGATAGATTTGGCCACATAAAAATTAAGTATTTCTGCTCACCCAAAACTACCAGTAAGAGAATGAAAAGGCAAGAGAAGCAGTGGCAGAAAATGTTTGCAACACACATCACTACCAACGTCTCGAATCCAAAATACACAAAGAGCACAAATGCAAAAGATCATTAATCCAGAAAACAGAACGGACCGGACACCTGAAAAAGCACATCGCCAGAGCACAAAATGGACCCCGTGAGTCACCAGGGAAATGCACATTTAAAACCCCAATGAGCAGGGGGCGCCTGGGTGGCTCGGTCGGTTGAGCGTCCGACGTCACTCAGGTCATGATCTCACGGTTTGGGAGTTCGGGCCCCGCATCTGGCTCTGTGCTGACAGCTCAGAACCTGGAGCCTGCTTTGGATTCTGGGTCTCCCTCTCTCTGCCTCTACCCTGCTTGTGCTCTGTCTCTCTGTCTCAAACATAAACACTGAAACAATAAAATAAAACCCCAATGAGCAATCACGAAAAACCCACCAATGAGCTACGATCACAAGGAAGGCAGAAATGCCCCGCATCTCACACGACGCCACTCGACCTCAACAAGCGGGCAAGTGACAGGATTTTCTAGGAAGTTTAAAGATGCACATCCTCTATATGACCGGGGACTTCACTCCCAGGCACGCGCACAACAGGAAAATGTGCACTGATGCACCAAGACCCAGACGTGCTTCAAGAGCAAAACAGATGCGTGGATCTTGGCACCCAGCAACGCGAATGCATGTATCACAGCTGCGCACAGCACTGTGGATAATCTTGACAATGTAAGTCCACATGAAACTGCGTACTCTACATTTTGTTGGCATAAATACGGAGGAAATGCAAAGCTAAACCGTATCATCTGAGGATAACCGCTTCCCTATTTGACGACGGGGAAGTGATAGGACAAGGCAAGAACAGGCATTGAAGGTCAGGACGCTGGTTATCTTCGGGGAGGACAGGGCCTGAGAAGGAGGGGTGGGGGGGGGGGCTGGAGGAGACCCTGGAGGGAACACGAGGGCTGGGAGTCTGAGCACAGGGAGGGGTGGACTCGGGTGCCTGGGCAGCTCATCCAACAGAACGGGGGTCCGGGACACGAGGCTGATACACAGGATTTCCTGTCCGGTTCCTTCTCCGGAGAGCAGGTCAAGCGGGTCCTCCGATCCCCATCTGCCGAGGTCCTAATGGCTCAGCGTCTGATCAGGAACTGTAGGGGTCCCCACGGAGGAACGGTAGGACACCGAGATACCTAACACCCACGCTGCTCATCGAGTCCAAGCCAGGAGCTAGAGTCTCACGCAAAACTGCAGAGATCATTCCCTGAACGGGCACACGTCAAACAGTGTCACCTGTGTTGGGGGGAGAAAAGGGACCCAGCGAGGCTGATGAATTCCTCCAAGGGGACAGTGATCACATAGAAAACATCACGGAAACGCTGAGCACATCTCCTCAGGCAGCGTGGCTGCGGTGACTGGAAGGAGCCTGCTCTCGAAAACCCCAGAGTTCAAGGTCCCAGAGGCGAAGTCTGCAAGTAGATCTGACAGGATGAAACCGGGGAACCTGGTGGTCACCGGCCGTTTTCAGCTCCCTGGGACGCAGTGGGCTCAGACCCCAGCACCGCTCCCCCTCAGCGGACGGGGGGCTCGGTCTGGAGCATAGACGCCGACGCTCCGAGTTCTCACGTCGCCGACTTACTGAAGCCAAGTCACGGGCTTCAAACACAGCTTATTTCACTGACGTCCTGAGCACTGAAATGAACTGATCTGAACACTGCGGGAACCACAGGAAAATCCGGTAACGTCTAACGATAACGTTTATGGATTCAGAGCAAAAGCGTCAGCTTTGGAGAAGGGAAGTGAGAAACGGCTCACCCGCGATGTTCACCGGTGGGGGTGAGGATATGAATCCTAAAGAAGAACGATGGAGGCCATCCCTCTGTGGATGCCGAGGAAAGCGGCGTCGTGATTTTGAAATATTTGATAGAAAAAGTTCAACTGAATTCGAAACCCATTTGCATGATCACAAAATGATTCCAATGTTGTGCTTGCCACGGAGAAGGCGCGTAGTCGGGTGGAAGGAATGAGCGCTTCTTGGGTTCAGGCTGGGGAGGCAGGGGCGTCCCCGCTGGCGGGGGAGGGGTGACCTTGGGCCACGTGCACAGCCGCTGCTGCCTGGGGTCCTGTCACCGGGACGCCAGCTCTCAGCGGCCGAGGACGTCAGCCCAGGAGCTGCGTGAGCCCGATTCAGAGACGAACCTGACAGTAAGACGGTCGTGGGGCAAGCTCAGTCTCTGATTTTTAATTTTTGAAAGCATTTTGTTTCGAAGTTTTACATAAACTCAACAGTCAATATCTTTCCTGCTACTTTGTTTTTTATTTTTTTTTCTGAAAATTATATGATACGAAAACATACGGACGTTTTCACCCAGCTCCACGTTGACCCCCGAGTCCCTGGCGGTCTGCCCCAATGTGGTGTGCAGACACGTCTTCTGTGTCTGCCGGGAGAGGACTGGGGCTCAGAATCCTCTGTCATGGGCCTGGGGTCAGAAAGGTGGGCTGCAGACACACAGGGCCTGAGCGTGAACCACACTCCGGCCGCAGGCCAACCACAAGCGCCTGGCCGCCCCCGAGCTTCAGTTTCCTCATCTGTGACGTGGGACAAATAGCCCAAGAGGGTTTCATCAACAGTAAACAGGAAAGTCCTGACCCAAAATGACCATTCAGTCTGTCTGAAACCACTTTGCAGAAGGAGGGCCAGCAGGCCCCAAAGGCAGACCCAGGCCGCTAGCGGGAGCAGCACCTTGGGTGACTGGGCCCTGGGCGGAGCCCCGGGCAGAGCCGGCCGAGACCCCAGGTGCAGCCCCCGGTCCACCACCAGGAGGCTCACTCACCCTCTACACGCTGCTCTGCTCTGGGGACACCCGGGGCCCACTGGCCTCCCCTGTGGTGGCCTCCCCTGAGGGAAGGGTCCCTCTCATCTGGGAGCCCCCAGCACAGCAAGGGTCTCTGGGTGGCATCGGGCCAGCTACCCCGTGGCTCCCGTGGGTTCTTGAGATACAGCGGGGCCCAGCTGCTCAGGGGGAGGGGACCACGGGCAGCAGTGGCCTCTCCATCAGGTCTCCTGACTCACGGCCAGCAGGATCTGGTGCGTGCCCCCCAGCACAACTTATCCTCAGGTGCGTGGGACCGGCAGGCCCTCAGTGCAGGGGGCGTGCACGCCTCCGTGTGCACAAACACACACACACACACACACACTCAACAGCATAGGTAACAGCACAGGCCACGCCCCTCTGATCTATGCGGTTCTCAGCACTGTGAACGCGGGACTTCACTTCTCCCGGCACCGCCTGGAGGAGGGGCCTTCATGCTCCCATTTTGCAGAGTGTGGCCTGAGGCACAGACAGGCTGCCGGGCCCCCTTTCCTCATGGTCCGGATAAGAAGTACCCCAGGCCATGTGGAGGCGCTGGCCCCAGTGGCAACAGTGACCTTCGTCCCCCCCCCCCAATTTCCTCAGGGTTCGGGGCCAGGCAGAGAACACAGAGGACCCTGCAGGGAAGGGGCCGGGGTGACTGACTCACACACAACGGGCCAGGCTGGGGCATGTGGCAGGTCCACAGGCAACGGAAGTGAGGCCCTGCCTGGTGAGAAGGGGCCACCCCCCTGCCACATGGTGCTCATGGCTTAGAACATTCCTGCACAGACCGTGTTCTCAGCCTCACGTGCACCTACAGGCTCTGAAGACGAGAAGCCAGGCAGGGCCTGCCAGCACACGGGGTGACCCTCAGCCTCGCACAGGTGGGAGTCAGGAGAGCCCAGGGGTGGCCACGCGGGGCAGGAGGGGGAGACACCCAGGCCAGAGGGGGCCGGGGCAGACAGCCCAGTCTGTGGCAGCGAGAAGCAGCTGGGACATGGAGGTCGGCCAGAGGGGGGACGGCAGAGGCCAGGACGTCCAGGTGGGGTCCCTGGGAGGAGAGAGACCCCACAGCACCCTCCCCACCACGGGGAGTCACCCCACACCTTGCAGATGGGGAAACTGAGGCTCAGAGCGGCATCAGACAGGCGTGGGCCCACAGTGCAGATGGGCTTACGCATACTGGGGGGGGGGGGTGCAGGGAGGGGGGAGTGTCGTGGTCAAGGGTCTCGGCCTTCGTGCCGGCACATCACCTCGTCACCTGGCACGGCTGTGCTCATTTCCATGTGGGAAACCCACGGGTCACAGAGGGGGGCGGACTTGCCCAGGCCCCACGAGCAGGTGGAGGCACAAGGAGGCAGCACCACACACAAGCACGAGGGGAGGGAGGCTGTCCCAGCCGTCACTGAGCCTACACGTTAGCTGGACAGGGACACGGAGGAAAATGACAGCAACACGGCATGACGAGGGCCAGGCTGGGGAGCACACCAGGAGACACCCAACCCAGACCCGGGGGCATGAAGGAAGGCTTCCTGGAGGAAGTGAACGTCATGTCAGGTAGACGAAAGCAGGGGCGCCTGCGTGGCTCAGTCAGTTAAGCATCTGACTCTTGATTTCAGCTCAGGTCATGGTCTCACGGCTCATGAGTTCAAGCCCCGCGTTGGACTCTGCACTGACGGCATAGAGCCCGCTCAGGATTCTCTCTCTCTGCCTCTTCCCTGCTTCCTCTCTCCCTCTCTCTCTCTCTCCCTCTCAAAAAATAAACTCATTTTTAAAAAGTTTTAAAGAAACAAAAAATGGATGCAGCCAGGTGTATCAGTCAGCTTTTGCTGTGCAACAAATGGCCCCAAAACTCCGCCGCTTCTCACCAGAGGCTCTAAGTCTCATGCTCCTGGATCCACAGGTCACCTGCAGATGGCTGACCAGGCTGGGCCGCGGTGGGGGGGCCCTTATGCGGTCGGCTGGGCTCCACGACGCAGGCGGGGTCGAGGACCGTTCCTCCGGGTGCCCGGCTATGGGGCCGCAAGCCCAGAGCACGCACACGCACAGGGATACATGTCAGGTCTGCTGGCCCGCCGTCCCTGGGGTGAGAGAAGGGGGAGGGACTAGAAAGAATGTTCCAGATTGCTCCAGGCAGCAGAACGAGCAAGAGTAGAAAACACAGAAATGGGTGAATTCTAGAGTGTGAGAGAGGGGCCCCGAGAGGTCAGGAGGAAGCAGACCCCCCACCCCGATGCCATGTCCTAGCACTTGGCCTCTCTCTCAAGACCAGGGAAGTCATCGTACTGGAACGGAGAAGCGGGGTCCCGTGGAAAGACCTCTGTGTGTGAATCCAGGGCCCCGGAGCCATGTTTAGCTGACCCAAAGCACCGTCAGCACCCTGCTCTGTCCCAGAGGGGCAGCTGTGGGGCCTGAGGGGCTGGGGGTCACTCTTTGAGCCCCAGTCTCCACGGCAACGCTACAAGGTCTCGGGGAAAGTAAGGCTTCCGAGCACATGACAAGCCCTGCGCGAGGCCGGATGTCTGGCGGGTGGCCCTCTCCGATCTCTCTCTCTCGGATGTCTGGCGGGTGGCCCTCCGCTGACAAAATCAGTATTGGCACACGCATTCTCACTGCCTCTTCGCAGCCGATCCCAGCCCTCCCCACCTGAGCCATCACGGCCGCGCACAAACCAGCGATTGACTCCCTAAGCCCCCGGTGGAAACCAGTCTTCCTTGATTCTCATCAAGTTCCTTTAATTATGAACCTGCAATCTGCCTGAGATATGAGGAGGCTTGCCTCCTGCCGCACCACGTTTCTTCCTAATGAGCCTTGGGTTTCAGCAAAGGAATGAACTTTATAAAACACACTATTGCTCAGAGACAGGAGAGTCCCGCCTCCTCCAGGAAGTCTTCCCTGATCAAGCCCGTCCGCGTGTCCCTTTTCTGGGCATCGAGAGAACCTACTGCTTACATGCCTGGCCCGGTGTCCCGCCCCCCCTGGGCCCCCACCCTTGACCTAGCAGCGTCTCCCAGCAGACGTGGACTCCGGCCTTCCCCTCCAAGACGGGCGGGCGCTATGCTTTGGCCAACAAAATCCCGCAAAAGTGACAGCACCATACCCTCAGTCCGGCCTCGGGGACCCTTGCAGGTCTCCGCCCCCGACCAGCGGTGTGCGGACAGCCCGCCGAGGGACGAGGGATCGGACGGCCCAGAAGCCAGATGCCCTGGGGGGCCCGACCCCAGGCAGCCTTCCCTCGGAGCCCCAGCACGTGAATGAGCCCAGGCAGCCCTGAAGACCTGTAGGCACCAAGAAGTGATCGTCGTTTCCAGTGATTAAAAGCGAAGGTAGCTTGCTCCCCGCTGAGAGCTCACCGATGCGGAAGCCGAAAGCCTGCTTCCTCAGCCGTGAAACGCAGATACGGATGCCCACCCCGGCCCCGGACAGTCGAGGGTTCGTGCGTCAGTCACTGAAACCCTCCCAAGTCCATCCCGGGGCCACAGCTTTTAGTGAGCTGTCTCCAGCCCAGGCTGGCCTCACCCCGCTCCTGAGAGGACACAGGGGAGCTTCCCCAAGCACACGGCCGGCCGGGACCCCACACAAGCCTTCCGTGAGCCCCGGGCACCTCAGGCCCCAGATGAGGTCCCGCCTGTCATGCGGGACGTTGGGCCTTTTCTGATCGGCCCTGACCCATCCACACCACCCGACCCCACGTGCACCGGAGCTCACCCTCACACTCTTCCCTCCGCCCGGAACATTCTCCTGCCGACCCCCAGCTCCCGACACACACCTGCGCCAGCCTCAGGAACCACCTCGCCCGATGGCCCTCGGCCACAGTCAGCCCCCACTCTGTCCCCAGGGCACGGCGGTGCTGCTCGGTGGTCTGGGTGCAGGTCAGCCCGCTCTGGCAGAACAGTGCCTCTGCCGCTGACTGCCCTGGTGACCTCAGGGCCCTCGCTGAGCCTCTCTGTACCTCAGTTTCCCCATCTCTAGCATGGACATGATTTGGGAACCTCCCCCGTCGTGTTGTCATGTGAGGTCGGTTGCGCATTTGAAGGACAGCGCGCCTGCCTGATGGAGCCTCACCCCCGCTCGCCCTCTGGGCCAGTCTTACTCGGCTTCGGGGCCCCTCGCAAACCCACGGTCTACACTTGGGACCCAAGGGAAGGAGCGTCCGAGGCTGGCCTTCCACCAAAGGACTGGATTTGGGAAGATGAGAGGGCCTGGGCCACCACCCGCTCTGCCCCGGCGACCCGCCCCGGTGGGCTGCCTGCCTCACTTTGCACCTGGACGTTTTGGAGCCGCGATGCACCCTCGACCTCCCTCCTTGCAAGGTAATTAGTCCACGACCCTGCCGTCCCTGCCTTTGAAATTCACGCTGAACTCTGGAAGCCTGCCGGCCTTCATTTCAAATGCCCTTGCTCTTTCAACTCGGAGGTGTTCCCGCACCCGAGCCGGGGCGCCATCCGCCTCCCGGGAGCCCAGGGCCGCCGCCGCCCCGGCTCACAGATGGATCGGGCCTCTTCCGCCCTGGCATTTGCACCACGGGAGACGGTCTGTGTGTCTGTGACTGCTGATCTCGCCTCTCCCTTCAGTTTGCAGGAGGCCCTGGCTCGCCGGCGAAGGGAGGTGAGGGGAGATTAATTGGTGGAGCCAGACGAGGTCCGCTCTGCCCCCAAAGTGGGCGAGAGGCCGAGGAGAAGTCTCTGTTTAATGGGTTGCGTGTGACCCCCCCCCCTTTTGTTTCCTATCTAAGTCTAACTTTTCACATTTGAAGCCACATCAATATTAATCATCTCTGCCTCTCTCCGAGAACCCTCTCTCCCAGGAAAGGGCAGGCCCATCCCTCAAAGACAGGGGGACAGATCGGCGGAGCGCTGTGGCTGAGACCGATCTCGGAGATTCTGTGTCTGCAAGTCCGGCCCTGGCTACCGGCCCCGGGGAGACTGAGGCCCACAGAGGCAGTGCCTGACCAGGGTCTCGCAGCCTCCAAGTGGCCGTGCTCACGCCTGCATTTGATGGGGAAAGGAGCCCATAGAAACGGTGGAGGCCCGGCGGAGGAGGGAGGCACAGGAGTTCAGAAGGATCCCTTCTTGCCGTTTCTGAAGGACAGTAACTCAGTCACCACGGAGGGCGCCTGGCCTGGCCTGGCACATTGCTCTTTCGGGGGAGGACACTGAAATGACCACAAGTCCTGAGGCCAGGTCTGGGCAGGGGTCTCGGGATCTGAGCCGCGACCTGCCAGGACTCATCAGCGGGAGCACTGCCAGGACCCTCCGGCCCGGGGCGGGCACCACGAGCTTATAAGCGGAATCAGCGTTCCCTGCTGCTGCCCAGCACGCAAACACACTGTCCCCAGCAGCGACCGGAAGGCGGGCAGGTGGTCACAAGGCACCCACGTTAGCACACCTCCAGGCTCGGCCAGCGCTGGTCCTGGCGCCACGGGCTTGGTGGCCGATGAGGGGGTGCAGACTCCTCCCCTTGTGTGGGCCCTTCACGCCTCCACGTCTGTACCACGCTGCTCAAGCACCCCGTGTCCAGCCGCTGGGCGCGTGGGGCCTCGCTCCTGCAGATCCGCTGAGGGGCTGGTCACAGAGCCCAGAAACTGATGCTGAATTGGGGGAAGAGGGCACTCACGGGGCGACGTGGGCATCGCAGCGCGGAACAAGGCGGGAGGGGCAGGGCTGGGGCAGAACGGCCCCCGGGACGAGGACACCGGCAGCTGGGGCCGCTCGACTGCCTCCCCAGGACCCCGAGATGAACCATTACTTTATTCGGTGTCCCTGCCTGGTGCTGGGCATGGGGGGCGCGGCAGGTAACGAACTCAAGGACAAAGCTCACTCATTCTTCCACGTTTGCTCCCAAACACTCAAGATGCAGCGAGCCGGCAGAGAGGACCCGACGGGCCGAGCTGTGGGCTCCCGCTCACCCCAGACGCAGGCCGGGGAGACCGGGACCAAAGGGTCGCCCTAATCAGACCCACCCCTGGGGCCTAGAGCCTCAACAAACGGCCTGCCGCTGGGATCTTCCTTCCCGACAGCCCCCACGGCCACCTGCCCAGAGTTTCAAGCCTTCGAGCCTTTTCCAGAAGCCGTCATCACTGGCTACAAAATGCGGTCCTTTGAGCTGCCCGCTCTAATTGCAGACAGCGATTACTCCCACAGTTTCAGGGCCAACAGCTGGGCTAAGTGGCCGTCCCCAAAACCCATTTCCTGCCTGGCTGGGTACAGAATGTTCTTTCCCTCTAAGTAGAATAAACAGGTCTGAACTCATTGGAGTTTTCCATTTGCCGTCCACTAAAGCCTTCTAGCTCCTGGGTTTTTATACAACTGAGATTTATAGTATCTATTCTCACCAGTGCAGAGTCCCCAGATAATGTTAATAGATGGCTAGTTTTGCCAATAAATCCCTCCAGCAGTGGAGAGAAATATCTATTTCAGATGAGTTCTCCAGAGCTAAACCCACATTCCAAGTGGTGGAGGGCACTTAAAGCTGAAATGGCTCCACTCCACAGACAAGGGCACACCTGCAGGTGTGGCCATGCCCCCGCCTCTGGGTCCCCTTACTAGGAGAGATCCCAGGCTTCTGCCCTCCACCCCGCCCCAGCCTCCCCTCCCCCAGGCACTGCCGACGGGGTCTCCCAATGGGTTCTGGTGCCCCAGGTTCTCCTGGCTCTCTGTCCTCACCTGTGGCCAAGTCGTCCATCTGAAGAGCTGGTCTTCCGACCAAACCTCTCGGTCACTCCAGGTTGTCCAATCGGAGCCAGAATGGCAACTGGCCAAAGGGATTTGAAAGGAATCCCCCATCCATGCCATTCAAGGCCCTCCGAGGTGGGAACACAGCCACCTTTCCCTAGGCCCCCACCTGTCACCTTCAGTCGTCAGACGCAGGCCAAACAGCGCTCTGTGCCTTGGATGCGTCCAGAACCCCTCTGAGGGGACCTTCTCTACAGCACCCTGGGTCCCTGCTGAAGTCGCCCCAGGTTCCTGCCCCCCAGCACAGATGCTATTGTCTCCAGGAAGTTTTCCTGGTCACCTGGTTCTCCAAGTGCCCAGCACGCATGGTACGCGGTCCCTGTGCCGGGAGGAGAGGACCCAGCCTCCCAAATTCCTCCCACAGGGGCCCTGATCCCCCCCTTGTGCCTTCCCTTCCTAGCCCCGAAGTCAGGACCCAGATCGTGCTCCCAGCAGGGGGCTGTGCCCGGCCCCTCTGCCTGCCTGGAAGCATCCTGGGCAAGGCGCACCCCGTCCCAGAGCCACAGGGGAGGCGGCAGGGACAGGAGCAGGCAGCCTCCAACTTCCGTTTCAGGAAAAAAAGGAAGAGCATGCTAAAAACTGTTCACTCAGCGTGATCTCAAATCTAGAGGAAAAGAGACACGCAGGGTCACAATGAAAGCTAACGCGTGTGGAGCGTGGCTCCGGGCCGGGCTCCAGGCTGTGCGTTCATGCTTATTCTAGCGTGATCCATGAGGAACCCCGCAGGCCGGCCCAGCACTTGGCCACACGGACACGAGGTCATCACGGCCCGGAGCTGAGATGATAACAGGTCCCCCACTCAGGCTCAGGGAGAGCAGGAATCCGCTGGCTTCCGCGTGCGTTCTCCCAAGTCGGTGTGGCAGGTGACGGATTTCCCTCCCGGTGCACACAACAGTGGGGACTTTTCGTGGCGATGCCTCATTCTGCAAGCTGGCCCCGCCTGGGACTGGATCTGCCACCTCGGGCAGGTGGTTTATCTCCTCTGAGCCTTATTTTTCTCATCTGAAAACTGGGGCGACAACAGTGATACGCTCCTTGCGGCTTTTATGAAAAGCAGTTTGAGGCCCACGCGGCACTTAGCGTGATGAGGTTTGACACAGACACCCCGTGGTTTGTGAGCCAACACTGTTGTCCTTCCCACCACACAAACTTTTCTATGAGGAGCGCATCTTAACATCATAAGTATTCAAGGAAGAAAGCTTTCTGGTGGAGTCTGGACAGAACAAGGGTACAGATCAGCTGTTATTCATTAGGAATAAGGAAATACCCTGCAGCCTGGGGGCGTCAGGGCCACTCAGCCACATCCCTGTTGCCATTCCCACCCTGGAAGCTGGGGACACAGGGAACAGAAGAGTGGGGGCCACGGTGGCTGCTCCCCCAGGCTCCTATGGGGCTGAACCCCTGTCCCTCCAAGTCCTGAGCCACCCCCAAGGCTCCTATGGGGCTGAAGGCCCTGTCCCTCCCAGTCCTGAGCCACCCCCCAGGCTCCTATGGGGCTGAACCCTTGTCCCTCCCAGTCCTGAGCCACCCCCAAGGCTCCTATGGGGCTGAAGGCCCTGTCCCTCCCAGTCCTGAGCCACCCCCCAGGCTCCTATGGGGCTGAACCCCTGTCCCTCCCAGTCCTGAGCCACCCCCGAGGCTCCTATGGGGCTGAAGGCCCTGTCCCTCCCAGTCCTGAGCCACCCCCCAGGCTCCTATGGGGCTGAACCCTTGTCCCTCCCAGTCCTGAGCCACCCCCGAGGCTCCTATGGGGCTGAAGGCCCTGTCCCTCCCAGTCCTGAGCCACCCCCCAGGCTCCTATGGGGCTGAACCCTTGTCCCTCCCAGTCCTGAGCCACCCCCAAGGCTCCTATGGGGCTGAAGGCCCTGTCCCTCCCAGTCCTGAGCCACCCCCCAGGCTCCTATGGGGCTGAACCCCTGTCCCTCCCAGTCCTGAGCCACCCCCAAGGCTCCTATGGGGCTGAAGGCCCTGTCCCTCCCAGTCCTGAGCCACCCCCCAGGCTCCTATGGGGCTGAACCCTTGTCCCTCCCAGTCCTGAGCCACCCCCGAGGCTCCTATGGGGCTGAAGGCCCTGTCCCTCCCAGTCCTGAGCCACCCCCCAGGCTCCTATGGGGCTGAACCCTTGTCCCTCCCAGTCCTGAGCCACCCCCGAGGCTCCTATGGGGCTGAAGGCCCTGTCCCTCCCAGTCCTGAGCCACCCCTAGGCTCCTATGGGGCTGAACCCTTGTCCCTCCCAGTCCTGAGCCACCCCCAAGGCTCCTATGGGGCTGAAGGCCCTGTCCCTCCCAGTCCTGAGCCACCCCCCAGGCTCCTATGGGGCTGAACCCTTGTCCCTCCCAGTCCTGAGCCACCCCCAAGGCTCCTATGGGGCTGAAGGCCCTGTCCCTCCCAGTCCTGAGCCACCCCCCAGGCTCCTATGGGGCTGAACCCCTGTCCCTCCCAGTCCTGAGCCACCCCCGAGGCTCCTATGGGGCTGAAGGCCCTGTCCCTCCCAGTCCTGAGCCACCCCCCAGGCTCCTATGGGGCTGAACCCTTGTCCCTCCCAGTCCTGAGCCACCCCCAAGGCTCCTATGGGGCTGAAGGTCCTGTCCCTCCCAGTCCTGAGCCACCCCCAAGGCTCCTATGGGGCTGAAGGCCCTGTCCCTCCCAGTCCTGAGCCACCCCCCCCCAGGCCCAGGGAGAGTGTCAGTGCCACCAGCAAGCACGTGCAGAGAGGCTCTCGTGGCCTCAGACCCATCTCTGCTTACAGTGAGGCAAGGCCCGGACACCTGTGGGCCGGGAGTCCCCTGCCCGCCCCTCCACACACCCTGCGTCCCTCACAGCGCTGTCAGGGGCAGCTGGATAACGAGCCCACCCTGGCAGCTGCCTTCGTGAACATTCACCTACAAGTTCCCTGAGGGTAAGTCAACATCGGGATCAGTCTGTGCCTCCGAATCGCGTTTTCCCAACTAGCTTCTGAGCCACTCCTACAAATTCCTCTGCACCACCAACCTCCCCTCCACCTGATCTGAGACACCGCCCCCACCACCTGCGCGGCCCTTGGCCCCTGTGGGGTGTTCCTGGGCACCCACCCCCGCTCTGGTGTGTTGTCTCCATCCGAGTAGAGGGGGGCTCCATGGGGCAGTCCCCTGCAATGACTTGGTCAGTGAGGACATAAGCAACAGAAACCAGCGCAGAATTGGGCAGAAAGGGGAGCTTATTCGAGGACACTGGAGGAGGGGAGTCCCAGAATCCCAGGGCAACTCTGGGGCCAGGGCAGCAAGGACTCAGGAACTCCACCCCCATCCCACCCCACTGCCTCCAGACAGCCCCACACCACCCCTCCCTCACCCAAGACTCACAGAAGAGAGAGTCGGGCTCACTGGACTTGCCACCCTTTGGTCAGGAAAGTGCATCCTGCAAGGGCAAGGGTTTGCCAGGAAGATGATCTTACAGACAAAAACAACAATCATCACAATTAATGGAATTCTAAGTCCTATTGTTCTGAACCCTAGAATCGTGTTCTTTTCATGCATGTACTGTGGCAGATGGATGAGTGGGTGGGTGGGTGGATGGATGGATGGACAGGTGGATGGATGGGTGATGGGTAGATGGATGGATGGACAGGTAGATGGGTGGATGGATGGATGGAGGGATGGATGGGTGGTGGGTGGATGGATGGATGGACGAATGGATGGATGGATGGATGGATGGATGGATGGATTGGTGGGCAGACAAGTGGACAGACAGATGGATGGATGATGGATGATGGATGGATGGATGGATGGATGGATGGACGGATGGACAGATGGGTGGGTGGATGGATGGATGGATGGATGGATGGATGGATTGGTGGGTGGGTGAGTAGATGGATGGGTGGTTGGATGGACGGATGGATGAATGGACAAGTGGACCTACAGGTGGACGGACAGATGGATGGATGATGGATAGATGGATGGATGGATGGATGGGTGGACGGATGGGTGGATGGATGGATGGATGGGTGGGTGGGTGAGTAGATGAATGGGTGGGTAGATGGACAGGTGGATGGGCAGATGGGTGGATGGATGGACGACGAGATGCTTGAAGGAACAGATAAATGGATAGACGGACAGAAAGCTGGTCAGCTGGATGAATGGATGCATGGATGGGAGAGTGGCTGGGTGAGTAAATGAAGGTGCTGGGCCCCTGGATGGACTCAGCCCAGATGCCAGGTATGGACCTGACACCCTGATTATGTAGCTCAAGTAAAGACGTAATGGAGCAGGGCTTCTCACTAAGGGTGGCACTAGGAGGTCACTGAGGAAACGTTCCCTTTCTTGTATGCCCGCTCTCCTGACACACACACACACATACAGAGAGGGACAGAGAACCATGGTCACTCGAAATGTCGGCACTGAAGAAGATCTTGAATTCCTGGGCTCCTGGCCCCTTTCTCGGTCTTCAAACCAGCAGTGACTAGTTGTACACACATCACGTCTCCCGGACCCTGATACCCCTGCCTCCCTCTTTCACGTATACGGATTCTTGTGATGACACTGGGCCCAGCCAGATGCTCCTGTGTTATCTCTTCATCTCGAGACCCTTAACCACATCTGGGAAGTCCTGTAAGGTGACATATTCCTAGAGTCCAGGAATTAAGGCATCAACATCTTTAGGGACCATTATTGTGCCCACTGCATATGTCCCGGGATGACGGCAGGGCTGGGCCAAGCCTATCACCTGTCACTGCACATCCAGACCTGAATTCTGGCTGTGACAACCTGGAGCCCCTCCTATGGACCCGTTCCTCACAGAGGACAGCACCAGAACCCAGAGACCCACCCACCTCTACGGCGGGCACATTGGGCAGGGGAAGCAGGAGCGAGCTGCCCTCTGCCTGCCCCACGGGCGCCCCCGCCCCGCGCAGGCCCGCTGGCGTGCCTTCTTTGCGATTGTCAGCGTCACGGCCCCTCAGGCTCAGGACCCTGGCCGTGCGCTCAGAATCGACACCTCGTGATGCAGGCTCATAAAATTCAGAACAGAGGCTCCGAGAGGCTGGGAGGCCCCGACTCAGAGAGCCCGGCCAGGACCGACTCCAGAGCCGGTGGGTGTAGCGGGAGCATAAGTCTCCCTCTGGAATGTAACGGGGATTCTAGGAGGCCGGTGGCCTGGTGCTCAGAGCTCTGGGCTCTGGGATCTGGCTGCTGAGAATCCAAAGTGCCTTAAATGATCAAAAGCCCGAAGAAACCCTTTCACAGCTGTGTGAGGGACACCACGCGGTCCCGGACAAACACGTCACAACTCCGGATCTGAAAGATCTCCTGGTTCACAGTTGCCTGGAATGCTCTACCCTTTCTAATTATTCGCTTCCCTTCCCTGAGAGAATTACCAGCCCCGCCTGTTGTCTGTCTTCTCCCAGGAGACAGCACACACCCCCCGCACCCGGCGACATCAGACCTGGCCATGTGACCCTGTGGCCGATGACGAGTGAGCAGGGGCGCCCTGGGTCACATCTGAGCAGCGGCTCTAAGAGCCGCCACGTAGCCCCGCCCCCACCAGGAGACAGGTGCACCTGGGTGGGACCAGATCCCAGCAAGCAGGAACCCAGCCTTCGATCTGGAAAGCCACCGTGATCCGGGCATCGGCGGGCCAGTGCGTCCAGTGAACAAAGCCAGGGGCACAATGTGCAGAACCACACGCGTGACCCCCAGCTGGTAACAGCGACAGCCTCTGCGGCAGGAGCAGGGCCTGGGGCAGGCCGGGGAGGCACATGGAAATTTCTGCACACTTCCCCAAACCGCCGTCTGCGTTCCTATCTCGTGACGACAAGCCACCATCTTAAACACCCCTCTGAGGACAGGGGACGGTGACAGGGAGGTTGTCCCAGCTCACACAGTGGTGGGGAGGCCCTGGTGACCAGCCAGAGGACACCGAAGGCCGCTCAGACTCGGTCAGGCTCCCCGAGTCAGCGGCCCCAGGGACCCAAGGCGCACGCTGAAGGGCTCAGCAGGTCCCCCGTGCCAGGCGGCCGCCTGCCTAGCCCTTGCGGCCACACAGCCAGCCCGAGGAGAAGCCAGGCCCTGACCCGCGTGCCCAGCGCGGCTACCTGGGCTCTGCTCGTTGCTGAGAAGGCTCCTGGCGACTTGCCTGTCTCTCCTGCCCACTTCCCGGCACAGCGACTGCTCAGTGTTCTCCCAAGTTGCTCGGGAGTTATCCACCCATGAAATGGCCGAGCCGGCGTGCCTTCCAGATAAACCGACCACTTCTCAGAGCCGCCCCAAGGTCTCCGCTCCAGCCCGTGGGGTCCCGTGGGGCGCAGGCCGGTGGGGACCACGGAGGGGTCGGGGTCCGAGGGCGGAAAGGACCATGTCTCTTCCCTTCCCTGCGGTTAGAGCCCTCCTGGCCCCTCCCCCACCTTTGATGGAGTGGCCTTTAATGCTGTTTTATCAACCTTCCCTCTGCAGGGGATTGCCTTGATCCAGGAGCTAATTGTATTGACATTAACCTGTTTTAACAGGTCTAAAGTATCAATAAATCATTTTTTAGCAGCTCCCCTTATTACAGCACTTTGTTAATGCATTGCACTTGAAGTGACAAATAGCCCGAGAAATCATTGCTTTCCTGTAATATACTTTGTCTTTTTAAGTCTTTTCTTTCCTCCTGGTAGTTCACATACTTCTAAAGTTGATTTAGAGGCAAATAAACCGGAGGCGAGTCTGGGGCTGTGAGCTGGGCCGTAACCCTCCGTTTCCAGCAGGCTCCAGTGGTTCTGGACTCCGGCCGTCAGCACATCCCGCCGTGTCCGCAAACCACCCGAATTTGAATAACTGCACGTTGTTTACTCGGTCCTATGTCAGAAGGATCTGCACAATCAAGGATTTCTGACAAGGCCTCGAGGCTGAGTCTCATAGGGAACCATCGTCACTGAGGCATTTTGAAACCTTCAGAATCCTTAGATGAGTAAAGAGATGAAAACTGGAAAAACTTCAGCTCACCTGGAGGTTGCCGAGATCTAGAGCCGAGCTTACTGGCAGCCAGGGCAAAAAGGAAAATACTTGTTGTATTTAATTTGTATTTGGAGTTACAAGGAAGCTGGCTGTTATTTCAGGATCAGCAAGCCTCCCGGTTCTGATTCGTGAGAGGGATTTATCTCGCGAGTCTGCGTGCAAGGCACACCCTTGGTGAGCAACGTTCATAGTGTCACCCTTGCCAAGCACTCGCCAGCCCAGGAGTAACCATGCGCTGTCCTAAGTGGTCTAACAGTCACAGCCTCCTCTGAGATAGAACCTGCCCATCCCGGCCCTGCCGGCAGAGGAGAAACTGAGGCACGAAGAGGTCACGGAGCTGACCTATCATCTGGAGGTGGCAGACCCGGACCACGACCGCCTAGAATGTTCCAGAATATCCTTGAATATTTTTAAATGGATGCATGAATGGCTGTGACTTCAATAGATATGAACACGTTTGGGGTTTCATTTGTTCCCAAGACACCTCCTTCGAACACCTAAAGGCCCTAAGTATCTTCAGCGTCCTAAAGAAAACAGTTGTCTGTGAACTTGAGCTTTGTGGTCAGACAGAAATGGGTTTGAGACCTGGACTGAACCTACCTTCTCCGTGTCTCGGACAAGTCACGTCCCACCTCTGAGCCTCGGTCCCCACCCCTAGAACGATGACAAAGGCTCGGTATTTTGTGCAAAGTACTGGGCACAGTGTTGGGCAGACAGCGTGCTCTCCATAATCGGCTGCTGGGGACAAAGGTTCAGAGAGGCCGCCCCCACCCGCCCGGAGAGCCGGCGAACGTGGCCCAAGTCAGTTTTGATCGGGTTTGGAGTCCAGACCCCAAGCGTGCAAATTCCACTAGCTCGTCCAAATCCTATTTCTTATCCGGAGCCTGGTCTGTTCATGGAACAAACATGTTCTAACAGCTTCCAGTGGGTGTCTGTGTTCCAGACATCTGTCCCTTTAGAGGACATGGACATTTGTCCTTTAGAGGAAGCCTTCAAGTGACAGTGGCTACAGAAACCCAGGCAATTGCAGAAAGACAGTGACGGTCACTCAGAATCCTTCCTGTCATCCAGTATTTTTTTCAGTTGATTTATTCACTTTGAGAGAGAAAGGAAGAGAGAGCATGAGCAGGGGAGAGGCAGAGAGAAGGGGAGAGAGAGAATCCCGAGCAGGCTCCTCACTGTCAGCGCAGAGCCCGACGTGGGGCTCGAACTCACAAACCATGAGATGGTGACCTGAGCCGAGACCAAGAATCGAACGCTTAACCGACTGAGCCCCCAGGCGCCCCTTCCAATATTTCTTGATAAGAGTCAAACAGACAAGATCCTCCGCAAGCGAGAATTCCCCGAGCCCCAAATAAGACACAAAAGAAAGTCCTGAAAAGCTAAGTCCTCCGAAGCCTTGCTCAGAGGGGAATGTGGTTTCCACATCACACTGCAGATGCGCCCCCAGGCTATGCCTGCCCCAAAGGCCTGGGAGCCCTGGGGTCAGGGAGGGGGGCGGTCAGACCTTCACTGAGGCTGCCCATTATTCCAGGAGGGCCCATTTCTGTGGCCAGTAGAGCGTGCCCTCCACGACAATCCAGGGTGTGCAGATGAGCTCTCCCCGTGGCCTCCCCAGGACACATCCCGGACAGACCGGGGCTGGGAGATTGGTAGGACCTAACACGAGGCAGAAGCCACCAAAGGAAGGAGGGAGGGAGGGAGAGAGGTTTGGGGGAGGGAGAGAGGCTTGGGGGAGGGAGAGAGGGAGTGAAGGAGGCAGGAGGAAGGAAGGAGGAGAGAAGGAGGACTGAGGGGAGGGAGAGGGAGGCAAGGAGGGAGGGGGCAGGGAGGGATGAACTCCTCAGCCCCTCCCACAGCCTCCGTCTCCCGTGGCGACTTCTCCAAGAACCCGCAGCCTCCTAGAGCGAACTCGAACTTGGAGCCGGTGCAGGGATCAGGCACCTCTGTACTCACTTAACCCCAGAGGGCTTCACAGAGGTCACATCAATCCCAGCCGCCCAGGCCGCAGGGGTGTGGCCAAATGCCTACCTCTGTGAGAGGTGACAGGACGGCCAGGAGAAGCCAGCAACACCCCCAGGCTCAGGCTGCAGGCCCTCCCGAGCATCCCCCGTGCCAGGATCCGCCCCTCGTCCGAGCCAGGACCGGGCGCCTCGGTCCCGAGGTCTAACGATATCATCCTCGCCTGCCCGGTGAGAGCAGAGGAGCTGGAAGGGCCACTGTCCTGCGCTGAGCCCCCACTGCCGTGTCATTTCATCCCCGGGGTCAGTGACACTTGGTCCCAGGACCCCTGACCACGCCCACGTGAGCAGGCCTGAGATTGCTCCGCCAGCAAGGCAGAGACCGTTCCCCCCCCCCCCCGCCCGCCCCGGGGCCAGCCCAGGGGTGACACTGATGCGGGAGCCCCTCCCCCACCCCCCACGTCCCTCACCCCCCCCCCCCCGCCCCCAGTGCCAGGCCTGCTGCACCCCAGCCCGAGGCAAAAGGAAATGCGTGCACTTACCAAAATACCCTCTCCTATTTGGGACCAAGTGGGAAAGGGAAACACAAGGCCCCCAATCAAAGAACGTGACCATAGGAAGAGCCCTACCTTGTCCAACCTCTTCACATATGCCATCGTCCACCCTGATAAACCAGGTGACACTGGACACAACGGCCACCAGGCTGCGTGGAAACCGGTGTCCTGTTGCCCCACACGGGGGCCGCGAAACTAACAATCTAGGCTCGTCTTTATTTAACGTGTTGGTGTTTTGTTCATGGTGGATTATTTTGCGTTAGTTTTGGTTCTTAGCATGTTTTTTCGGCTTTATTGAGGCGGGCGGGACACACAAAACTCTGCACAGATCTACCGGATACAGTGTGGACCTGGGCACACACCCGTGACACGGCCACCGCCACCGAGGTACGTCCTCACTGCCGGGAGCGTCGCCCTCATGTCCCTGGTGGTAAAGACCACCAGCCTCCAGCAGCCCCAACCGGCCAGCAGATTGGCTTCAAATTTACCGCAGCCACTTAGCATGAGCTGATAACACACTGTTCCCCAGGCTGGGGCCACTGGGGTCTATTAAAATCCTGTCTCTTCCCTGCTGTGACTTAAGGAGACCTGTTTCTTTCCGTTCGCACTTCCTGATTTCAGCCCAGAGAGAATAATTAATTCTGTTGGTCCCTAATTGACTTCAGGTGGTTCCAATACCAAACACTGACACCGTTCCCTTAATGAATAATTTCTTCACTTAAACTGGTTTCAGTCTTATTTGGGGGAAAAGAATAAGAAAATTAAAGCTGCAGAAGATAACACAGCAAAGAATAAGTAAAGCGTATTTACATATGCAATCAGGGACCCGTTCTGCACTCTGGAAAGGCTGGGGAGGGCTGCAGCCAGAAAGAACAGCATCTGCCTGGGAGCAACGCTAATAAACAGGAACACACACTACGGGCCCCAGGAGGCTGGCGCTGATAAAGGGGGGCGGTCAGGGCTGGAACAGGGACGCCACCGAGGACCCTGTGCAGGCCGGACGCCCAGAGGCCGAGCCCCTGAGTCACGGCATCAGGCATCTAGACAGAACCTTCCATGGCTGGTGGGAAGGCGGCGGGAACCCTAAGCTCCCGTTAGCCACCATCTGGTCTCCCGGAAGGGCCACTGTCACCAAGGCAGAGCCACACGGGCATGTTCTCCCAGCAGTCAAGGTGGGAGGGATGCTCAGAGCTCAGGGTGCTCTGGAAAACGGAGAGAGGTGGGGATCCAGGCAGGTGCGGTCTTCGCTAATTGACTGTCTGGGGAGGGCCGTCTGGAGCGAGTGCCGCTCAGAGCCAGCAGTGAATGTGACGCTGGCCGGCGGTCCCCAGTCCGCAGAGCCCCGCTCCCGCCCCTCCACAGGCCACAAACAGCCCCATCCAGGTCTGTCCCTGGGCGGGTCTCACCCCGAGGTGCTGATGGTGTGAGTGGCTAGAGGGAAACATGTGCCTGGGCCTGCGTGCCACAGGGGAGGACGGGATCTCGTCCCCACTGGGGGCCTAGAGCCCGCAGCAAGGGACACGGGAGTCCTGGCCAGCCGGTCATGTCCATCGATTAACTCGGAAAACAAGTCACAGACACTGAGGGCACCAACGTGAACGAGGCAGAGATGTCACCCGCCAGGGGCAAGTGTCCTGGGACGCTGCACTCAGGCACAAAAGGAGAGGTTGGCGCCTCGGGCTGAGGGCCTCCGGACGTCCAGGTCCCCCACCTGTTAGCAGAAGACTGGATCGCCTCGGCTCACACAATTAAGGCACCTGCTTATAAATGAGCAAGCCAATGAGACCACAGCACAGAGAGGTTAAATTCCTTCCCAAGGCCACACAGCATAGGTGGTCGTGCAGAGATGTGAACTCAGGCCTGTTTGACGGCCGTGCACCTAGACAATATACTGCAGGGACCGGCCAACTTGTTCCCTAAAGGCCAGGTAGTAAGTATTTCGCACTTTTCGGGACACATTATTTCAGCTGCAGCTCTGCCCTTATAGGGTAAAAGTGGCAGAGACAGTATCCAACCGAATGAACGTGGGTGCGTTCCAAGAAAACTTGATGAACAAAAGTAGACCGTGGGCGGTCAATGGTCAGCCCCTGACCTACCCTTTCTTCACACCATTTGCAGGTCCCTGAAGGTGCGTGGCCTCTCTGCAGGGGTTCTGGCTTAGTAGTGGTGGGGGAGGGGGGAGTTGAAAAATAAAGCGGGGTCAGGAGAGGGCCAGGAGGCACAACCAGGGTGCTACCTAAGTACATAGGCCTCTCTGAGAAGGTGCTGTTTGAAGCCACTGTTTGAAGTGGCTGGGTAGGTAGGAAGGGGGAGTGAAAGGGCATAGCGGGCAGATGAAATTTAAGAGAAGACTTCAAGTATTCGTCCAAGCTCTTTCCGTTGGACGTGGCAGAATTTCAGGCCAAACGAGATTAAACAAACCACCACCACCACAAACCCAGGATTCACGGGCTCGATTCTCTGGGACACTGACAGGGTGGTATGGCTTCAGGAGTGGCTGGACCCAGCAGCTTGTAAGAACTCTGTCTCCTTTCTCTAGCTGTTGGCTCCACTCTGCATTGTCCATCAGACTGTCTTTGCGTCCCAGCGATGTCGGCCACCAAAGCCCTGACCCGCCTCATCCTCACTAGTATTTTCAGCGAGAACAAGTCGACTCCTGGCAACCAACGGAAGTTAGAAGTCCAAGGAAACATTTCTCTCCCTCCCCCACTCTCCCAAAATGTCAATAAAAGAAGAGGTGGGGGGGATAATTTTTTAAGTTTTTACTTAGAGAGAGAGAGAGCAGGGAAGGGGCAAAGGAGAGAGAGAGAGAGAGAGAGAGAGAGAGAGAGAATGAGAATCCCAAGCAGGCTCCATACTCAGTGTAGAGCTGTACATGGGACTCGATCCCACAGCCCTGGGATCATGACCTGAGTCAAAATCGAGAGTCAGACGCTCAATCGACTGAGCCCCCCAGGCGCCCCCCAGAGAAGCGCTGAGGTCCAGAGAACAGGAAAGGGGGCAGCACAGCAACCGGAAGCTGAAGAGACCACGGCTGGCAAGCGGCTGAGTTGCCCCGAGAAAAAGGCAAATGCCCAACCTGCAGCTCGAAGTCCAGAACCTCGACGCTTACAGCTAGACGCCGAGAGAACCAGGCACTTCTGGAGGCTCAGCACTGACCAGCCCCACCTGTACCAGCTGCCTGAAGCTCCTTAGGCCCCCACTCCTAACTCTGAGCCGAGGGTCGTGGATTAGCAGACATCTGTCTCCTGTACAGAATACAGACACCGAACCAAACACAGAAAAGATCCGCCGGGAGCAAGGGAGGACGGCAGAGGGAGAGGGGTTTCCGAACTTTGCCCTTAATACCCTCAGAGAAAGAAAACGTGACATCCGTGAAACATGATGGGGAGTTCCAAAGAAAACGGAGGCGAGGATATCATTGGAAAGGCATGAAAATTTCCCAGGAAGGAAAATCACTGACAAATTGCAAAAGCCACCTAGTGCCCCACGCGACGGCAGAAAACGGGTCCACGGCAACGTGTGTCCCCCGGGTAAGGGCAGTACCTCAGATGCCTTCAGCCCCCCTTCCAGGAAGGGGAAGGAACGGGTCACATACAAAGAACCAGAAAGCAACATGGGTCCAGACCCGCCCCCCCCCCAAACCCGCCCGCCCCGTAGAAGTCTGAAATCCAGAATATAGCAAAGCCGAGCTTCCAGATCCTCCGGGGAAATCACTCCCAGCTGGAATCCCTTACCCAGGAGAGCTATCAGTCAAGCATGAGGGTAAAATATGACATTTTTAGATACACAGGGTGTCAACAGTTTAACTTCCTCTCACTGTTCCTCAAGCAGCTCCCAGGAGATGAAGCCAAAACAAAAGCATAAAAGGAGGGAAGAAGGGGAAACAGGGGATCCACACAGAGAACCCCCCCCCCAGGAGGGGCGTCAAGGGAGGGGGGAGGTGGGCCTGGGGGGGACAGTCCAGGCTGGAATGGTACGTGTGACCCAAGAGACAGACGCACTAGGATGACAGCACCAAGGTGCTCGCCATCACAGCATCCCCTGATCTGAGGACAGGAGTCCTGGCGACACCGGCCCCGTGGTGATCCAAGGTGGGCTTGGCCGCCTTCGGAAGAACCCTGCTTCCCCTCAACGCTCATCACACTCCGCCGCAGGGTTCTGAACCATGGCACAACACAGGGCCGCCCCGCAGCAGTTCCGGATGCCGGGAACGTGGGGAGCCCTGGGCTCCCCAGACAGATCTCACCCACTGATCTCCCCAGTAGGGACTGTCCCCAGTGAAATGAAACACTGTGTGCACGATAATGTGTAATATACGCACCCCTGATAACAACGGCAAAACGCTATAAGCAAAATTTCACAGAAATCTGGTGAATTTCCAAATCAATATATTCCTTTAAGAATTCTATCGACAACCCCAGCTGCTGGTGGCGCCTTGGCGGATCAAAGTTTCTTCCAACTGAAATTAATTTTTAGAAACTATCTAAGAACTACAGGAACCCAAGAAAGAGCGTCCAATTTGTCATTACCGTCAATAAAATGCAAATTACGTGAAAGTCTTAATTATAACAACGTAATTAGTGATATTGCTGAAATGAACGCAGGAAAATAAATTGTATAGAATAAACATACGATAATTTATAAATTATGCATGTTTTTGTTTTATTACTCATCCAAGCATTATTGGCCCATCAACAGAACGCCCAGGCATATGCAATAATAATTAAATTCACTTCTCTTTGACATTTTGCCAGATTTCAGTTAGCAAAAAATAACCCATAATTTTATACATTTTTTTTCAATTTTGTTATTATGAAGGTATATTTGTCAAAGCAGGAGGCTGGAACATTTTTTATTTAACAGTTCGTTAACTTGATTTATAATTTATAAATATTTTGACATATGGTACGCGGGGCTGTGTTTTTATCATTGCTCTGAGCTCCACAAATGTTCAGGGTGGGCCATGGTGAGGCAGGGAAGGGGGAAGACAGAATTGGGAAGGGGCACACAGAGGCTCCAACGTACCGGAATATTCTAGGTCTCATCCAAGGGATGGATGTGTGGGTGTTGATCGTACTAGGTTTTTGTAAACCGTATTTATATTTTATGCATTCTCTTTAATGTGTGACATAAATGGCAGTAACAAACAAAATAAAATGAAAATGAAGTAGGGAAAAAGAGCTTGGCCTGTTTAGCACACAGAGGTCATCTGTTCACCAGACAAGGTCATATATAGGAGGGAACGTTGTAAATCGAAAGCCTTGCTTGAGTGCAAACTGTCTTTATTGTTTATCTGGCTCTGGCCCGGGGGGCTGAACGCTGTCGGCTCAGTTGAGAATGAAAATCCTGTTGACATTTTCCTTACCAGAATTTTTAATAACACGCTCTCCTCTGTACGGACTCTAGACCCGAGACCTGCCCGTTTTAGAGAATGTGGAATCTGAGAACAAAAAGCAGGGACAAAACCCCGAGACAAAACCACTGCAGAAACATTGGCATATTTCAGTGTTTAGGAAAAAAACGTCTATCTTTCGATCTGTAATTTCGTATGGTTGAGATCGGCCTCAAATTTCCTCTTTTACCTTATTGTTCTTCTCATTTCATTTGCCGGCAGCTTCCCCGTGTTATTACAAACTCATTGTAAGCACCTCTGGCTGCATGAACTGCGTAATCACGTCCTCATTATAGGACATGTAGGGAGATTCTAATTCCTCACTCACGCAGACTCCCCTGTGTGTCTCTGTGCAGTTCAGTTCTCTTCTCAGGATCAATGCCTAGAAATGGCCTTGGGAGTTCTTAAGATTCCGGATATGGCTATTGAAGACATTTATTTTGGGTACACGTGTCGCTGACCTTTCTCCTTTGGTGACCGACTGGCACCCCGGGGTGTGGCATTAGTGACTAAGTGGGTCTAAAAGCCACGTGGAGGCAGACAGGCTTGAATCGCATCCCAGCTTTGCCGAACAATGTCGGAGGGTCTCAGGACGGTCACGACCTCCCTGAGCCTCAGTTTCTCATCTATAACGAAGACAGAATTGAGCCAAGGGGCCGCAGTACTCGTAAGACTTACAAACAACGCAGGCAGCCCAGCGCACAGGAGGTGCTCAATAAATGGTGACTTAACACTAAAATTTTTGTTATGTGCATCTTTTCTAACTATTCCAGAAAACGGTCCAAGGGCAGACTCTGATTGGCCGACCTGAAGCCGTGTGCCCTTCTCTGAGCCAATCCCCGTGGACTCTGGTTGGCTGGCGTAGGGTCTCTTGCCCATCCTGAGAGAGGAGGTGGCCCGGGGCCGGCCGTGCCTGAGCTGTAAGAACCGGGAATCATGACTTCACCGCCTCGGAAAACCAAGGCTCCACGAGGAAGCCGTGGACGGAGCTTCCACCGTGAGGACGTGTGTGCACCGCCCGGACCCACAACCTCGGACCCCTCCTCTAAGAGGCGCCTGGGCCCCGTCACGGGCAAAGGGCACCAGGCACCAGTCGAAGGCAATGAAAGCAGGCTTCATTCCATCTGCCACAGCAGGAAGGAGAGCTCAGCATGGACCGAGCCCGCCCTCCGTCTGTACAGAGGTGCCTGGCGTTTCAAAGGGGGATGGAGGGAGGGGAGGCGGAAGGAGGCGGAACGAGCCAGGCTCCAGCAGAGGCAGATGAGCGGACGCGTACAAAAAGCAGGAAGGGTGGCCCATGTGGAGCCCATCGGGGTTTGCTAACTCGCTGTTATCCGAGTCGGGCTCCTACCTGCCCGCACAGTCTGGGAGACGGGCCGCCACCTCGGCTGTTGGCCGGAACAAGCCGTGGATCCTCCTGGCGGCGGCCGGCTTTCACGTCTCTCCAGGGAGACAGACTCATTTATGCTGAGAGTCTGCTGTCCTTGCAGGCCGACGTCCAGGCCTCGTCAAGAGCGGGGCGCCGAGGAGCCCGAGTTTGGTGGACAAGAGTATCTGCCGACCCCCAGATGTCCGTCTTGCCATTGTCCTCCTCTGTCGGGGCCACATCAGCCTGCATCACAGCTGTTTCAGGGCTTACCTGTCACCCCTGGAACACTGTCAGATGCCCAAGCACGGGGCTTCCCTCTCTATGTCCCTGGTGCCGGGACAGGGCGTCACAGAGGGCACGCCGGGGCCCCAGCGATGGACAAGGAGACAAGCCGGGCCAGGACGCCATGGCTCCGAGCTCCGCACAGAGGACATGAAAGGCTCGGACCTCCGGGCCCAAATGCAGGCGTTTTCATCCAGAACATGTGCACTTATAAAGCTTAGGCACCGGTTTTTCTAGAAGTCCCTGATGATCCTGATGCTGGGTGGGGACAGGACCCCGCGGGCCCACACACGTAGACGCATCTGTCTCCAATGACGCCCCCGGCACAGAAAGATGGGCCTCTGGGAGGCTCCCGCCTGGGTCCCCGTCCCACTGCCACCTGCCCGGACGGGCACGGGAGCCCTGAGCCCCACTTACATGTCCACGGCCAGCAAGGAGGGGTGGGTACCACGCCCTGTGCCTCAGGTCGGTTTGGAGGCAAAGCACAAAGGGCACTCCCGGGGCCCACCGGGCTCCAGCCCGCCTGGGCCTTCCAAGGTCACTCCCTGCAGGCGCACTGGGTCAGAGCAGAAGGAACTCCGGGCAGCAGGAAGTGCCAGTGCTCCACTCGCTTCCTCCCCCTCGAGGGCAGGACGGTTCCTGGACAGCCCTGCAGCCCAGACACATCACATGCAAACTCAGCTCGGCCCGGCCACGCCTTCCCTGCAGCCACAGACCGTAGAAGGTTCGGAAGGAAGGGCCTTCCGTATTTTCTGGCCCTCCGACACCACCTTCGACAGACAGGGAAACCGGGGCCCGGCGGCTCAGGCCTTCCAACCCCAGGCTCACTTCCCGAGAGCGGATCCTGCTCCCCCCGGGCCCACCTCCAAGCCCTTTTCCTCCCTTTCGTCCAAAGTTCCCGCAAGATCCCGATTCTCCCCAAGGTGACCCCTTCCGGTGAGGGTAACCAAAGTTAGCATCCCCCGTAAGGGGTTCGTCTGAAAAACGGTAAACGGGGATGCTGAAATTCGCCTGTTTCGCCCATTCCGTGGCAGCGTCTCAAAGTCTAATTCAAAACTGTGCTAAGTTTAAAAACAGAAAGAAATGGTCGGGGGAGAAAAGTGGACGGGACGATAGGCCGGGCTCCTGCAGGCCACCGTAGGCCCTGCGGGGCTGGTCCAGTGCGGACGGAGGGGGGCAGGCAGGCTATGGCTTGTGGGGAAAGCTGGGTTCGTGTCCTGGAGCCACAGGGGGCTGTGATGGTGGCCCTGGGGGCAGGGCTTCCGGATGACGGAGCGGGGGCCGCAGGAGAGCCCGTCTGCCCCCCGCAAAAGCAGACACAGCCACTTGCTGCTGTCTGTTAAATGGCATTATTTAAACCCGACAGTCACTCAGAACTCGGAGCTGGCAGATTAATTTTATCTTAAATCTTTAGCCAGTGGAAATATATCAAAATGTAGCTTTTTACAACCAGACAAAGTGATAAAACAGAAGTTATATCTGTATTTGGGCAGCATCTGCCGATGCCGCACGCCCGTGGGGGCCTCACTGTTCCCAGGCAGGCGGCCGCGCTCTGTCCACTGATTGGACAGTGTCTTTGTTTGGGTCACGGCTGTGTTCCAGGTGCGTACAACGGTCGCAGGCCCAAGCAAGCGCCTGCCAAGCACGTCTCAAATGAGCAATGACTTAGCCGACACATGCACCCATCGCGCCTACTACGTGCTGGCCCCGCCCTCGGCCTGGGGACACACCGACATCGAACAAAGCAGTGAAAACCCTCCAGGCAAGTCCTCCATGCCAAGGGGGGTGTGGGTGCGGGGGGGGGGGGGGGGGGCCAGGGGAGCCTCTCCTGCAGCCCTCGGGCACTCGAGGGGATTTTAAAAAGTGGGAAAGGGGAGTCCAGGAAAGTGCTCCTTCGTTCGCCCCACAGATACTCCTGGAGCACCTGCTTTGTGAGCGTGACCTAAGGTGTCTGAGCCAGGTCACGGAGGTCCTGATGGCCTAGGAAGACAGACGCCCACAGGATGAGACACCCTAGTTGACAACCATGATGATGAACGAGGAAGGGTCTAGGGACTCTGGCTCCAGGCAAAACCCTGACGGGACAGGCCGACAGCACAGCATGCTGGACGGCACATCCTCTGGTTTAAGAGGGGTGACGGCAGGCAGGACCCTTGGGCGACAGGCCTCGCCTACCCCACAGAGGCCTGACTGAGCCTAGCGGGGAGTTACATGGGGAGGGAGCCACGAAACCCAATCCTCCCACGGACTGACCGGGACTGGACAGAACAGAGCTCCAGCTGGGAGGAGGTACTGAGTCTCCTTCCGGTAAGCAGGGCTGAGGCCCGGCAGCCGCAGAAGGTGCTGGAACAGCCTGGCCCTTCTGGCCCCAGCCACGCTGGACCTGGCCCTCGTCCCAGCCAGCACCAGGAGGTGACAGGGCCCCGTCCTTGGAGAGCTACTGTAACATTCATGAGCCCTGGCAGCCTTGTAGCAGCCGAGAGCGGTGGGTGGACAGAGCCGCCTCCCATCACAGGTGAGAACGCAGGCTGGGAGGGCAGGTGATTTGCCCACAGCCCCAGACTGTCCGGCCCGGCCCCTGTTCTGCTAGGATCCAGCCCACCCGCCTCGCCTGGACTGGCTCCGGCTGGACCCTCCTTCACCGGGCTCCCGTGGCCGTGCCCACAAATGTGGATCCACTGTCCTACAGCTCTGGGGCCCCAACTCCAAAGTGGGCCAGTCGTTTCCTTCCAGAAGCTCAGGGGAGACCGTGCCCTTGCCTTTTCAAGCTCCTGGGGTCACCCCATCCCTCGGCTCGAGACCCCACATAATTCTGACCTCTGCTCCATGGCGACACCTCCCTAGGCTTCTGACCCTCCTGCCTCCTCCTAACGAGGGTCCGTGTGATTACGTTAGACCCACCTGGATAATCCGGGGTAATCGGGGGTGATCGAGGGGCCAAGGGGAACCCCCAAATTTCAACATCCAAAGAGCCCAAAAATATGACCGACTTTTCATACATCGTTTGGTAGCATCATCACCTTTCTTGGCCACCTTCGTTTGAGTGGGTCACATTTTGCTACCAAAACAAAAAAATCTGATTTGGGAGCGTATTTGCCCTGAACCCTGCTTGCGAGGTTAGTAATTTGTAACACGTGCTGTCCCACCTTTCCAAACTCCAGAGGAAAGAATCTGAACTGTGAACCTACCTGGCCGGAGAGCTTGGGCGGGGGAACCTGAGGCCCGCGTTGTCACCCGCGTTACAGATGAAGACACGGGGGCCAGGGTTGCTGAACCACAAAGCAAGACATTCGCCTCTGAGCCCAAGCCTGCGCTCTCCACCCGGGGCGGCTTCGTGCCCTCGGCCCCGACTCTTAATGCCACACGATGGGTCCCCTGTCTCGAGAGCCTCAAGAGCTCTGTGAGCACCGCACATTTGTAAAGGCAACAAATGTGCTCGATTTTCACAGGGACGGGGGCAGGGCCATCAAGCTGTCCGGCCAGCTTGGGATCTCGGCTCCAGGGTGTCATCAGGGCTCATCGGTGCCTCGCAGGGTCGCCGTCCCCGCAGCCCGTCTCCCCCATCAGTGCCTCTCCCGGGCCGGGAGCAGGCTGGCTCATCTCTAACAGGTTAGGTTAATTAAAAGCAGGATGGATGTTTGCCCACGTTGGAGGCGGTCATTAGACACTCCAAATGCTTGGGTACAAGGAGGTAATCACTCTTCACAAGACCCTTTTGCCATCAAGGCAGAGTTGATCGATAATTAAATTAGAGGTGAAAATGAGTTGCTCGGGCCCGCGGCTCACTGCCTCGAGCAGCCACTTAGCGATCCGCACGGCATGCCCAGGGCGTGGAGACGGGGGAGCCCAGCCACCAGGGTCCCCAACCTAACCCGGCAGCGACGTGGACGGCGAGCCGCGAGCTGTCAGCAGTGGCTGGAAGGGGCTTTCACAGCGGCTCTGAAATATCGTAGGATAGAGTATCTTCTCCGTGGGAGGAAACGGACACAAACAGGCCAGGGGATGTGTAGCTGGGGCCTCAGGGAACACGCCCCCCCCCCACACCCAGCAGGCCGAGAACAGTGGGCACAGGTTCCCGGCATCCGCAGCGGGGCTGGGCCGGGGCTGAGCCGCAGGTGCCTAGGGTCACCCCGGCCCCACCGTGGCTTCGGTCCTCCGAGACGCGTTTCCGACTTCTGGCCTACAGGGGCTCTGGGACAACGGATGTGCACTGCGTTGGGTCGCCAGTTGTGCTCCCGTCACAGCGGCCGCAGGAGACTAACACAGTCACCGTCACAGTCTTGTATCACAACCCAGGACACGCACACACACACACATGCACGTACCCACACATATTCACACACCACACGCAGGTACACACACATACACACACACACACACACACACACACACACACGTCACGCACAATAAAGTCACGGACCCCTGCTAGCCTCGGAGGGACCAAGCAGGAACACTTAGACACGCCCGTGCCCTTGAGAGGTGCACGCGCACACACGCACCCCTACAACAAGGGCTCCACGGGGTGGGGGCGGGGGCCGGGGGGGGCCCAGGAGAGGGACAGCTCCTTCCTGGGGGTGAGGAGAGCCCGGCAGTGGAGAGGACGCGTGGGCTGGCCCTGAAGGGCTCCCGGCTCAGGGAGGCGAGAGGAGCCAGGACGCTGGCCCTGCCCCAGCCCGGGGATCAGACTCAGACCCGGGGCCCCGGGAAGCCGCATCCTGGTCAGGCGCTCCGGTGACTGTGATGCTCGGCCAGGCCGAGGCTCCCGCAGGCTGGACGACGGGCCACACTTCCGGCTGAGCCACCGGGGCAGGGCGGGGGGGGGGGGGGGGGGGTTGCCCGCCAGCTCCTCTCCCTACGCGGCAGGGCCGCGTGCCCATCACCTGAGCTGGCGGCCGGGATGCACCCTCTGCTCGCCAGCCGCCTCAGGGCTCCGTCCTTGTCACTCGCCGGTGCAGCCCTGGGGGGCCGCTTGGCCGGACTCAAAGCTCATGCTCCCGCCAGGAGGCCCCGCGCCACATCAAGGCCAGACGCCCGTGCCCTTCTGTCACCGGCCTGTGAAACATCTTGTCTGTGCCTCTGTCCGCCCGTCCATCCCCTGGAGGACAGGCTCCATTTGCACCACGAATGGCAATGAGCCTTCTGAGGCGACTAGGATTTTCCAACAGGATGTGAGCCTGCAGGGAAGGAAGGGGCCTGATGAAACGTCTCTTCTCCCCAGCTCCGGGGTTGTGCGAGTCTCGTGCCCTCTCCAGTGGGCTGCCTGCGGGCGGGGCTCCAGCTCTGGGGGTGAGGAGGAGGTGAGCCTGGGCGCCCCCCAACTCCCGCCCTGCCTGCAGAGGCGCCTGTTGTCCAGTGCAGGCAAACCTCCCAGCGGCCGAGGAGGGGCTGGAGGACCCGGCATCCTGCGTGCGCTGCTCCTCCGCCAGAGGGCGCTGCAACGCGGCTCCGCTCCCAGGGCTTCCCTCAAGGTCTGTCAAGGTCAGCCCCTCTGCCAGGGCCAGCTGGGTGTGAGGTCACTGGCTCCAGTGAAGGTGGGCGGGGCAAGTGCCTGCAACTGGGCTCTCAATCGCCAAGGCCAAGGGGGCTCCTGTGAAGCTCCCAGCAGGGGCGACTTGAGCCCCTGTGCCCCTGGTGCTGGGTGGGCATCCGCAGACAACCGTGAACAAGACTAACATGGCTTCTGTCCTCGTGGGAGCCCAGCAGGGACGGCCCAAGCTGGGAAGATGGGGGCGTCTGGAAGCGTTGGTGATGCACAGAGGAAAGGTGGACACAGCCGCCAAAGCCTGTCGGGAACCCGGAAATCAGGGAGATGAGATATCCAGGAGCTCAGCGGGCCCACCGCCCCGGCTGATACACCTGCCGCTGGAGGTCACTGGCCCAAGGTGCCATCCTGTCTGCCACATGGATGAGATAAGGGCCAGTGGGAGCGAGAGCCTCAGAGCCAACCTTGACCAAACCGCAGAGTGGCCTCGAGATGGGAAAAACGGCTCCAGCACACCTGCGGAGAAGCACTGGGGGCCAGGATCCAGGATGCTTCAGACAGGCCCTGCCCCCCAGTGAGCGGAGTCCAGAGGGGCGGGGCGTGGGCCAGCGCCACCTGCAACATGCACAGCCGGCCGTGGGGATACATCCTCCTGTCCCCTCAAGTCCATAAGGTGACGCCCTCACCCCGGTGTGGCTGCCTGTGGAGAAGGGGTCTGTCTCTCGGGGGGTGATTCGGGTTAAGTGAGGTTGAGAGGGTGAGGCCCCTGATGGGATCCCTGTCCCTGTAAGAGGAGACCCGCAGCTTTCTCCCTCCCTCCTCGCCCTGTGAAGAGGCAGCAGGAAGCCAGGAGGAGAGCTCCCAGCAGAAACACAGTCGGCGGGACTTGGTCTGGGACTTCCACGTCCAGAACCGCGAGAAAGAAGTGTCTGCTGTTTGAAGCCCCCAGACTGCAATCTCCCGTGGCCTGAGCAGACAAAGGGAACGGCAGCCAGAGAGGAGAACCAAGGGAGGACTCGAGGGAGGCTTCCTGGAGGGAGTGGACCCCGAACCGAGACTTGAGGGACGCACTCAGGAAGGGGGTTTCTCGAAGAGCAGACAACACAGGCAAAGGGCTGGAGCAGGAAGAGAGACCGAGGAACACGGGGAATGGCCATTTCCTGGCGCCTGAGTTAAAGAGGGGAGTGAGAGACCAGTCTGAACACAAGGTGTCCCCTAATGCTGGATATGAATTTTCAAATTTTTTTAACATTTATTTTTTGAGCGAGAAAGTCACAACATGAGTGGGGAAGGGGCAGAGAGAGGGAGAACAATGAGACTGTAAGTAAAGCAACCATATGTCATCTCACTCCAAATAAGGGTCCAATGACACCAAGCGTCAGGTGTCACCCAGCTTTCACTGGCCTTTATCTGGTGATGGCAAAGACACCTAGGCCACAAGGACGCTCAGAGGTATATCCCATGGGGACTCTCCACGAGTGACCAAGAACACCTGGTTCCCAATACAAAACCAAAAACCAAAGCTAGAGTCGGTCAGAGGGCCCATCAGTGGCGAAAGGACACGTTAGACATCACAGTCATCAAGCAGGACCCACTTGTGAGGGAGAACGAAGGAACCACGTGGACAGCACAACAGGACAGGTGGCCCTCAGAGGGGCCAGGCGGCTTCAGATACCACTACGGGCCTTTTGCTCCCCCTACGTATAGTCCAAACTGCACAAAACCAAGCGAACCACTGTAGACAGATACGGCCTTGTGGCACAGCTAAAGAGCAAAGCAGAAGATGGCCACAGAACTCAGGGCAGAGGTTACTTTCAGGCAGAGGCAGGCGACAGGTGCGAGGGGCACCCAAGGCAGCAAAGGGTCGTAATTCACTGAGGTCATAGTTGAGGCCAGGGTGCCATCTATCTTGATTTTACTCAATATTTAATTAAAAGACGACAACAAAGAAAAAAGAAGTAAGGATAAAATAACAGAAATGCGGGGAGGATAGAGAAAAGAATGGGGGGTCTTTAGCTACATTAGTATAAAAACGGCCCGTGTTTACAACGGGAAGAACATGGACGTGCACACACCTGTGAGGCCGTCACCACCGTCGGGGTCCTGGGAAAATGCAACACGTCCCTCAGCTCCTCTGTGGCCTTATGGGACTTTTGTTTGCCGTATGTTTTGTTTTGGGTTTGTTTTGCTTTTGCTTTTGGTAAGAACATTTATGAGATTTACTCTCTTTTTTAAGAGAGAGAAAGAGAGAGAGAGAGAGAGCATGAACACGAGCAGGGGAGGGGCAGAGAGAGAGGGAGAGAGAGAATCCCAAGCAGGCTCCACCCACACTGTCAACACAGAGCCCAACTCCAGGCTCGATCCCATGAACCTTGAAATCATGACCTGAGCTGAAATCAAGAGCCAGACACTCAACCGACTTAACGCCCACTCTCTTAACACTTAAGATGCCGTATTGCCAGCCGTGGGTGCCATGCTGTAGCGAAGCAAACTCGGGCAGTTCTTCTTTCACAGGTATAAGGTTGGATTGGTAAAATTTTATTAATATACACTTTAAAAGAGTTGACAGTAACACAGGAAAAAATACACAACAAAGCGTTGCTCCTCTTAGCGGCCACGTGGTCTCAGGTAAGCGGGCTCTCTTCCGCAGCCTCGATTTTTCTTACAACGTGGCAGCCGAAGCGGCTTCATGGGGCTACTGCTATTTAAGTTACGGACGCGTATATATTCAATGTTATACGCATACCTGTTTGCGTGTATGATTTAAATAACAGGTTCACTGACCAGCAAATTAGCCACATTATGTTGGGGAGCCTGACGTAGTTTTATTCAAAAGCTGTTATTAAAAATAAATTTTAAGGAAGAATGAAAATAGGACATTCCCATGTACATTAAAGCAACACTCTATAATTATATTATTATCTAAACATTAAAGCAGGAAAATAAAGTTCTTCATACATGTTTACAAGCTACAGTCAGTTCTTCTGTATGTCCGTCTTCATTCTGCGTCAGTGGAATTTGTCAGGAGAATGTGTTTCAACAGGATTTTACATTATTTTACGTTTTTCCTAAAATTGCATGTAATCGTCTTCAAATTGCATTTCTAAATTGTTAACATGCCAACTGGCCATTCTCAATAGGCCATGATATTTTTAATTTAAAAAATATTACCTCCACAGGAATAGAAATACTGGTAATCTCAGAATAAATTCTGTTAAATAGAGAGTATCTCCAACCCTAATATTTTTGCATTGAAATGTGTAAAGATTTCAGAAACATCATCATAGACACCGTCTTTTGCCTCCATTCAGGGCACTTTTCGACACAGTCCTTCATGATAAAATATGTCAAATACATCATCTCTACTCTTGATTCTTTTTCATTTTAATTTAATTTAATTTAATTTAATTTTATATTTTATTTTATTTTATTTTATTTTATTTTATTAAATGTTTATTTATTTTTGAGAGACAGAGACAGTGCGAGCAGGGGAGGGGCAGAGAGAGACAGGGAGACACAGAATCTGAAGCCGGCTCCAGGCTCTGAGCTGTCAGCACAGAGCCCGACAGAGCCCGACGCGGGGCTCAAACCCACAGACTGCAAGATCGTGACCTGAGCCGAAGTCGGAGGCTTAACCGACTGAGCCACCCGGGCGCCCCTATTTGTGACTCTTTTGCATGTTTTACCAAATTAGATACTGTGAACCCTGCCACCCCTCCCCACCGGGTTGCATTTCCGCCCACATCAGGAATTCACCCAGTTAAGCAAAGACGCTTCATTTAAAGATTCTTCCCATGTGTCCAGAGGTGCCCAAGTTTAAGTAAGAATTTCACTTTACGACCTGGAATCCTGCACTTCACCAGACAACATGCTTCTTCCCCCTTGTGTTTGTAGGGATAGATTTCGAGGTCCTTCTTCCTGCTTGCAAACTTTGGACCCAATGATCACAATTTGCAGGGGGAAAAAAATGTCAATAACAGACATTCTGCGGCTTCCATCCACTAAATGCCACAACTGTACATTTCCAGCTGATATTATACAACCACGCTCCAAATTTAGAGGATTTGTTCATACAAAGTTTAGCACCGTTACGGGACCCTTGAGTTCATTTACCAAGTAATTGAGCAGAGGCTCCAACATTTCTTAAATCTGATCGATGACAAAAACGAGACGGAAAATCAGCACTACTGTGCCAAAAATAATTAAGCTGTAGGTTCTTTCCTATTTGATGTTGACCTCATCACACAAAGTGTTTATTTCAAGTTATGCCGGGTCCACATTCAACCCTCGCAAATCTCAACAGCTACGGCTTTTCTCCATCGGTAGACGATTCGGCTTCATTGGGGACAGTACGTTTCTGCACTTGACACAAAGAACATCGTCTTTACCAGGACATTAGCTTCCCCCAAATCACGTCGCTTTACTGGCAACAGAAGGAACTTCAAAAGCTTTACTTCGAGGCCATAAATTAGATGAAAATGATCAAACTATCATTGAAATTAACTGATTTTTTCTTTGAAGCATCTGGTAAAAATGACATTAAAAAATGGAATAATTTGGTCGATTCCAAATTCTGCCAGTGGAGCTGACACGTTGACGGTCCCTTCGAGGAAAGACGTGCCACCTGCTGCAGGGAGTGTGGCCGCTGCGGAGCACAGATGGGGCCCCACGTGCTGCCCCCGCTGGGGAGCCCAAGCTGGTGGGGTCTAGAGGCCTGTCATCTAGGAGCCCACACGGTGTCTACCAGACCCATGCTGTAATGCAGCTTGGGATGGGAATTCTTCATTTGAAAGATGGAAAGTCTGGGGGGCTCTGTCGGTTAAGTGCCCAACTTGGGCTCAGGTCATGATCTCACAGTGTGGGGGTTTGAGTCCCACGTCGGGCTCTGTGCGGACAGCTCGGAGCCTGGAGCTGCTTCAGATTCTGTGTCTCCCTCTCCCTCTGTCCCTTCCCCGCTCGTGCTCTGTCTCTCTCAAAAATAAATAAACAGCCGGCAGAGGTCACAGAGTCAAGTGAACGGCACCAGGTCAGAGCCGCCTCTGGCTGAGGCTAGCCAGGCTCCGTCCTGCCACAGGGGCCACAGGACCAGCCTCCCCCAGATGCTCCGGGCGAAGGAGTCCTCCCAGAAACCACTCATTCGACGTCTCCTCCCCTCAGAAGGAGGCTCCAAAGTGTCACCCTGAGACGGCCCCCCCTCGGATCAGAAAAGAAAGAAGAACCTTACTGCTGAGAGGGTGTGGCGGGTGACGGGGGAGAAGGGCCCTGCCCCCGGGGAAGCTTCCAGAAGATGGGGTCCCAGCATGTAGAAGTGAGGGGGGACAGGCACGAGGGCGCATCGTCACAGCCCTCCTTGGGGACGTAACCCAGACGTTGCCCCGGAAAACTGATCACTCCCTCCAAAACTTGGCTTGCAATTCGTTTCTGCTCTGAAATATTATGTATTGGCTCCCAGACTAGATGACGGGAGCCTTTATAGCTGAGGACACAGCAGCCATATTTCTGCTGAGAGACAGCCAGATTATAACTTTTTAAGTTTATTTCTTTAATGAGAGAAAGAGAGAGAGCAGGAGAGAGGCAGAGAGACAGGGAGAGAGAATGCCAAGCAGGTTCCACACTGCCAGCACAGAGCACAACACAGGACTCGAAATCACGAACGGTGAGATCACGACCTGAGCCGAGATCACGACCTGAGCCGAGATCGAGAGTCAGACACTCAACCGACTGAGCCACCCAGATAATGTCTTAAAACAAGACATTTTCTTAAATCTTCGTTTTTACCGCTTCCCAGCTAGCCCTGAGCCTCAGTTTTCCCCCCTGCAAAATGGGGCTGACACTTCACAGGAGGGCTGGGGTGTTTTCAACTAAAGACAGTGTAACACAAATGGCCTGGAGCCCGGTGCCCCGCGACTGCCCTCAGCCCATCATCACCGCTTACCCCTCGGTCCGCTGAGGGTCGCTGGTGGAGGTCGGCCCCCACGGATCACTGACCTGCCAGACTTATTTTAAGCAAGCTGGACCCTCACAACAACCCTAAAGGAAGCGCTGTCTCTCCATCGTATAGATGAGACACTGAGTCACCGGGGACCGTCCACCCGGCAGGTGGCTGAGCCTTCATCTGGGCGGCTCGGTGGTGACCCCTGGCCCTGCTCCTCCCGGCCACCGATGTGCCTCCCTGTGCCTCGGTTTCTCTCCTGCAGACGCCGACTCCGCTGCCCGCAGGGGGCTAACACGGGGCCCGGATGGGAAGCAGGGTGCCGAGGCCTCGGCCGGCCCGGACCCACCTGTGCAGCCTTCGCCGCGGAGATCGGCACGGATGGAGAAAACGCTGTTGAAACGCTGTTTCAAACAAGAAGGGGCCAGTCCATAATCGATGCCTTAGCAGCAGGGACCAGAACCTAATTAATTTGTGTATCCAGACTACATAAATATTCACCACCAATAAATCCCAATATGTCGGGAGACGGCAGCTTGCTCAGAACCATCCTGCACTCAACCCCGAGAAAGGCTCGCGGGGCCTGAAATGCTGCTATCAGCCCCAGCGTGTGGCATGGGAGCACCACATGGTGTTCCACATGGGCTCTGAGCCCCAGCCTCTGCATCATACTGTCCCAAGGCCCCTCCTCTGTGCTGGAAGGTCTGGAAGGCAGGGACAGGTCTTTTCATTCATTCATTCATTCATTGATGAATGAAACACTCACAGTGTTTACTAAGCAACCCCTGGGCACCAGGCACTGTCCCAGGAGCTTAGCACGCAGACCCCGGCCCTGGAGCCTGGAGCTTCGGTTCTGCCCCCGACCCCCCAGCCCACGCAGATGGCCCAGGAACGCTCGGGGAAACGAACCCGGCGCAGCAGGCAAAGCGTCCTCATGCCAAACCGCTGGATGCTCCCTGCACCGCACAGCCAAGGCTCAGAGCTGCGAGGCGGTGGGAACGAAGGCCCAAGAAACCCTCTCCCGGCTCCACCTGCAGAGCTGAAGGACGCTCGTGGAACGGCCAGCACCTGGCGCTCCGAGTAGCCGTCAAAGGACTGCACGGATGAGCAGGTGCATCTTGGTTCAAAGTGAGTAGCCAGGCTGACCGACACTGGGCTAATGAGAAACCAGCAAGTGACTTTGAAACTTGTCCTTCTTGGGGCGTCTGGGTGGCTCGGTCGGTCGAGCGTCCGACTTCGGCTCAGGTCACGATCTCGCGGTTCGTGGGTTCGAGCCCCGCGTCGGGCTCTGGGCGGACGGCTCGGAGCCTGGAGCCTGTTTCCGAGTCTGTGTCTCCCTCTCTCTGCCCCTCCCCCGTTCATGCTCTGTCTCTCTCTGTCTCAAAAATAAAAAAAAAAATTGGGGCGCCTGGGTGGCGCAGTCGGTTAAGCGTCCGACTTCAGCCAGGTCACGATCTCGCGGTCCGTGAGTTCGAGCCCCGCGTCAGGCTCTGGGCTGATGGCTCGGAGCCTGGAGCCTGTTTCCGATTCTGTGTCTCCCTCTCTCTCTGCCCCTCCCCCGTTCATGCTCTGTCTCTCTCTGTCCCAAAAATAAATAAAAAAAAAAAAAAAAAAAAAAAAAAAAACGTTGAAAAAAAAAAATAAAAAAAAAAATTAAAAAACAAAAAAAAAGAAACCCATCCTTCTCGCCTCGCACAGTTGTGTCCGCTCGGCACATCACGGGGGCTGAGACGTCACACGAGAGCCACCCTGCTGCCTAGCTTGGAGCTCGTTCGACTGAGGGACCATGAATGAGTGAATGGACGGATGCATGCATGCCTCATCCAGTCCCACCAGCTTCGTCCACAGACCAGGAAACGGAGGCCCGGACGTGGCAGGTACAGACTTACAGGGAATTTTTCACGAGAGTTGGGATCCAGCGAGTCTCTGGTCACCTGACCGACGGCGCACGGAGCAGGACGCAGGGGCAGCGAAACACAGGAAGCCAAGAAGGCGGACGTGAGCCTGCCCCACCCCCTCCTGGGGAGCCCGCCCATCTGGACCCACGCTGCCACGCCCTGTGGGGGTGGCTGACGGCTCAGCAGCCCCAGCCCCCGGGGGCGACGCGCCCTGGGCTCCGGAGCGCCCTCTGCTGGTCAGGCCCAGCGAGGGGGCCATCGGGGTCTCAGGCGGGCTCTGGGGCCCCCCAGGCGCCGCCCCCACGTGGTCCTGCCAACCTCCCCGGTCCCAGAGCTGGGGACCACCAGGGAAGGCTGTTTGTGTGAGCACAGCCCTCCCTTCCCAACGACCTTTTCTTTTTTTTAAGTTTAAACAACCACAATTTTCCTTTCGTGCCCTTGACATCTGTTTTCCACGAAGATGATCACCCATTCGTGGAGTATTGATGACCTATTAACATGGAAGGCTGGGGAGAGTTGTGAACGAACGCGCGTTTTTATTCAAGTAAGTTACACGGATTTTTGATTCAAGTGCTGCACTTAGAAGGGACACTTAGTCGCAGCCGTCAGTGGGGGTCTATCGCCCATTCCCCTCCTCGGTTCCGGCCGCGCCGAACAGAAGGTCTATTCAGAGCACAGGCCGTTTGCGAGTCCGGGGTGGCCCAGAGTCTTCGCATTCTCGCTGCTGCTCATTTGGTACATCTCGTCCCTGGAATGCGTTTCTGCAAAAATAAATCAGACTCGCGGGCTGGTGCCGAGGGGAGAGAGTACGCCTGCCCCTCCAAACTCTCCCCCGCGGCCAGGTTCCTGCCTCCCCACCAGCCCGGCCACAGCTTGCTTCCCCCCTCTACGTGACAGCAACTGGCGGGAAGTCGATCAGCCCCGCCCGGAGCTTCCCTCTTAAGGACGGACTCAGCCCCGTGTGCATATCTGACCGCCCAGGAAGAGATGTTTCTCCTGCCGGCCCTGCCTTGGCTCGTGTCAAGCCAGCTGCCGCATCTGGCTGTTTCCCCAGGAGCCCCTGCACCTGCCCCGAACCAACCAACAGGTCCGAACAGAACCAGACCGAATCTGGCAGCGGAGACAAAACACTTCCCGGTCCCCCTTTGGGACTCTTCCTGGGTGCATGGCTGAGACCACGACGCCGTCTCCTGGGTCCTCGGACCGGCCTTCTCTCCGGTCTCTCTTCTTCTCTCTTCTCTTCTTCTCTTCTCTGCCTACAAGAGCTCAGGGCCCCACGACGGGGCTGTCCCAGGACAGGTTAGGCACGATGCTCCCTGGAGGAGAGAGGCGGCACCAGGACCCGGGGACTCCAGGGGCCCATGCAGCCCCTGCCAGAAGCCAGCTCCGTCTACACTCTCTCCTCTGTGCCTCGGTGTTCTCGTCTGCAAAGTGGGCGCGGTCAAGCTCAGCCACGCTCTCCTCACAAGGAGCTGTGAGCACTGAATAAAATAATAAAGTAATCTAGTGTTATCGTTGTTATTATGGAAATACCAATATCGGGGCCAGTCCGTGTGAGCTCCTTGAGACCTTACTTCTAATTCAGACCAGCGCAGAGGTAGGATTTTCATGTGACGGCTCAGAACAGAGCACACCTGGTTACGTGGCTCACCCAAGATGACACGGATAAAACGGCAGAGCCCAATTTTCCCACACTCTGTGCCGTATTGCCTCGCCTTCCGCTGGGAAGTGTCCCCAGTTCTCTGGGGCTTGGGGACGCTTTTCGCTCCCTCTGTGTTCTTCAAACCTTCGAGACAAGCATTGTATTGGGTTTGCTGAATCCCTGGCTTGGCCAACGTCACATCTGCTCACACCTGAGCCCCAAACCCGTCTGGCAACCTCGCACAAAGCGAACTGCCCGGTGCCGGGCCAGCTGTGGGGGGGGGGGTCTCCACAGAAATGGGGCTGGGGCCTCGGGACACAGCCCGGGGTGCTGCTGAGCACAGGGGGCACCGAAGAGACACATCTCTAAGACTCTGTCCCTGATGCTCTGAGGCAGCAGGTGGCACTTATGAGCCCCCTTGTTCTGGAACGCTGCCCTCCTATTAGGCCCTGGACGGTCCTGCTCACTGCCAGGCCACAGACCTCGGTACAGCTCTGGAGCCAGGGGGACCTGGGTTCGAGGCCCGGCTCCCCCCTCGAGGAGGCAGGGGCCAGTTTGCAGACTTTCCCGGGACTGCGTCCTGAGATTAAGCCCTCGCTTTGTGGGGCTGTCGGAGGAGCTGAGCGAACGTGGTCACCACGGTCCCGCGGAGGACGGCACGGTCCCCAGAATCTGGGCTCTCCCGCCGGAGTGTAGCGAAGGTCGTGACCTGCCGAGCCCCCGCCTCCCGTCTCAGGCAGCCACAGGCGAGGCAAGAGGCTTAGTCTGGGAACAGGGTGTCCCCAGGGCTGGGGTGGGCTCTTCACGGCTCCCCAAGAAAGTCAGTCTCAGAGAACATGAAAACCGGCCCAAGGCCACATCCTCAGTGTCCTCGGAAGGCCTGGCCCGCGTCTCCACTGATTTCAAGAGATTCTGGTTGGATCTGACTCCCCCTCGTCCTCACCGGCAGTCACGGTCTGCTGAGAGGGTCACCAACCCTCCCCCCGACAGCCGACCTCTCTGGACCTCCGCTTCCTCACCTGGGGAGCGGGGTGGGAGCCCCCTTCCCCACACGGCAGGCCCTGCTTCCGGCTCTGGTCACCCCATCTGAGGAACCTGTTCGCACCTGCTGCGCCTTCCTGGTGCTGGCTGGGCACACGCCCCACGCCTGGCAAATGGGGGTATCGACCGCACGTGGAGGGTGGGACGGCGGACGCAGGAGGGCTCAGGACCCCCAAGGGCCACGCACGAAGAAGTGGGGCCCTGCCCCACTCACCCCAGCACTTCCTTCTACCCTCCGGCCACACAGTGAGGACATCTGGGCTGAGACTCCAGTGCAGGGCTGGGTCCAGGGTCGGGAGAGGGAGGTAACCAGGGCACAAAGTGGAAAGGAGAGCTCCCTCTCAGGGTCAAAAAAGCACAGACAGTGAATGACCTTGAACCCGGCACCCTGCGCGCCTGGCTCACCTCACCCTAGTCCCAGGCCTGCTGAAATGCACAAGGAAGGACACCCTGCTCCCCAGGACACGGGAGCCTAGAAAGCCCGGACCTACCAGCGGGCCCCTGCCGTAACCTGCTTAAGGCCATGCTGACCCCTGCCTGCCTGACCATGCCGACTCGACTCACAGCCAGGATCCTGATCTTGGCTGGCCATCAGGGACCTCGCCTGGAGGACTGTCCCTGCTGACCCTTCATGGAGCTGAGAGCACTGTCCCTCTCTCCTCGTGGCCACTCAGCTCCACCCAGACATACTCGGGGCTAAGACCTCTTGAGAGTGGTCTCCAGACGCTCATGAGAGATGAATCTCCAGCGGTAAGAGTTCAGTGTAAAAGGAACCAGCCTTGGAAGTGGGGGCCCCGTAAGCACAGCTGTGTCCCCAGAGTCCCCTCCAGGTAGCAGGCAGGGGTGTGCTGGCTCAGACAGCTCTGAGGCAGAGTCCCGTGGGCCTCCTCAGCCCTTGGCTTGTCTATGAGGGCAGCGCGGGCAGGCCACGCCCCTTGACACGTATCCAGCCCCACGGGGCACCCCAGGAGGGTTTGGTCCCTGAGCTCCAGAGACAACAAACTTACTCCTGGGGTCTCCTTGGCAGCCGCCAGGCTGGCTTCCCGGTCATCAGTGACAGATTCTCTCACCGACAGATCCCAGCTTTCATTCCTTCAAACGTTTTGTACGTATCCATTAAACACTCCGCACGAGAATCCCAGTGCAAAAAATCCTTGGGCGCCGTGTCCGTTCCCGGTTGTTTTTGCTGCCTCTTGTTCACGGAAGCTTGTCTCCTGGTGTGTTGGTAAAGCCTTCATCGGGAGCTCACATTCTCTCGATGGTCACATCTGGGGGCCCTGAAGGCTTCAGTGGGGGCCGCAGCCCCAAAAGGGATTTCTTTTCTTGGTTCAGAAGCCTGGGGTTGATTCGGACCTGGGACCACGACAGCCCCTCAGGGGGCCCCTGGTTTGCCGAGGAAGGGTCAGGGGCAGCTCCCCCACCTTGCTGGGGGCTCGAGGGCTTTCCAGAGCACGGACCCCACAGAGGCAGCCCCCGGGGCAACTGCTTCCTGCCTGCTTCGCCCTCACACTCCATTACTGCTTACGAGTCATGTTGCCTCTACTTCTCCCCCTCCGTGACGCTTCCCACTTTGCAGCCGTGCGCCAAAAACTACAGCGCAGCAAAGTACATCTGAGTTAGAAGGTGAAGATGATCACTACTCCATCACAATAGCCAGAAACCACCACACACACCACAAGATCGTGATTCGTAAGTCTTCAAAGAGCTACAAATGAAAGGCAAAGCAAAACAAACAAAGCAAAGCAAAAAACCAAACAGGACGTCTAAATGAACCAAATTCCAGGGAAAGACAAGGCCTCACAGGTGAGCCAGGACCGAGGTTTGCCATCCCGTCTGGGGCGGCCACCCAGTCTGGACCCTCATGCCTCTCTACCAGCCACAGGCAAAGAGACTTCAAGCTCAAGGAGAAACCAGCCAGACTTTCTAAGCACTGTGGGCTTAACTGACACACTGAAGTTTGAAAGATCCCGGCGGTTATAAATAATCCTTATCACCTGACCCTGCTAAGGGGGTGAGGTTGGAAAGCAGAGAGAGACCTTGGAGTTTCATCACGTTTAGGGGCCAGGGTCCTGCTGGGGATGAGATGGTGTCTGTCTTTATTGTCAAAACAGTTGAATCCCCAGGTGAGCTGAGATTAATCAAAGCTGGAGCTGAATTCCCAACAAGATCAACTCTTTTTTTTTTTTTGTAGCATTTATTCATTTTTGGGAGACAGAGAGAGACAGAGTGTGAGCAGAGGAGGGGCAGAGAGAGAGGGAGACACAGGGTCCGGAGCAGACTCCATCAGCACAGCCGTCAGCACAGCACCCAACGTGGGGCTCGAACTCTCAGACGGCGAGATCATGACCTGAGCCATCGGTGACTGAGCCCCCAGGGGCCCCCATGATCTTGATAAGACCACAGAAATCAGTCCCTCCATGAAGCTTCAAGAGAGACTGGAGTTTAGGCTTGAGGGCTAAGAGAGATCAACGCAGTCTCCTGGGCCTTGCAGAGGAAAGGGCCTGACCCCATACCAATACGTTTGAAATCAGAGATGAGCTAAAACTAACCGGTGGTGAGGCCAGCCCCAGCTCGGGTGGACTTTTGGTGGAAAATGTGACCAATTATCAAGAGAAACAATAGTTAATACAGGTGGACACACAGATGACCTACACGTTGGAATTAGCAGACAACGGCAACCTTAAGTGTTCATTACGATTGTGTGAACTAATCTAAAGGAAGATATGATCAGAATGAATGAACAGAGAGTATTGACTGTTTAAAGCAAAAATAGTGTGACGTTATGGGGTTTATAACATGAAGAAATAAAATATATGACAATAATATCACAAAGGGTATAAGGAGTTGAAGGGAATTACAGAGTTGTAATGTTCTTATATTGTGTTCGAGGTGGTATAATATTGATGCAAGCTGGATGGTGATCATTTAAAGGCTTGTGTTGTGGGGCGCCTGGGTGGCTCAGCCTATTAAGCGACTGACTTGGGCTCAGGTCGTGATCTCGTGGTTCGAGCCCCACATCGGGCTCTGTGTAGACAGCTCGGAGCCTGGAGCCTGCTTTGGATTCTGTGTCTCCCCCTCTCTGCCCCTCCCCTGCTTACACTCTGTCTCTCTCTCGAAAATAAATAAACATTTAAAAAATAATAATAAAATAAGATGAGGCCAGTCAGCTGACTCCTGTGCTCTGTGCTCCCCTCCCAGAACCTGCCTTATGTTGCCAGCCTCTCCCTCCTGCCGACCAGGGCTGTGGCGGCTCCGGGGCGGCTGTCCATCCCCAGCAAAGGAAGGGGCTGGCGCTGGGACACTTACGGGCAGCGGGCAGTGGGCAGTTAGAGGCAGTGCAGGGAGGACCTCTCTATGTGCCAAGGTGAGCTCTGCTCACAAGTTCCCACTAAGGGTTTCCTCCCGTCCTCTGTTCTGCGAAGCTCAAAGCATCACGGGCCTTGTCAGACGCTGACCTTCATGCCTGTGAACAGGAGCCAGTGACGCCCCTTACCCCCGGGAGGCCATCTGGAGAGGAGTTCTTTAGGAGAGCCTGGAAGCCAGCACCTGCCTCACCATGAGTGGGGGGGGGAGGGGCACCCTCCTAGGCCTCATGCTCAGGAGGCGGGCACACCCCTGGCTGGGGCCCCCACCTGCTGGGCCTCGGGAGCCTGGCCAGTCTCTCCCCTCCCAGGGCCGGTCTCCTTGGCCATCCCCAACTGGTAGGGCCCCCAGACAGGACTAACACTCCCCACCCACATCTCTGTTTCCTTTGTAAATGCACCTCCCGGCAGAGGTTCACTAGCTCACCACGGCTCCAGGCAGACGAGAGGGGGCGCTATGACTTCGGGATATTATGCAAACAACCAGTGTCCATGCCTGTGAAGGGAGCTGTGGCCGAGTGCAGAGCAGGCAACGTGGCCCTAACCACGGGGTCGGCCACGGCTTGGGGGCACAGCATTCTTGAACCTCAACTGTAAACATGGCCCTTAGCTTCCTCGTGGCTCACAGAGGGAAAGATGAGCAGGGACAAGACTCTCCTTGTCCTGGTGCCAAAGACATGTCCGTCCCCCTTGTCAGTGCCTTGCCTGGAACTCAGAGACCCAGGAGAATGTTCACACATCAGGAGAATGCCTGATACTTGCCAAGGCAATGATTTCGACCTCATCTCTAAAGACCAGTGCACTACCTGCACATCCTGCCCCGACCCCCAGTCCCACTTCAAGTGCATTCCACGATTGTGACTCCAGCCAGATGCTGGTCACACTCCCTGTGACCTATGGGCTCTCGGCTCATCCTGGTTAGACGTGGCCCCGGCCCTGAGTGGGGCTGGGGCTTCGTGCCACCCCACAGAAGAGCAGAGCTGACTGCCCTCCTGTCCGGCCCCATGTATCCAGCAAGGTCCCCCTGACTCTGGGGAGGTCCTGGGCCTGAAACTGAGATTAATTTTTTTTCTTTGGAGAAAAGGGATTTAAATTTAATTGCTGCTTGAAAGAGAGGGGGTGGGGTGGGGCAGCTGGGGAGGAGGGGCTGGAACCAAAGGGAGAAAAGCAAGGACCTGATCAATTGTTTCCATTTAAAGAGGCTGCAGTAAAATGGTTGGAAGACAGAGTTCTATGCCTCCCGAAAATGTGGCAATAAATAAGGGAAATCACCCAGAACAAACAGCACCAGCTGTCGGGAGGAACAGAGAAACCAGGAGATGTGAAAACTGCACAGGGCCAGCAGGGGGTGCAGCGGGCGGGCAGAGACCCTCGGGCCGGGACCCCGGTGCTCAGACGCCCTGAGAAGGGAGCACAGAGGGACCCTCCAGCCCCTCAGCCTGGGGTGCCTTTGGGGGGCCTTAGAGAAGCAGAGCATCCTTGGGGACATTCCCCGGCCAGGGCTCTGCAGAATGGACTCACTTAGTCATCTGACAGATACTTGTGAGCCCCCACATCCCCTACCTCATCCTCATGATGGCACTGCTTTCCAGGTAAGGAACCTGTGCTCGGGGTGGTAACTGGTCTACCCGAGGCCACATAGCATCTGACCCTTTCTACCCCGTGACCTGCCTTGATGTCCTCACTGAGGAGCCAGTTGGTCCCTGAGATTCTGGCAGAGGCTCTCATGACCATTAGTCTCTGCCTGCACACCTCTTGAGGTGGGAAACTCACTTGTCCCGAGGTCCTCACCCCAGGTCTGCAGGGAAAAGAGTTTTCCCCTATGTTAAGCCAAAAGCCACTGTTCTTCCCCTGGAAACACACAGAACGTATGTGGCTTGGGGCAGCTCTCCCTGAGCCTTCGCATCCTCGCCGCCTCTCCCTCCCTCTTCCACACAGTGCCTGGGATGCCCAGCCTAAGCACACGGCAAGTGCAAGCCTTCCCTGCAGAGGCAATGGTCACTGGGATTAAAGCCCACTTCTTGTCCTCTCCTGAGGGCTAACACTTTCTTCCAACATGTCTTCTGCTTTCTGCATAAACTCCTGGGTAATGGGAATGCTGGATGGTGTCCAGCCCTTGCTCTACCCCCAGTGTGCTGCATAACATTGGGTAAGTCACATCACCCTCTCTGTGCCACAGGTTCCCCGCAGGTAAAGTGGGAATGAGAATACCTCCTCCTAGGGCTTTTATGAGGCTTAAAGGAGCGAATTTAGGTACAGTGTTTACGATAGTGACTAGCAAAGAGCAGGCACAACATAATGTTAGTAGACCTCACCATAACCATCGCCATCGCTTCCGCTGTCATCAGCATCATGCCACAGTCACCACCCCTATCGCCACCATCACGATCATCAGCATCAATACCATCACCAGCACTGTCGTCATCACCATCAAAATGATCAGCATCATCACCATCATCACCACCATCATCATCACCTCCACCGTCATCACCGCTATCATCATCACCACCATCAAAATCGCCACCACCATCACCATCATCACCATAGTCATCACCACCATCAAGACCATCACCACCATCACTGTCAACACCATCATCACCATCTTCATCATCCCCATCATCCCCATCATCCCCTTCAACATCACCACCATGTTCATCACCATGACCATCACCACCATCACCATCGTCATCATCATCAACCATCATCACCTACAACATCTTGATCACCACCACCATCACCACCATCATCATCATCCCCATCATCCCCATCAACATCACCACCATGTTCATCACCATGACCATCACCACCATCATCATCATCACCACCATCACGATCAATATCACCACCATCACCATCATAATCATCAGCATCAACACCATCACCACCATCACCATCATCACTACCATCAAGACCATCACCACCATCATCATCACCCCCATCATCCCCATCACCCCCTTCAACATCACCACCATGTTCATCACCATGACCATCACCACCATCACCATCATCATCACCATTATCATCATCAACCACCATCACCTTCAACATCTTGATCACCACCACCATCACCACCATCATCATCGTCACCATCACGATCAATATCAACACCATCACCACCATTACCATTACGATCACCACCATCACCACCATCACCGTCATCAGCATCAGCATCAACACCATCACCACCATCAGCACCATGGTTACTATTACTTTGCTGTTGGTACTATTTCCCCCACCCATCAGACGAGACTGCCTTAAGTGCTCTGAAAGGGCTGCTTCTGCACTGGAATTGAGAGTCTCTTCTGCTCTCCCTCTCATTCACACGTTTCTGCTGCCAGGTGACTGCTGCATTGCAGACTTACATGAGGTCATTCATCCCACTGGGGTAAGTGACCTAAACAGCCTTAATGAACTCTATGCCTTCCCATCCCGCCCTCAGGATGGAAGGGGCTGCTCCATTTCTGCTCATCCCTGACACAATAGCCTTCTCTAGGCGAAATGTCACTCAGAGGGGAGTGGTGACACACATCTCATCGACAATATTCATTTAGGGCAGCCCAGCTCTACTCTACCTTCATGCCTGTAAAACCCAACGGAGTTGTTGGCCTGCTCTAAGCCCACCCTATTCAGACAGGAAGGGAAACATCTGATGTTTCCATAGCAACCACCTATATTCACAGATCTTGCCAGATGTGTGTGTCTTCCTAACATGCTGAGGATTTGGGGTCCTCAGTGCCATGCCATGACTCAGGCCCCACCACCTCTCACCTGGGCCATTGCAATCACCTCCTCTCAACCTCCTAGGTTCCAGACTTGCCTCTGCCAGCCCATCCTCCACAACACCACTGTCCCATCAATATATACAAAAGGCAAACGTGATTGGGCCACTCCATGTTTAAAGACTTCAGAGCTCCCCACTGCCCACAAGGTAAAGTCCAAAAGACTCAGCCCAAAGCCCAGTGACCCCTGGGATCTGTCCCTCAACCTCAACCTTTTTCAGCCTTGTCTTCTGTTATTCCCAGCCCATATCAGGCTCCTTCCACACTCTCTGCCCACAGGATGTAAGCATTCTCTTCCCTCTGATGGAGAGGATTTCTTCCCCACCCCCTCTGCTCACAAATCAGCAATCAATCATTTCTTAAGTTCCAGCTTACACAATTCATCTCTTCTGGGAAGCTCTCTTGATTCCCCTGCAGACATGCCTTTCGTTGGCCCCCCACTACACCAGCTGTATCTCATTAATATGTCTTCTTACAGATTGGTCTTCACTGAGTACACTCTGAAAGGCTCAGGGTAGAAAGCACAGAAGAACCATCTCTGAATCCTGGGGCCTGGCACAGTGGGATGTTCAGGAAGTGTCGGATGGATGGATGAATGATGATAAATAGATTCATAAGTGGATTGATAGATCCATTCATGGATGGATGAATTCATGTTACTGGGAGCATGGACAGGTGAGTCATGACTGCCTTGGACCACAGTAAAGTGGGACCGGAGTTGGGTCACAGAACTGCTTCAGGACCTGCTTTGGGACTCATGGATGGGTAGATGGATGGATGGATGGATGGTTGGGGGGGTGGATGGATGGATAGAGGGATGGATGAGTGGTGGGTGGATGGATGGATGGATGGATGGATGGACGAATAGATGGACAGATTCCTGGATAGACAGGTTGATGAATGGCATCAGGAGGTGGGTGGGTCGGGAGAGTGCTTTTCTTGAGTAAAGACATTAAGTTTATCTATTTATGACCTAAACGAGTATGTTTATTTTGTTTATGCTTGAGGTTTTGTGTTTATTTCTTATGCTCTTTCTTTTCGTAAAAATGCTTTGCGTGTATTAACATAGCGATCTTAGGCTTTCATTCTCAACAAGTGATTCTGAAAATATCAATCCGGTTTTTAATTCTGTAAGAGTTCGCCTTTACGTTGCTAATAGTACTCTCTACTCTCCCAGTCTCTGTAGGTCAAAGTCAAGAATGAATCTTTGTCTTTTGACTCCTTCCTTTAGGGAAAAAGTACCGAATGCACTGTTTTCAGGGCCCCCGCTGTCGAGGCCAGTGGGAATGTCAGGGAAGACTAAACGTCCAGGGTCCACTCGCAGGAGGCAGCTGAGGTGAGGGACGTGGTGGTTCTGAAGCTTGGGCCCTGCTCCCTCATTCAGCCACTGTGCCTGCCCGTGGTGCCTCTGGGCTCAGCTCCGGCCCCGGGCGCCAAGCAGCCCCCAGCGGGGCCATCAACAGCAGGCTTCCTCGTGTCCCGGGAGAGGCGGACATCCAGCACATGTGCCCGCGTTCTGGGTCGCTGAACTTTGCTATAGCAACGACACATTTTGAATGGAAATGTACTTGGAGTAGGAAGGCTGTTTTTCTTGTCGCGAAAGCAAGAGGAGTCCCGTGTTGCTGTCACTTATACGCAGGGCGCTTGGATCCTGCCACGGAAGACCGTGTTCTGAGAGAAAAAAGATTCCAAGGCGGGAGGGGGACAGCCCTGGTCCGTGGGCCTGCCCTCCCGACCCCTGGGCTGCCTCCTTCACCTTTTGGTGACATTTCATGCCCACTATAACCCTCTGGGGCCCCATGTCACAGGTGAGGGACAGGAGACGAGGCATAACTCACCCTGAACCAGCAGCCGCTAACCAGCAGGATGGGACTCCCACCCCCACGACGTGACTCCCTGCTCCCCTGCTCCTTCCCAGGCTCCAAGCTTGCCCCTCAGTGTCCCTTCAGCCCGCTGTCCCCTTGCCATGAGGCCTTCCCCGGGGGTCACTGGCCGTCTGCCCCGCTCTGCCCCCGCAGGCCCCTGTGCCTCACCCCTGTGCCAAAGGGACCTTCCCAGGCATGCTCTGTCCTTCAGTGCTCCCTCCTGGAATATTCCACCTCCTCCTGAGCCTAGATGCACGGAGGGTCCAGAGTCAACACACAGGCCCCGGAGAGAGACCACTCAGCGTGAAGTCCCAGCTTTGGCCCCTCCGGCTGGGAATCAGGAGCAAATTCCCTCATCCCAGGAATCCCCGGTCCTCAGCGCTGCAAAGATAACAGAGCACTGACCTCCCGGGGCTGCCGAGATGGTTGATGACGTAAGGCGTGCAAAGGGCTCTGCACAGCGACTCAGGCCCGTCCCCTGTGGCACAAAGTGGTCCCCACCAGGGCCTCCCCACCCCTGGCAGGCGGCTTCCATTCCTGGCTGGATTTCAGCCTGTGAAGATGAAGACCTGACGTCCCGGTTCCCTGCAGCCACTCGGGAAGCTCCCGTCAGAGGGAAACCAAAATCTCGGAGGCAAGTCCGGGAAGGAGGAGAAGGCTTGACGAAGGCCGACAGCCTGGTGGGGAGAGGAGACCTGGAGAGCACTGGTGGCCCCAGAAAGGAGACTCCCAGGGCTTGGGAACCTCCCAGGTCAGAGCCCAGATCCCACTGGAACGTGAGTCTCCTCCGCAGTATGCAGCCTATGGTTGTCCAGTTAATGCTTGATTACTTCTGATGATGGGCAGCTCACTCCTCCTTGCCTCTTGTCGGACAACTCTAATCAGTTCCTAGAAGGATTTTCCTTTTCCTTTGAGTCAAATCTGTTTCTTTGGTTGTCTTGCTTTGCAATAATATTTTAGTTTCTTTGAAAGCGTTTTCCAAATTTTATCAAAAACATGTTCTTTTAGGATTTAATAATATTCTGTTTCAGAATCAAAACTTATTTGCAGAATATTTTTCTTATATTTAACAATGGGTTGTTGGCTTGATAAGGAAGATCAGATTCATGTTCGCAGCCCCCATCATCTCGGTCGATGCCTAAAACCACTGAAAATGGTGACGGAGCGAGAGGAATCCACTCCGAGGTAACAGGGCGAAAGTGCAAAGGAAGCAAAGACGTGTGAGCTATTTTCTTGGCTTCATAAACGTTGGTTTCCTTCACCGCGTCTCGTGTCACAGAATGTTTTCAAACGGTCCCGTAGCGTAGGGCGGCCTGCTTACAGGCTCTCGAGACCCATCATTCAGTTTAAAGAACAGCGGATGCCGTGTTTCAAACACGGACGCGATGAGGGCTTTAGAAGCCGAAATCTGCTCGGCACGGCTTTTCAAAGCAGAAATGACGAAGTCCTGAGGCGTCTTACAGAGCTGCCCTCCTGACCACGCGGCTGGTGCCACCGGACCAGGGCTCTGAGACTCACGAAGCCAGAGCGGTGGGCGGTGCTGACCGGCTGCCGGAGAGAAAGTCGCCGTCCGGCGATCGGCAGCTTGTCATATAAATAACTTTCCAACCACAAACATGAGACTGGAGTTAACGGATCGTGGGCAGAATTGTCCTTGCATCTAGAGGAGCCGACAGGCAAGGCTGGACTAGTGGCTGGCTTGCAGAGGTCCCCTGGGACCACAGACTCAGCATCGAAGGTCACCCCTTGCACCACCTCTCGACAGCAAACACACGTGGACGGAAATATTCAGACGGCACAACTCCCGTTGAGTCCTGACGTTTACTCTGGGGACACTGGTGCCACGGAATTGTATAGCCGTCACCACGCTGTCGGTCACCACATGCTCGCAGGCCACAAGAGAGAAAAGCATGTCCTTGGTGGGCAGTGCAAATCGTTAACTGTATCGAGTTCCAGTGACGGTGCATCTCCTTCACGTTCTACGTGCTGTCATCTGAATGTTTATGTTCTCCCAAAGTTCAAATGTGGAAACCGTGACCCCCAAAAGGGATGGTGTTAGGAGCTGGGCACCTGGGGGTGCTGAGGCCATGGGGGTGGAGCCCTCAAGAATGGGGTTGGCGCCCTTATGAGAGGGAGCCCCCAGGACTCGGCGAGAAGACGCCAGCCACGGACCAGGAACAAATCTCCCCCCAGAGAACGGAACCTAGCTGGCATCCTGTTCTCAGACTTCTAACCTCCAGAAGTGTGAAAAACCCCTGCTGTTTGTAAGCCCCCTGTCTGGGGTATGTTGGGAGGCCAGCCCGAGGCGGCTGAGACTCTAGACGATAGGTGGGAAGCACTGGGATCACGTCTGCTCCGTGTCGAGCAATCTCCTTGTCTTTCGGGAAAGCCCTTGCACAAATATTTGAGTTACGAGCCGAACTAGCTCCTTTTTTGTGGAATGCAATTTTTATTTAAAAGAACTGACAGGGGCACCTGGGTGGCTCAGTCGGTTGAGTGTCCAACTTTAGCTCAGGTCATGATCTCAAGGCTCATGAGTTCAAGCCCCGCGTCGGGCTCTGTGCTGACAGCTTGGAGCCTGGAACCTGCTTCGGGTTCTGTGTCTCCCTCTCTCTTTGCCCCTCTCCCACTCACACTGTCTCTCTCGCGCATGTGCAAAAATAAACATTAAAAAAATTTTAAAGAACAACTGACAAAATTCGGTTATCCCAATACAGGTGTTTGTCAGGTTTTTTTGTTTGTTCTAAATGCATGAGGTAAGCCCATCACTCAAAGAAACAACAGACAGTTAGCTGCTCCTAATAATAAAATTTGAGTTTTGCGTGCGAATTTGAATTTTAGAAAACTCACAACTAGCACTGTGAATTCACAGCTTCTCAAAAACGATTTTTACGAAGGGATCGGTGGTGATATTAACAAATGTGATTATTTTTATTGAGGTAAAAACCACATAGCATAAAATTCACCACCTTAACCAATTTTAAGTGCACGGCCCCGTGGCAGTAGGCACATTTGCGTTATTGTGAAACAGATTCCGGAAGGTTTCCACCTTGCAAATCTGAAACATCTGTGCCCTTTAAATACCATTTCCCCTCTCCCCCAGCCCCTGGTGACCGCCACTCTGTTTTTCTGTTTCTATAAATTTGACTACGTTAGACGCCTCCTACGAGCGGAAGAAAGACAGATACAGTCTTCGTCTTTTGTGACCGGTTTACATCCCACGGTGTCCTCCTCCAGGTTCACTTGTGTGTGACGGGATTTCCTTCCTTTTTAACACAGAAAATACTCCCCTGTGTGTTCATTCCACCGGTGGACATCCAGCTTTCAGCTCTTGGCCATTGTGAATTCCGCTGCAATCCACATGGGGGTGCCAATCTCACTTCGAGACCCCATCCTCTGTTTTTGTGGATATACACCCAGAAGTGGGACGGCTGGATCCTATGATAGTTCTCTTTTTCAGTTTACAAGGAGCTGCCACCCTGTGTTCTGTAGAGGCGGCACCATTTTACAATCCTGTCAAAAGTACCCAAGGGCTCTAATTTCTCGACATCCTCGCCATCACTTGTGTGTGTGTGTCTTCTGTTGTTGTTCTTGTTTTTTGTTTGTTTTTGTTTTAATACCAGCCATCCTAATGGGAGTGGATCCATACCTCACTGTGGTTTTGCTTCGCATTTCTCCGACGGTAAATGGTAGTTTTTCACATACCTGTTGGCATTTGTGAATCATCTTTGGAGACATGTCTACTCAGGTCCTTTGCACATTTATTTAATTGGGTTATTTGACTTTTGTTGTTGTTGGGTTGAGGTGCTGTCTATATATTCTGGATATTAACCCCTTTTCAGGTACAAGATTTGCAAATACTTCCTCTCACTCCATAGGCTGCATTTTTCCTCGGTTGATCATGTCCTTTGATGCACAGAAGTATTTAAGTTTGATGTCACATCCAAGAAATCGTCACCAGCACCAACGTCATACGGCTTTTCCTCTCTATGCTTTCTTCTAGGATTTTTGTAGATTTAGGTCTTTAATTCTTCTCTGGTTAATTTTTGTATGTGGGGTGACATTAGGGTCTAACTTCATTCTTTTGCATGTGGACCTCCAGTTTTCCCAACACTATTTGTTGACAAGATTTTCTTTTCCCCGTTGAGTGGTCTTGGCTCCCTTGTTGAAGACCGCTTGACCATACACACAAGAGTTTATTTCTGGGCTCTCTGGTCTATGACATTGGTCTATTTGCCTGTCTTCAATCTAGGGCCACACTGCTTTGATTACTGCAGCTTTGTAATACATTTTGAAATCAGTGTTCCAAATTTGTTCTTATTTTTCAAAATTATTCTCAGCTATCTGGGGGTCCCTGTAGGTTCCATACGAACTCTAAGATGAATTTTTCTATTTCTGCAAAAAAACAAATGCCATTGGGATTTTGACAGGGGTTGTGTTGAACCTCTGGATTGCTTTGGGTAGTACTGTTCCCATCCATGAACATGGGATGTCTTTCCATTTATTTGTGTCTTCTTTAACTTCTTTCAGCAAACGTTTGATAGTTTTCAGTGTGCATGCTTTTCATCTCCTCGGTTAGGCTTAAAACATGTGATTTTTGATAATGTAAAACGTAATGAGCCAACATCTGGAATGTCTGCATAATTAAGGGCCATTTTCCAAATGACCAATGCATGATGTCACAAAATCACAGAGAGGAAAATGACCCAATCAAAACAAAATAAATAGATCTTAACATAACAGAGTATGAAAAGATCATTGATATGGTTTCAGATTCCACAAAGCAGACAACCTTTAAAAAACACCACTTGCGAAAGAAGAATACACATAATTATCTGAAAAGAGTATTAAATTACTCTCCCTTTGTCTAATTACATATCTGTGGTAAGCCAGGTTTTCTTCAAAATTCAAAACAAACAACACATTACAACAGATTGAGTGCAGAAACAGATATGAGAACCCATCTGTCTTCTTAAGTCAAATACTAAAGAGATTTGCAAAAGCATAAAGCAATGAATGCCATGCTTCCTGCTAAATTTTTGTTTTAGAAATACAGCTAAATTTCATTAAAATGTTATTTATGTTCACGTGTAATGGGTTTATCATTGTGATTTTAAATGAAATAATTCATATTTTCAAAAGTTCTCAGTTTTTGTTTCTAATGTGGTAGATGTTGCCCACAGAAATAAAAGCCCTTTGGGGTCCTCAATGGTTTCAAACAGTGAAAAAGGACCCTGAAACTTGAGGACTGCTTATCTAAACCAAACGGAGAATGATTACAAATAACTGATAAATGCACAGTTACAAATTACAACCACCGCTGGGGCACCTGGGGGGCTCAGTCGGTTAAGTGTCCGACTCTTGATTTCTGCTCAGGGCATGATCTCACGGTCATGTGATCGAACCCCAGGTCAGGCTCTGTGCTGGGTGTCGAGCCTGCTTGGGATTCTCTCTCTCCCTCTGCCCCTCTCCCCAAATTGTGCTCTCTTTCTAAAACAAAAACAAATCAAACAAACAAAAAAAACCCAAACACACACACTTAAGGTGATTCAGAAATGTTGGGGGTAAATATTAAAATAACAAAAAAGTAAAACAGAGGTCTCAATCTTAAAATCTTAATACCAGATGAGACTGATTTCAGGAGAAAAAGCATTAAAGGGAGAAAAACAGAGCCCATTATAATGATAAAGGATGCTATCCACAATGTATACCTAACATCTACACGTACCTTTGCACCAAACAGAAAAATAACATTCATAAAGCAAAATCTTGAGGAAATTCAAGGAAAATAGAAAGGAACACAATTCACCTCTCTCCAGAAATGCATGGGTGTTTCGATATTTGGACATTTCTTAATATAATTCAACATATTACTAGATCAGAAAACAAATCATATGATCATCACTATTTATGCTGATCAGCATTAATAAAACACAACATCCACATTTTATTATTTTTTTTAACATTTATTTATTTTTGAGACAGAGAGAGACAGAGCATGAACGGGGGAGGGTCAGAGAGAGAGGGAGACACAGAATCCGAAACAGGCTCTAGGCTCTGAGCTGTCAGCCCAGAGCCCGACGCGGGGCTCGAACTCACGGACCGTGAGATCATGACCTGAGCCAAAGTCGGATGCTCAACTGACTGAGCCACCCAGGCGCCCCCACATTTTATTTTTAAGACCTTTCAACAATGACCGGATTGATACTTAAACGTGATAAAAACATATTTATCTCATTACAAAGGTCAACATTAGTTTAATAGGAAAATACTTATAAACATCCTCCCGTCAAACACAAGACAAAGATATCTACTTATGGCCCCTCTTACTGAATATTGTCCTAGAGATACTTAGTGACACAATTTAAACAAGACAGAGAAATAAGATATATTATTATTATATTTGTCTGCAGATGATAGGATTATATATCTGGAAATTCTAAGAAAATCACCTGAAAAACTACTAAAAATAAAGAAAGAATTTGTCTATGGTGTGAACACGAAACTGGTATATGGAAATCAGTAGCTTTTAGGTATTAAAACAAAGTTCACTGGAAGCTACAATGGAAGATTAAAATACCTACAAATAAACCTAAGAAACATACAAATGCTATTTAAGAAAAAAAAAGGAAATTTTAAAATAAATCCACACACAAAAGATGACAAATATTTGTATACATGTATCATATTTTGGGGCAGGAAAGCCAGACAACATCAAGATATCAATTATCCCCATGAAGAATATCAATGAATGTTTTGAAAAAACAGATAAGCTGATGTAAAAGTTATCATGGAAAAGAGGAATGAGTCATTAGCCTTACCAGATAGTAAAATAAGTTAAAATTATAATAATTTTAAAATTGTGGCATGGGTGCATTCATAAAAGATCAATAAGGGATCAAAAAAGAAAACGTTAAACACAGTGGAAATTTACTATATGATAAAGGTGGAAAATTCTACTTAAAAACAAGATGAAGTACACAGCAAACTGTGTCTGGAAAAAAAAAAAAGTTTAATCCCAACCTTACATCTTACAGAAAAATGATATCCAGACATATCAAAGATATAATGTGATAACTGGCACCATAAAAGTACTAAAAGAAAATATGAGGATTATTTAAATGCCTTCTGAGTATGTTAAAACAAGCACACACACACACAACTTGAAAATGGTAATGACTTACATGTTTTTAAATTATGTACTATAAAACACATGCAAAGAAAGTTGAAAGGTGAAAGAGTAGGAAGATAAGTGCATTTCATATCACAAAAGGAATGTGTTACTTTAATATGTAAAGAGCTTCTATAAATCAATAAGAAGGTCAACAGCCAAAATGAACCAACAGTTCACAAAAAGGGAAAAACACATGTCCCTTAACATTCGGCCTTACTCATAGTAACAACAGTGCAAATGAAAACTAACATGAGTTTTGTTTTGTTTTTCACCTACCAGATTTGCAAAGATGAAAACACTTGTGGACTACGTGACGATAAGGGTGTGAGAAAGCAGGCGGCTCGAGTGCTGGTTCAGAGCGTGAGCTCAGGGGCCAGAATGTCCAAGGCCTGGCTTTCAGTTTCATGGCCTCACAAACTTGAGAACTTACTCTCTCTAAGCCTCAATCTTCTCCACTGTGAAATGGGCTGTTCTGAGAATTCCATGAGTCACACTTTGTCATGTACCTGGAACAGAGCATGTGCTAATGCAGTGCTAACTAAAATGAAATAAATCTATTGCTGATGGAGATATAATTGGCACAAATTCTACTGAGAAAGAAATAACCTATTAAAATGAGAAATGCAGGGGTGCCTGGGGGGCTCAGCTGGTTAAGTGTCCAACTTCGGCTCAGGTCATGATCTCATGGTTCATTTGAGCCCCGCGTCGGGCTCTGTGCTGAGCCTGCTTGGGATTCTCTCTCTCCCTCTCTCTCTCTCTGCCTCTCTCCCACTCATGCTCACTCTCTCTCTCAACATAAATAAGTAAACTTAAAAAAAATTAGAAACGCAGACAGCACCTGAGCAGTGTTTCGACCACAGACACGCCTGAGTGTGGGGCGTGCACAGAAAACACACTCAGTGCAGCCTTGTTCAAAGCCTAAAGGTCCTCACTCAGGACTGGCGAGCAAATTACCCAGACACCCATGTGATGGGAATTAGAGACAAAACAAGACCGACCCAGGAAGAACCAAGGGAGAAAAGAGATTACTGAGTTGGGAAAGCCGGAAAAAGTACCAATAAATTAACATGACGACTTTCATTGTTTCTGTTCTGTATGAGAAAACTGATAAATGTCTGGAAAATGTGATTCAGAAAATAAGAAAACAAACAAAAATGCATAAATTATAAGAACACTGCATATACTTTTATGTCAATATATTCTGAACGCACCACAAAATGGGACATTTTCCTAGGAAAATATAAATTATAAAAATTCTAGAGTGTCTCCATGAAGAATAACAATGCAAGGAAATGTAAAAACGTGGCATAAAAACCTCTGAATCGTTCTAGGATGGTTTCAAATAGCAGATCCGTCCGGTGCGAGATAGACGGCCCAGGCCATTAAATACGTGCCCCCACCGCCGCCCAGCCCCCGCTCTTGTGTCGGACGACATCTCACTTGGGGCAAAGCCCTCACAGCAGCACAGTGGAGGAAACCACAGGCCCGTCTCACTACAAGACGCACAAAGTCCCTTTGTCATTGGAGAGGGGGCCAGGCCCCGGGTGCGGCGGGCTGGGCTCTGTCCCAGGCACAGCAGTGAGCAGACTCTGGCGCTTGTACAGACAACCGAGGAAAGCACTACCGGGACAGCTCTGAGGCCTGTGGTCTGTGCACCTGACCTGAGACAGCGGGAGGATGTGGAGAGGTGGAGGCAGGCGGGTGTGGGGCACGAGTGTTGCAGGCAGCGATGGAAAGTGCTATGGGCTGTAGGCATGTGGCAATGTCCTGGGGCCACCGCAACAGAGCACTACAAACCCGGGGGCTTAAAACAACGGACACCCACTCGCTCACTCACAGTGCAGCCCAGAATCAAGGTGGAGGCAGGGCCGTGCTGTCTCCTATGAGACCCTCCGCGTTCCCTGGCGGGGACAGTATCATACAGTCTCCGCCTCCGTGAGTCTCAGTGTCCAAACCTCCCTGTACTTACAGGGACACCAGTGTCTGGATTAGAGCCGGCAGGAGCGACCTCACCTTCATCTGACTGCGTCTGCAGAGACCGTTTCCACGCGAGGTCACGTTCGCCAGAGGCAGGGTTAGGACACCATCCACCCAGAACAGGGGCGCCCGGGGGAAGAGAGCCCAAGGAGCCTGTGGACAGAAGTCCCCGGAAGGAGTCTGCGTACCTGTGTGTTTATGAGTGCACACACGCGTGTGCCTCCGCAGGTGTTTGTGTGTGTGTGTGTGTGTGCACGCATGGGTGGGAGGGTGACAGCTCTGACGGCCATGACCTCCATGGGGCTGAAGGGCTGGGGTGGCATCTGTCTGGGAGAGGGGGTGGGTGGGGGCAGCATGAGTGGTGCGGAGGCGGGACACCAGGGGGTCCTGACACCACGGCATTGGTGGGTGGGAGCAGAGGGACGGACAACGAGGGAAGCCGGGGGCGGGGGGCCCAGAGAGCCTCCGCACGAAGGTCCAGGTAGACGGAAGTGACTCAGCCCAGAGGCCTCGTATGGGCCGCCAAGGGACTGGCTGCGACACGCAAGGGCAGGACAAAGAGAGAGGGGTCTCAAGAGTGTGGGAGGGGTCCAGCTATCTGGCCGAGCCCCATGAGACATCCCGAACCAGACGGGGGCTGAGGGCGCCCACGGGCTTTGGAGACCCGAGGACGTAGAGGTCGAAGACTCAGGAGGGAGAATAACCGATCCAAGTCCCCGGGAGGGTGAAATGGATGGGACCCTCCAGTGCAAGGGAAGAAATCTCAGCCGCCTGAACACAGCCACCACCACACAGACGTGTCCACAACCGAGGGGGCTCAGGAGGCTATCAGAACAGGAAGCTGGCCAGGACGCACACCCCAGTCACGTCCACGGGCCAACAAGGAAACCCTTTGCCTGCCCGTCCCCCACACTGATGCCCGGGGGGCAGTCACTGCAGCCTCCCGGGCCTCTTCGGAACCAGGACGCTCCGGGAGACCGATGTGCCACCTGCCTCCCCTTCACCACGACGCACCAGAGGCGGCCCCACAAGCCACGGGTCAGACCAAGAAAGATACTTTCACCACTATTATTTTGCCCTTTCCTGAAGCTTGGCAAATGCTTCAAAGCAGTAAAACAGACTTAATAGTGGGGCGCCTGGATGGCTCAGTGGGTTGAGCATCGGACTTTGGTTCAGGTCATGATCTGGCAGTTCATGGGTTCAAGCCCTGGGTCAGGCTCTGTGCTGTCAGCTCAGAGCCTGGAGTCCGCCTCGGATTCTGTGTCCCCCTCTCTCTCTCTGCCCCTACCCTGCTTGCTCTCTCTCTCTCTCTCTCTCTCTCTCAAAAATAAACATTTAAAAATCTTAACAACAACAACAACAAAAAACAACAACCAGACCTAATAAGGACCAGAAAGGAGGGAACGACACTTCACGTTACCAAGGATGCACAGATACACAGCCAGCAAACCCAAGAGAAACACCATCAACAAAAGAGAAAAAAACAACCTGCGGTCGATGACAGATTCTCAATGAATATTTTAAAACCTATAGTTTTCCTACAGAGTAGCAATGACCCGTTAGTACCTACAAAGGGGGCAAAGAAGGGATTCCGCTCAAAATAGCAACAGATTTTTACAAATGTAACACCCAGATACAACCACAATAAACAGCATTCAGTACTTGAGTGAAAAGGAGAAAATATTTAAGGATGTGGAAGGAGGTGCTAACTGATGGAGATGTGAGCACTGTAAATATGTCATTTCTCCCAAAACGTCTCAGAAACAGGATTGGGTCTGATCCCAACTAGAGTCCTGACTGGAAACAGAGGACAGAAGAACATTCTTACCGGGATGAGCACCGGGTGACGTACGAAGCGTTGACTCACTGTATGTGCACCTGAAATTGATCGTACTCCGTCCAGGGGCGCCCGGGGGGCTCAGTCGGTTAAGCGTCCGACTTCGGCTGAGGTCACGATCTCACAGTTCGGGAGCTCAAGCCCTGCACTGGGCTCTGTGCTGACAGCTCAGAGCCCGGAGCCTGCTTTGGATTCTGTGTCTCCTCTCTCTCTGCCCCTCCCCTGCTCCTGCTCTGTCTCTCAAAAATAAACAAACATTTAAAAAATAAAATAAAATAAAAATACAGCAATCCACAACCCCCAAGCCCCAAGAACTTGGTGAGAGAGAAAGCTGCTGGGGACACAGAGAGCTGGGGGTCCCTGCGTCCACCGGGGTGGCCCCTAGTCTGGCCGTGCACAGCAGGTGCAAATGACTGCTCCAGTGAAACAGAGGTGGGGGCCACAGGGGCTCCCTCCACGGGTGGATACTGCTCTGCGGGCACCCGGCCGCACCCCACACCTGCTTACCCCCCGTGGGGCTCTCCCGCTACGGCGTCTGGCAGGGGCCGTGTGGCCCGCTCCGCTGAAAACGTTCACAGAAAAGTTGTCGGCCCCTGGGTTAGAAAGAAAGGTGCAGTGGCACCTAACAGGGCCACTTCATCAGACACGGGTAAAAATATACTTATCTACACCAAAAGTGGTTCCTCGGGACAGTCAAATCCTCTAAATCACATCTCCAAAATGACCTGGTGCCCCACTAATCCACAATGAAACAGGATTAATGCAGGAAACAGAAGGGAATTTTAAATTTCTAATTAGCATCCACAGAGACACTCAAAAGGATACTGCATCCGTGAAATAAGAACTAGCCAGTTTTTTAAATGGGGGATTAAAGGACCAAAAAAGAGGTCTTTGAAATTAAAAAAAAAAAAACCCATCTCCCAAGGACTTGGGGGGCATACCACAAGCCGTCCTTTCCGGGGGAAAATAATTGTGGGGTGCGAGCCAGCAGAATGCAAGGAACAGGAGGAAGGACGACATCGGCCCTGAGAAATGGCCGTGAGCAGATAGATAATTAAAATTTACAGTTATGTCCAAACAATTACTGAGAAAATGAGGTTTCATGCAGTTGTTGGAAAATGATCCCCCAAACAGACAGGACAGAATGTTCCTAAAGTAATTGACATAACGTGACAGAAAATTTATAGCATTCTGGAGCTGAAATTCTGAATGATTGCGATAAAACTACGCCAAATGTCTTGTCATATTCGGGCGGTAATTTATGGATGCTGATTAATTCTTACAGTTGATAGAAATACATGTTTTAGTATTTTATCGCCTGGGAATGTTTAGGGCACGCGGAACAGAAACACAGCTCAACCCAGCTGAAAAAGTGTGTTTTGCGAGGACCCCGGGGCGTCTCGTGGGACCCAAGGGCAGAGGAGAGAGGGTGGGGGGCGAATGCCCTCTGCGTCCCCCCTGCCCCATCTTCTCACCTCCGCCCCGTGCGTCCTTCTCTCCAGTAGACTGGCCCCGTGGCTTCTGAGAGCCACTGGGGCAAAACACAGCCGCTCGGCACGGACGCTCGGCGAAACACGGAGACCCTGCCTCAAACCCCTCGGAAAGGCTCCAATTGGCAGAACTTGGGTCGAGTGCCCACCGCAGAATCAGTCTGCTGGGGCCACGTTGTTGTCACGGCCGGTACAGATGCACAGTGCGGTCGATGGGGGCAGTGGGGTTCTAGAAGCTGGGCTCTGGACGGTCCGGTCCAACCCCGGGCTGCCGCCCTCCGACGAGCTCCCTCACACCCACCCGCACATATGATTCTTTCCTACACACAGTCCAACCTTTTCACCCCCCGAAGGCTCTGCCCAGTAGGGTGATGGCCCGAAATCAGGCCCAGGAACGGGCGCACTCAAGTGTCCGGGCAGCGGTAGGAAGGGGCAGGCACTGGGGGCGACCTTGAGGGTCATCTAGTGGCCAGCGCCTTGGACCAGAGCCCAGAGGAGCACCAGGGGCCCCAGGCTAGAGGCCGGTGGGAGGCCAGGGGGCAAAACAGACGCCCCTGTGCCTCCAGGTCCAGCAGGACAGGGAGACAGCAAAGCCATCCTTAGGAATCGTGGGTTCAAGTGAACGTCCCGGACCCTCAGGCAGCGTCACTGTGGACACACGCGTGTTTGAGAGTCTCGCGTTTCTGCAGCCACTTACCCCGTGTGTCCTGTGTGGAGCGGGGTCTTTTCCTCGCCTTAATGGAAGGCTACTTGGGGATGTCCCTAAAGCGCGGGGAGCAGAACCAGGCTGTGTTAACGGTTCCCGTCACTCCTATGCGTGCCCCGCACGTCTGCACCTGGGCTCGGGATGCCCCCTCCTGAGCGCGCCCTCTGTGATTCCTAGTGCTCGGTTCACTGCTGCTGAAGGGGGTCCTGCGGGTCGAGCGTGGGGCCCCTCCTGTGGCTGCAAACGCAGGTGCTCAGCTGGGCCCCGTGTCCCTCTCTGTGCAGCCACACGCCTCTCCGGGGGTCCACCCCAGCAAGGCAGCCTGAACGGGCAAAGCGAGGGGCCTTCTTGAGGGGAGAGGAAGCCACGGGCCCAGCCAGGGGTCAGCTCTGCAGGTGAAGGCTGGCGGTGGGGCCCCGGGAGCCATCATCAGCGACCCGCTGCCTTCCCGGACCCCAAGGACGGGCTGAGCCCTCCTCTGGGCTGTGAACCAACCCTCTGTGTGTCTGTCCCTCAGCCAGCATTTTTCACCCGGTCCCCACAGTCTGCTGACAGAACTGTCCCCCACGAGGCGTGACCTCCTCACGCTAGCCTCTGGTTGGGTGAATGCGTCTGCCCCCCACCCCGGGGCACTGCTGGCAGGGAGGGCCCCCCACCCCCCACCCCCAGACGGGTAAAACAAACAGGTGAGCAAGAAGAGTGTGTTCAGATCCACTTCCGATCCATCCGGGCTGCGTGGCCTGTGAGTGGGTGCACGAGGCATTTCAGCGCGGTGGGGACACAGCCCCGGAGACACAGGGCTGGCCCCCGGCCCCTGGCAGCCTGTGCTCTCTCCCCACCTGACTCCAGTGCTCACGACACACATAAAATAGAGAAAGGGTTCAGCTGCCCCCCGTCCCCCCACCCCCGGCCACGTATGACGGCCTGTCTCCTGGCCTCACACACGCCGTGCCAACCCCTAATGTGATACCCAGCCCAGATGGCCCCTTCCCTGGAGGTTTCCCTGATGGTCTTCTCCCCGACACTCACTCTGTGCTTTTACTGTACACACCCATGCAACACATCGGATGTCTGCCTCCCCCCCGGGGCCACCAGCCCACTGACGGAGCCGGTAACACCTACAGCCTCCCCAGGCTTGGCTCAGACAAGGCGTGTGCTGGGCGACGAATCCTCGCTCTAGAAAACACCACCAGGAGGAGCCTGGGTTGAGGTTCCCAAGGCTTGGCCAGCTCCTCACATTAAAGAAATTGCCCTACGAATCGCCCACTCAGCTGCGGCCAGAAGAGCGTCCTGTTCTCTTGGGCCATGTGGTCCCCGGGACTGGACGCGCGTGACCTGTCCCCCCACAGCACCGTTACACCCGCCTGCCGTGCTCCGAGGAAGGTGTGGGCGGCACGGGAGGGATGGAGCCAAGAGGAAGCGGGCCCGGGAGGTGAGGGAGCCCGCCCTCCTGGCTGCATACAGCTCCTCGCGTCCTGACAGCTACGGGGCTGGAGGGCCAGGTGGGGCGAGCAGGAGACACAGTGGCATCACCCAAGCCTCTCCGCCCTCCACGGGTGCGGCACAGTGACAGGCCGAGGACCTCTCGCCTCGGGCTTCTGCCACCAGAGGTGGCTTTGGCCACCTCTGAGGGCACCCACGGGCCACGCTTCAGATGCGGAGCCAGGCGGAGGGAGGCCGGGGAGGCAATCAGCGACCCCACTCTGCTCATCCGTGAGATGGGCATAAGCAAGCGAGTCGCGGTGTGGGGAGATACAGGCACGCCACAGAGCCGCGGCCGTGAGTGACGCAGGTCTGCGGGACAGGCACAGAGCACTGAATTCCCAAAGCGCCGGCCCCTCACCCTCCTCCTCTGCGGAGCAGAGCCCCGCCAGCCTGCTGCGTGCTAAGTGGGGGGCGTTCTAGAGAGGGGGGCGGGGGCGGGTGTGGGGGACACAGGAGAGACCCCCACCCCACCCCCGCTCAGGAGTCCTGTCTCCACCTGCCCCGAGGAGGCCTGGGCTGATCTCCCCGGGGACTCTTGTCTCTGCTGGCTCTCCCGAGGGGCGACCTGGACCCCACGGCATTTCCGCGTCCCCATGGACTGACAGCTCGGGGCCCTGGCCCTGGCCCCAGCCCAGCTCCATCGACAGGCATGCCGACAGACTCCTGGGGGCGTGGCTCCTGCAGAGGGCCCTGCTCGGGGTCCTGGCTCAGATCCAGGGGGGGGCCAAGCGATAACACCCGGGTGGAGACAGGATCAAGGTCACATGATCCTCCCGACACGAGCAAGATGCCAGCCCCAAGCCCCCGCTTCCTGGACGGGATTGGAGGCATGACCTGGGCATCCCCTGTGGGCCTCCCTGGGCCTCAGCCCCTGGACCTCAATGGAAGTGCACACTTGTCCTACACCATGAACCCCAGGGGCCCGGCGTGGACACGTGGTCTCAGTCACTAAAGGCACCACCTCCAGGAAAGGGCTTGAGGCCACCATTTGGGCCAGCAGGCATCGAAGGGGGTGGGGCGGGAAGAGCGTGCCCCCTACCCCCAAACCCGAGACGTCATGCACGGCCCCCAGACGCCCCAGCCTCCCTGTCCCAGGGTCCCCCACAGTTCCCACGTCCACCTTGGTCCCACTCTGCCTGCGCCCTCTGTCCTCCAGCTGCCAAGAACGACCCTGGCCCTCTCCCTCCTGAACCCAAGGCGTGGAGTGGAGGCCACGTCCAGAGGCCGGACGACGCATAGAGAATCTGTCCCACCTGGTGACAGAGAAGGTCCCTGCCCGTCCACCCCAAGGCACGTGGCGCCGGGAGAGCCCGCAAGGGCCACCCGTGGACCGCAGGCCCCTCAGACACACGTTCCCGTCCGGCAGGAAGGATGTGTGAAACCGAATCCCTGAACGTCGGCCAGGCGGCCGGGCACAGGACGGGGACCGGCCTCTGACAAGCTCCCGGGGTGTCCGTGGCAGATACCTCAGAGAGCGAGCCAGGGGGCCTTGTGAAAGCACAGAGGTGAACACCTTACATCTCGCAGAACAAACATAAGCAGCTGCTGTGCTGACGAACTCTGGCTCCGAAACCCTAAGGGGAAGCGGGCCAGCCCGAACCAACCGGTCACAGGCCTGCCCTGTCGTCCCCGAGCCGCGCTCCCCACAGTTAGGACCACTCCTCCGGGGAGACCTCACTGCCCTCTGTTTCGGGGCGATCTGACAGCTGTGTAAGGAGCGGTCATATGTTGTCCGCCTGCCGCGCTAACATCCCCGGGGAAGGAGTCCGTCATGAGGTAGAGCTTCAGGGACCGAGGCTGGGGGTCTGGGGGCCTGGCACCCCGTCATCCATCAGCCCTCACTGGCCCCTTCCGTCTCCAGAGCCGCCCTGCGGGGAAGACCCACCCCTTAGAGAGGGGAAACTGAGGCCCGGCACGGGCGGGCGAGGTACCCACCGACTGATGGAACTCAGGCTCTCTGTCAGTTCACTCGAGGCCACATCTCGTGGCTCCAGACTCGGGAACTGCTGTCCTTAGGAGTCACGCAGCCCTGGGTGGGCGGGAGCGCCACAGTCCGCACCCATCGCTGACGCCTCCCGGGTGGGGAGGGAGTGCTGGGGGGTGGGGTGGGGGTGCTGGGCAGAGTCGGGCCCTGATAACGTGCTGGTTTCGAACAAGGGCTCCGGCACTGGTTGGACCCGAGTTCAAACGCCAGCCCCACCGCTCACTGGCTGTGTGGCCTGGAGAGGTTTCTCAGTCCTTCTGTGCCCCAATCGCTTCATCTGGAAAAGATGATGATGAAAGAAAGCATCTGCTCCCTTTTGGGGCCGCGGGGACGATGAAAAGAGACCGTGCCGTTTCGCTCAGTCCCTGCCTCAGGGAAAACGCTTAATAAGGGTTCTCAGCTCTTCCTTATTATGGGGATTAGTCATCTCCTGCTGTGTAACAATTATCCCCAAACTTAGCTAAAAACAACCACAAACTGATCATCTCACTGTGTCTGAGGGTCAGGAATTTGGGGCCGCGTGGCCGTGTGGCTCTGGCTCGGGGTCTCTCGGATGCTGCTGTCACCGGGAGGCCCCGCTGGGGGTGGGGATCTGCTTCCGAGGCCGCTGGCAGGAGGCCACCCCACCCCTGACCACGTGGGCCACCTCCGGGACTGCCGGGTGTCCTCACGACAGGGCAGCTGACCTCCCCAGAGCCCAGGCTCCCAGAGAGAGGGCGGAGGGGAACCACAGCCTTTTATGGCCAGGCCTCGTAGCCGCACGTGGTCCCTCCTGCCATATTCCACCCGTTAGAAGCCACCAAGCTCAGCCACACTCGGGTGGGAGGAGGGTCCCCAGCTTTTGAAGACACAAGCAGCCCAGAATCTAGTGGGCGTGCCCTACATGCACTGTACTGTTGCTGGAAGAATAAGGCCAGATCCTAAGGGAGGGAGGCAAGGAAAGGGTCCAGAAAGGCCCACAAAGGAGCCAGAAAGTAACCAATATTCCAGGAATATTCTTTGCCTTCCGGCCAAGAGCATGGCTTTTACCCCCCGCTGCCCTGGGTGTGGCTTCGCCATCCTGTCACCCCAAACCTTTTCCAGGGACAAAATCCTCCCCAGCTAAATCAGCGTCTAGGTCTCAGATGAGTCCAGAACCCTGCCAGGTGCTGCCCTGCACCCTCCCCAAGCCTTCCAGCATCTTCCACCCTGCCTACGAGCCCTTGCTCCACGGCCCCAGTGGCACTGGCACTCAGGCCAAAATCTGTGCTCCAGAGGTCACAGGGCGTCCGGGTGGAAGGAGCCCAGGAGCCCCCGAATGCCAGGAGCAGAAACTCAGACTCACAGAGGTCAGAGGTCAGATGGCAGGAGGGGCGTCGCCGTCACTATGACACCAGCCTGGGAGGCAGGTGCATTCACCCGTCTCACAGGTGAGAAACAGGGCAAAACCGGTCAGCAAATTGTCCAGAGCCGCAGGACTCGGAGTCAAGTCCTCGGCCCCCGTGCTGACCCCACCGCGCTGCCCCCCTGGGCTTCCACACCGCGCGTGTCCAGTCTTATGACCAGAAAAATCTCCAAAGTAGGAATGCAGCCTCCGAATGAGGAAGCCCACCGGCCAGGCAGCCCCTGCATGGCTGTCCCCAGAGGGAAGTGCAGCTGGGGCCTTGGCCCGTGGTCTCTCCCTGCCGGCCTCCACTGCCCTCCACCTTGACTACACCCCGGAGAGGCCTGGCCTGGCCCAGGAGGGGTCGCAGCGGGGCACCAGGCTCCAGGGCCAGAGACGCCCCCCGCCCAGGCCCCGAGGGCCCCCTGGCCGCGTGTCCTAGGGATGCGCGGATCTCCAGCACAGGAAGAGGACGGGAACGTGACTCAGATGTGCCAGCCCAGCCAGCGGAGCCCCAGCGCCCCTGGCCCCCGGATCCTTGTGAGGATCTTTTCATCATCGATGATCATGAAACCGAGTACAGAAATGACAAAACTTGGAACCGGACCTTCGAATCGCAGTAGCGCAAAATCCTCAGCCAAGATCCCCCCAAACAGCGAAGCACAGACCCCCACATCGCTCGTTAACAGGACACGTTCCAGTGAAATGTTTCAGCGGAAGCAGAAGGGCGTCCCCACTGGGTGGAGATGGAAATTGCAAAGGTGCTTTCGCAACATGTGACTTCCTCCTTATTCCAGCGCGTCTCAAACGCGTCTCATCCCATTATAATATTTCATCACACGCTTACGTGTGTGCCTCTTGTAAGTGAATAAACATACTCGTATCGGCCTATGGACCCAAACTTAGTTTTCGCTGGAAGGGTGGCCCTGTTCTAGACTGTGGGAGCTGCCAGCGTGGGGGCACCCGTGCCCTGGCGTCGTGTGACCCGACTCCAGTCCTGGCTGCCTCACACAATCGCTGGGTGGCCTCTGCCCCTGTGGGCCTCTCGCCCGTGAGCTGGGACAGCAATGGGCATCCTCTGAGAATGAGATGAGGTAAGATGCCACACAAACCCCCTCAGGCCGGGACCCAGGGAAACACTCTGGCCACATCGTTCCCAGGGCACCGTGGGTCTTGCTAGAGTACTTCTTGATTTTTAAACAAAAAGCAGCAGTGGAACAGAAGAGAGAGCCCCGCAACACGCCCAAGCTCACATGGTCAGCTAGCCTGCAACAAAGGAGGCAAGGCTATGCACCGGGAGGACGGTCCCTTCAGCAAGTGGGGCTGGGAGAACCGGACAGCAATGTGCTTAGAATGAACCTGGACCACTTGCTTTCACCAGACACACAAATACCTCCAAAACGGACCACAGACCTAAATGTGAGAGCTGAAGCCATAAAACTCCTAGAAGAGAACACAGGCAGTGACGTCTTTGACACTGGCCGTAGCAACTTCTAGACACGTCTCCGAAGGCAAGGGAAACAAAAGCAAAAATGAACTACTGGGACCTCATCAAAATAAAAAGCTTCTGCACAGTGAAGGAAACAACCAACAAAATGAAAATGCAACCTTGGAATGGGAGAAGATATTTGCAAATGACTTAAACGATGAAGGGTCAGTATCTAAAACGTATAAGAACTTATCAACCTCAACACCCAAAAAACAAATAAGCCAATTAAAAAATGAGAAGACATGAATAGTTTTCCAAAGAAAACCCCCAGAAGGCCAACAGACCCGTGCATCACCGACCATCAGGGAAACACAACCTCACCCCTGTCACGATAGCTAAAATCAACCACGCAAGAAACAGCAGGTGCTGGCGAGGATGTGGAGAAAGGGGAACCCTCGTGCCCGGTTGGTGGGAATGCAGACTGGGGCAGGCGCGGGTGGAGAATGGTAGGGGGTTTCTCAAAAACAGAATGACCGCGTTACTAACGGTGTTTACCAAAGAATATGAAAACACTGAGTAGAAAAGCACACGCACCCCATGTTCACAGCAGCACCATCAACGGTAGCCAAACGGGGGCAGCAGCCCAGGGGTCCATCGACCGACGAATGGATAAAGAAGATGCGGTTTACGCACAAGGGAATATTATGCAGCCATAGAAAGAGTGAAATCCTGCCATTTCCCCGGACGTGGATGGAGCAGAGAGTATTATGCTAAGTGAAATCAGTCGGTCAGAGAAAGACAAATACCATATGATTTCACTCCTATGCGGAATTTAAGAAACAGAACAAATGAACAAAGAAAAAGAAAGACAAAGCAAAAAACCAAAACCAAAGCAAACCAACCAGCCACCCCAACAAACAAAACAGATTCTTAAACACATTACAGAAAACGAACAGGTGGTTTCCAGAAGGGAGGGGGCGGGGCTGGAGAAGTAGGTGACGGGGGCTAAGGGCACGGTTCCCGGATGAGCACTGAGTAACGTACAGAAATAAAAACACAACGTGAAAGCAGCCAGCTCCCCAGGCACGCGCATACCCACCCACCACCCACAATCACACTCAGGTGCACACACACAATTACACACACGCCCCCCCCCACACACACACCGTGCACACACACAGAACCACCCAATTCTACTCCCTTCAGGCTGAATCCTGGTGCCAAACCACGTCCCCAACTTCTGTGACAGAGGCGGGGCCCTGCGACATCCCCGTTTGACAAGCCGCAGCCTCACCACCGTGAGGCCGTGCAGGTGGTCAGACACACACTTAAGCTTCACCTGTCCGTCTCTGACACCTATGCCCTTCGCCAGTTTCTGACCCCGCAGCTGTCCCCAAGTTTACAAGTCAGCCCAGATTCCATGAGCTCCCCCTCTAGGAAAGACGACCCTTCGCACATACGGCACAACGTGGTTTCTCTCTCGGCTGTTCGTAAGATTCTTCATACGAGTAAAGCCACAAACCCCAGAGGCTCAAAGCCTCATCGTTCTGTGTGTCCCCGCCCTCAGGGGCCACCGTCCGTGGGTCGGCACCGTGTCCCCCCCGTGGGAGGACTCATGGGGCAGAATGGAGACCAAGCAGTGATGAACGAGGAACTGTTCTCCCTGAACACAAGTCCCCAAGTAATTGACCGGATGCCTAATGAGTTCTACAGCAAAGACTCCAGCTGAATGGCGGACTATAAAATAACCAGGGGGGAGACGAGTCCTTCTCCGCCCCCCACGCGGTCCTGACTGAGCAAACCCCTAAGTATACGCGTCACTAAGGGGATGCTGAAGTCGGGCCCTCCAGAGGCCACAGTGACCCTGGCAGGCCCGGGGTGAGGGGGGTCCTGACCAAATAACCACTAGCGACGTGCACGTAGAAGGGGTCTCCCCGCACGCGGTCCAGGTCAGGCACCAGACAGGAGGTGGGAGGCCTGGAAGAAGAAAACAGGTGGTGACCAAGGTGGCTGGTCCTTGGGAACCTGAGTCAGGTCATGGGGGTGGAGCCGGACAAGCCCAGAAAGGAGAGTCAGGGGGGCTGGGGGTCGCAGCCTGCAGTCACGTGGGACAGAGGAACAGCCCGGGCTCTCTGGCCTCCAGCTGCGGAGCTGGGTCAAGGGTGGAAATCAGGCAGATGTCAGGGACAGCTGGTTCGCGGAAGGGGTCAGGAGTGCCGGGCCGGGGACAGAAGCCAGGCTGCCAGGACTGGAGGCCCTGTCGGGACTCCTCAGCTCCCGGAGTCACCGTGGCTGGACGTGCAACTATTCAGAGCGTCTCAGGACCTGGACAGCCCCGGGGGACACTCCGGGACGGCCTTCGACCAAGGACGCCTTCTCATTCCCTCGACCACGGTGCCGGCCGACGACACCTCTCCCCACCTCTCCTCTCTAGATCATTCCATGCCTAGCCCTGCTACCAACAACTCCGGTTCACATGTCCCGTTGAAATTCCCAAGTGAGAGAACCCGATCCAGTCAGAAAACACGTAGCGTGTGCCTACTGTGTGCCAGAGTACAGTGAGGCCAGCGCTCTGGTGGGGGAGACGCAGGAGCAAACACAGAGGTCAGGTGACAGCAGATGCGTGGAGGAGAGGGCAGAGGGGACAGGGACAGGACGGGGGCTCACTAAGGAGCCCCGCTCACAGAACTCAGCCAGGAGCTTCAGGAGAGGAAAGAGCAGTCCTTGCAGGTGTCTGGGGAGGCGCATTCCAGCAAGAGGGAAGAGCAAAGGCCCTGGGGCAGGGTGTCCGGTGTGTCTCAGGAACAGCAGGATGGCTGGGGCGGGGGGGGGGGGGGCTTCTGTTCTAAAGGGGGCAGGGGGCAGAGAAGGCTAGAAACTGCTGAGGCCAGGGAAGGCTTCCTAGCACGGCTGGAAGGGCCCAGACTGGAGGAAGGTATCGGTGACACAGGGCAGGCAGGGGCAGTGGCTGGGAAGGAGCCCACGAATAACGTGAAAGGCATTCTTCACCAGAAACGGCACAGCAGACGGACCTTACACGAGCTCCTGCAGGAGAGGAGGCTTCCGCACAGAACCGCACAGAGCTCCGGCCAGAGAGCCCGAGGGCACTGGGGACCCACAGCCAGAGGGCAGCATGCGTTCTTGCCAAACTGGCCCCACGGCACCTGCGACACAGGCAGGCAAGGACCTGGGCACCCGGGTGAAGGATGGGGAGCTCGGTCAGGTGTCAAGGGCGGAGTTCTCTGGACACCGGCCTGGCCGGATTCTCTGCTGATGCTGGGCTCGGCAGGGCCAACCCTCATTGAGAAGAAGGGTCAGGGGCCACCGCCACCTGGTTAAGGGGGGGCGTCCTCGTCAGGAGGCAGCAGGGGATGGAGTTCTGTGACACGGGGCAGAGGCCAGAGCACACGTGGGGGTGACTGTGCTTGCCCCCCTGTGTCCTTGTCGGGGGGGACACTCTGTTCACATCAAGCTGGGACGGTCCAGACTAAGCTCCCCTGCTCGGTGCCGGGCACGTCGGATCTGGAGAAGAAAGCTGAGCACAGGGTCGGGCACGAGACGGCCACAGTGGGTGGGGGCAGGTGAGCCCGACCCCGTGCGTATCTGTGGACAGACGGCCAGAGCCGTCAGGAGCCCCAAGATGACGCGGTAAATCTCAGCGTGGCCCGGCGAGCTGCAGGTAATCAGTAACTGCTTCTACAGTTTCTCCAAGACGGGGTGGCGTCCTCACCGGGACCCTGGGGTCAGAGGCGTACGTGGGGGCATAGTCCCTCGGGGTCAGGGTACGACACTCATCAGGGAGGAGCAGGGCCCTTTGCCAAGTTGGTGGGATCAGGAGACACAGAGGCCCCGAGACTGTGGGGTCAGCCGCGGAGGCGGGGGGGACAGACCACCGGCACAGGAACCAGCGATGGACGACGGATAAAGCACTTTCTGTGACTGACAAGGACTCTAGGGAGGGAGAGGACCGTGCAGGGCGGGTGGCCCGGGAGGTCTGAGCCAAGGACCACCCCCCCCCCACCCCCCGCATCTGAAATCCACACAGAACATTCCCAACGATGGCCCTGAGGCCGGAGAGCACCGGAGGCTCCCTGGTGGAGGCTGACTCGGCCACAGGCAGGGAGGGTGGGAGTGGGGGTGTGGCTGGGATGAGGCAGAGAGCCCACAGGGGCCTGGCCTTCTAGAAGCTTCCAGGCCACATATAGGACCTTCTGGGTGTAAGGGGACAGTTCTGACTGGCATTTGAAAGAGGTCCCCGGCCACTCTGTGAAACATGTGTCGTGACGGACAAGCAAGCGTGGGCTCTGGGAGCACGGTCCACGCGGCACCCCGCTGCTCCTCAGGGCCACCCCATGACATGCGCTCCACAGATGGGGAAATTGGGGCACGTTGCCCAAGGTCACGCAGTGACAGGACTCCAGCCCCAGGAGACCTGGCCGCGGCCCAGCCGAGAGAGAGTCCTGGCTTGGCGGGGGTGTGCTGGCGACAGATGAGGGCGCAGGGAGGCATCGGATGTGCGCCCATGGCCCCCCCAGAGGTGTGCCCCCTGCACGTATCCCAGGAGGGGCGCTGTCCTCTTCCTCACGCCCCAGAGGCCACCTGGCTGGCACCGTCTTTCCCTCGGGCCCCACAAGGCGCATCCGCCCGAGGGACGGTGGTGCCCGAGGCACGTAGTCTAAACCACGTGCCGCTGTGGGCCGGTTCCCCAAAGCCATGCCACTGTGCAGCACCCCGACAGCAGCCCAACCTTGCAGAGGCTGCCTGGGAAGCGCAGGGCTCTGGGGACCCCGCTAGGGGCGGGCCGAGGGGAGGGGATCCCGTCCTGAGGCACAGATGCAGGCAGTTGTGACTCGTGGTGACTTTATTGCACTGAATCAGGACAGCGGGGACAAGGGTGTCTCCGGGTCAGGCTGCAACCCAGGATAGGCCTCTGGGTCTTGAGAGCATCGACGGAAGGAAGGAACTGAGTCAGTGCAGGAGGAAGGACAGGAGGACGGCAGCAGGTACACTGGGGCAGAAACCCAGCTCAGACCAGCAGCTCAGGCACCACGATGGCCGTTGGTTCCCACGTCCGGAAAGGGTGCAGGTGGCCCCAGAGTCTTGACAACTAAGAGTTCAGGAAGCTTCCGTCTCCTCTCTTTCCCACAGGCCCCTCCGCTGGGGGCCAGGGAGCCCTCAGCAGTGAGGTCACAGGGGAGGGGGTCTGATTGGACCCCCCAGAACCCAGAGCCATCCTGGGCCGGCAGAGCGGGCACCAGGACAGGGGGCCGGGCTCCATGCTCCCACCTGCCAGGATCAGACCCACTAACTGGGAGCAGCGAGGAGGGCCCTGGGAGAGGGGCCCGGGAACCCACCAGGAGCATCTGGCGTCCATGCACACACAGGGAGCCGGGCCGTGGGGGGCTCACTCGGTCCCCAGCCTGCCACCCACCGTGAGCCAGCCTGGCTTTCCCAGGCGACCGTGGGTGGACCCAAAGCTTCAGGGAGCTGGAGGACGTGGCCCCCCACGCGCCGAAACGGGACGGTGATGATGATGGCCTCGATGGCAGGTCCTCCCTGACGAGGCCACAGGGTTGCACAAATTAGTGACCTCACGTGGGATCAGGGCAGCATTGCCCCATCTCTGCCGGGAACCCCACAAGCCTTGTGGACCCCAGGCTGCAGAAACGACTTTTCTGGGGGGGGGGCAGGGGGGCTGTCTCAACAGGAACCTCTGACAGCCCTGCCCCCTCAGGGGAGCCCGGGTGCAGAGAATGAGCCTGAGGGCAAGGGGGTGAGGGTGGGAGGGGGGGCTGGAGCCACCTCTGGGCCCCCGGCCTCTGCCGATGCTCCCCCGCTCCCCAACCCCGATCTGGGGCTAGATGAAACTGGAGGTAAATTTTGCCCCAGGTAGGTGGCCAGCCCTGGTTCTGAGCTGCTGTGAGCAGGACGGGGCCTGGGCCGAGCCGGCAGGCCATGTGGCCCCGGGCTCTGTCCTGCCTCCCCAGGCCCAGCCACACGTCCCAGCGCTCAGGAGTCCTTTCTCTGCTTGGATGTAAACAGGTGTCCCTGTACATGAGGAAGTGGAGGACCTTCCCCTTCCCAGGATTCCCGGGTGCAGGTAAGGGGAAGGAGGGTGCGTCATCGGTGGGGGGGGAGGGGGTGGAAGGAGAAGGAACTGAGGAGGGCCGGCGGTCACATGCAGGACCCGACCCGGCCCATGACCCTGGGACAGCGCCTTCCTTCCTTCCACCCAGTTGCTGGGAGAGCTGCCGAGGGCCCAGCCTGTCCCGGCTGAGTGAGGCCATCGGACAGTAGGGTCCCCAAGAGCCAAGCCAGAGCCACCTCTGCCCGGGTGCCCAAGATGGTCCCATTGAAGGAGGGCTTGCAGCAGAGGGCCCCAGGAGGAGAGGGTGGGGTACCCCACTCCTCCATGGGGGCTCACGGGAAAGTGGGTGACAGGGCTGGGCGCCTGAGGCCTTCCCACCCACCAGACTCCGGTGTCCTGGTCCAGTAGGGCTCGGCTGAGCACGGCCTAAGGGCCCAGAGGCAGAGCCCTGTCATCCTGCCTCAGACACTATCACCGTGTGACCTCGGGTCAGGCGCACGGCCCGAGCCCCAATCTCCCCACGTCTCCCCGTGTGTGCAAGGAGGGCAGGGGTCTCTGACATCCATAACACCCACCAGCTCCAGCCGTCCAAGCCCAGAACGTCTGCTTGCCTGGAGGTCAGGGGCCAGGAACCCCAGGATGACAGATTACTTCTCCTCCCTGGACTTGCCTTGTCTCTGAAGCCAGGGGGTCTGACCACGTGGGCAGCAGGTGTGGAGAGAGACCACCCGCTTGGTGTTCAGCCCAAGTCCCGAAATCTGGGCCCAGCTCTGTGGCCTCGGGACGGTCACGGCGCCTCTGTGAGCACAGGTCCTCCTCTGGGGTGACTCTTGGCGGATCGGTGGGAGCACTTCATCCCGGCTGGGGCTGCTTCTCCAGAAGCTATCTCTAGAGTCACGGCTGTCTGACCAGGGTGAACAGTCTGTGCGTCCAGAGCCCCGGAGGTCAGCCGCAGCCAGTGGAGCGAGGACCAGAGCCTCCTGCTCCCGGCGCGGGGGGCCGTGGGGAGGGCCAGGCCGGCCACAGGTGCCAAGGGGGACGATGGGGGCTTCCTGGAGGAGCCCGGACGGGAATCCCAGCGGGGCACACGTCTCCCTCGCCAACCCCGAGGTCAGTTTTCCCTAACTAGTTCGTCTTGTCCAAATAATCGCCACAACGCCAAAGACCACCCCTAAGGCCCCTTGCAGCTCGAGCATTCCAAAGGTCTGGGCGGCGTAGACCCTGCGGGGGCGCCTGATGCGGGGTGCTGCTCTGTGTCTCCTGACCCAATCACAGCCCACCGGCCCTCTCCACAGGGGAGGTCCCGGAACCAAATCGCGCTCCTACCACGGGAACCAGGTGCTGTCCCCGCCGGGCCCCGAGGGGTGGGCTCCCAACGCCTACCTGCCTGGAAAGCGTCGCCAAGGTCCCGACCGCCAGGCCCTAACACTGACCCCGCCCCACCTGACAGAGTTCCTCCCAAGGCGTCCCCACCTCAGGTCACGGCAAGGGCAGCCCCTCCCCTCAGAAGGCAGACCCTCTGAACTTGCCAGGTTTGCGCGGGTCACTGCGGGATCAACCCCTGAGCACCGTGCGCGAGACCCCCAAGGGCTGGTCCCAACCTAGTTTCCAGCCTTTCCTGCTGTTCCTCCGACCCACATCCACACTGTCCCCCGTGCTTGGCTCAGTCGGTCCCTCCCTCACCCTTGCTTGCGCTCTCTCTTCCCAGAATGCCCTCGTCCGTCCAACAAACTCCTACTCATCCCTCAAGGCCCAGCTGAAACGTCCCATTCTCTGAAGATGTCCCTGACGCTCCCAGGTCGGATGAGCCCCCGGGGCGCCTGTGCCTGGCCCTATTGGCATCATTCGCACTCGGGGCCGCGAGCCAGCCAGAGCAGAGCCGTGACGCATGCCTGTGGCCTCCTCAGGCCCTAGGTCAGGGCTGGGCACAGGGCGTGCACGAGGGAGGCCAGAGGGAGCTTTGCCCCCCGGACCCGCACTCCCAGCTGCATCCAACTCACTGACCCCTTCAGTCGGTGGCAGTGACCCTGCCCACTGCCCTCCTGCAGGGCTGGGGGCGGCTGGGGGACGCAAGGGTGAGGAGGAGAGGGCGCCGCGACCTTGCAGGGCAATTACTACCCCTGGAAGCTTGAACGCGCGTCTTCCTCAGACGGCCACATCAGTCATCACAAGACTGCGCTTTCCGCTGACGAGTGAGTCTTCCTATAAAAGTCCAATGACACCATCAAGGACATTTATTCTTTCGTTTGGCACCCTCACTGCTGCTGATACTTTATCACAGCTCCCGCGACATGGAGCGCTGAATCATTAATTTCCCAAAGCGAGGAGCACAGTTTCCTGGCCCTGCCCCCGAGGCCCTGGTGACACGCAGGGCAGAGGCTGTGGCCTGGGCATGGAATCAGCGAGCAGGGGTGTGGACGCGGCCCGGCAGGGGCCACTCGGTGCTGGCCAGGTCCCGGCACTCGCCCCACCCCTGCCCTGGGTGTGGATGCGTGATGCTGGATGCGTGACCTTGAATGAGGCACCCACCCACCCGACAGCCCTCCCGACCTCGTTCACGTCAGGGACAGTGAAGGCTGTTACGGGGACGGGGTGAGGAAGCAACCCGTTGTGAGTTCAGGTGAGCTGCCGGACCTCCCGTGCCTCGGTTTCCTCATCTATAAAGGGGGTGCCGTGCAGAGCAGGGGACGTGGTGCCACAGGGGCTGTGCTGCTGCTCTCCCACACCGCCCGGGTCCCCGCAAGGATGAGGAAGGGAGGGGACCCCTGCAGGGCGAACAGACAGGACGGACCAGCACACAGGGGACGGGCGGGTGGGGCTGACGGGGTGGTTCAGGCGGCCAGAGGGTTTCGAAAGGCCCAGAGAGGGTGAAGCCCAGGGGAGACCCCGTGGGGGGACGCCCCGCCTGCAGCTGGGGGGCCTCGCCACCTCCCTCTCCTCCTCTGTTGTCCAGTTCCTGCATGGTGTGGACGTGCTCGTTGTGGGAAAACGCCTGTGGACACGGAGACACGGACCAGACCCGGAGTCGGGAGCATCCCGGCCCGCAGGCCCCCGGGGACACAGGCCTCTGGGCCACAGGGCAGGCCCGCCCCCGGCCTCCCTCCCCCCTCAAAAATTCATGACTGCACTTCCTCATTCCTGCCACTTAGCAACGCCGTTTCGAACATCTAGACTTACAGTTGTGACTTTTGAGTCGGATCATGTTCCCCTTTCTTCGACGGCCAGTTAGCAGAAGCCCAGAGGCATTCCCAACCAAACCTCTGAAACTGGAATAAAGCAGCAAATGGCCTTCACGGACAACGGGTGTGAGCGAGGGAAGCCGGGGGAGGGGGGGGTGTGCCCATCACCCCCTCGCCGGCCACGCCTACCAAGCCCACGTCCACACCCATGCCTGCCACGCCCACCACACCCACCACATCTTTGCCCACGCTCCCCACAACCCCACGGCCCCCATGCCCACTCCCGCCACATCCACACCCACGCCCGTGCCGTCCACACCCACGCCTGCCACAACCACCAGGCCCATGCCCCCCCACCCACCACGTCCCTGCTCACACCCACTATACCCACACCCAGCACGTCCACACTCACACCCACTGCACCCAAGTCCTCGTCCGCCGTACCCACACCCACTATACCCACACCCACACCCACGCCCATGCCGACCACGCCCACGCCTGCCACACCCACCAGGCCCATGCCCCCCACACCCACTATATCCACACCCAGCACGTCCACACTCACACTCACTGCACCCAAGTCCTCATCCGCCACACCCACACCCACCATACCCACGTCCACACCCTCGCCCGCCACATCCACAGCCCCACCCACCACACCCCCCATTCTGGACCCAGCCCTCTCAAGACGTCCCTCCCTCCCTCCACACTCTCCGAGGGTCCCCTCAGGGATGACCAGAGAACGCCTCCATTCTCTGGCTCCAACCAGGCAACCCCCAGGCGACCCGTGGCCCGTGGCCTGCAGGAAAGCCTGACCACTTGGTCCAGGATGGTGGACAAAGGGTCTCCTGTGCGGGATGAAGGCGTGCACCTGCGCGTTTCCTTCAGCTCACTCCCAGCTCCTCCCTAGGAGGCTGCCCTGGCCTGGGGGTGGCCAAGGCCGAGGCCGGTCCCTGCCAGGACGAGGGGACGGAGGCTGCCAGCCCTTTCCTGTCACCTCCGGCAAGTGTGAGGGCCAGGGCTGGGCGGGGCACCGCAGGACAGGTCATGGCTGTCCAGGTCCACGACGGAGCCACCACGTGAAGGCTGTGGGCGGTGGCCGAGACTGGCGGGGACTGCCCAGCTAGAGAAGGACACTCCGGGCAGAGGGGAGGAGAACAGGGGTGCCAGTGACCGGGGTCAGGTGGGAGAGCGTGGAGACAGCAGGGCTGACACCTGGCGGGCAGCTGCTCCAAAGTGGGCGGAGCCAGGCCAGAGTCAGTGTCCCCACGAGCCTGGCCCAGAGCCCCTGACGGTCCAGGACTGCAGGTCACCCCAGGGGCCCAGCCTCCAACCCCTGAGCTCAAGCCCCACTGTGGCCACCACACTGCGGCCACTCCAGTGGCAGGGGCTGAGATCCACCAGAACTGCACACACACACACACACACACACACACACACATGCACACACGTGCACGTGCACACACACGCACTGTCTCTCCCTCCCTCCGTCTCCTGCTTCTCTGCAGAGATCACAGGTCATCACCGGGCTCACAAAATTAAATATCTAAAAGAGGCTGGGAACTCATCTTGGTTTCTATGGCGACATGAGAATAATTCACATTTCCCAGTCAAACTGAGAGAGAATACACTTTTCCTCACGTTGTGGTGGCCAATTATTTTTAATAGCCAGGTCAGGGAGGCTGTCCCCGGGTCCTGTCCCCCTATTAGCTTCCCCAGGCAGCAGCCTTATGAGGACGATGGCCGCTGAGAGTTTATTAAGACACTACAGCCTGGGGTGGGAGCAGGGACTTGTCACCCAGGAGGCCAGGGTCAGCCTGCATCCTGCACCCTCTCCCTCAACTCCACTGGGCTGACCGAGGGCCCGCAGGGGAGCCGCAGGCTCCTGGCTCCCCCAGGCCTGACACCACTGATGTCCCTTACTGGGATGTCCCCGAATGTCTCTTCTGCTCTGTGCCCCTCAGGATCTTGACCCCTAGAGTGAATTCCTAACACCTGCCCGTGAGGCCATCAGTGTCTCCACAGACCACAGTGCCCGGACACAGTAGGCGCCCCATAACTGCTTACGGAGTAGAAGGACCAGCCACTGAACCCTGACAGCCAGGCCGGCCTTATCATGCCTCTTGCTGGGTGAAACCCTTCTTCCAGGGTCACCATGTGGTGGACTTGGGGTCCAGGCCAGTCCAGGACCCGCTGGAGCCTTAAAAACGAGCAAGGACTAGTCGGAGGCCCAGCAGGAGGCGACCCTGAGCTCATAAAAGGTGATCGTGGAGGTCACGGTCTGGGCTCTGGAGAACACAAATGGGGTGGGGGAGAAGGGGGCACCCGAGCGAGGGTGTCAGGGCACGACGGTGCACGGCCCAAGAACCACATGATGCCCGTCCAAGCCGGCTTCTATGCTTTTCCAGGCCGACCCCAGCTGCCCTCCACAGTGGCTGCCTCCAGCTCACGTCCTGAGTCAGAGACAGATGGACGTGTGTCGTCGGGTCCCATGGCTGCTGGGACGGCCACGATCCTCCCAGACGTGCTCCCACGTGGACTTGGCAGTGGCCCCGAGGGCGTGGCTGCCCCTGTGCCCCGCAGAGCGAGACAGGCCCTCCGCTGCCCGGCCTGCTCACCCTCTGGACCCGACCTGGCGCCCTTTCTCGGATGTGCCGTAGGTGTGCACCTCCCCTTCCAGACGCCACTGCATTTCCGACAGAACTGGGACCCTGTGGAAACGTCTCTTCTCCGCTCAGCCGGCCCCCTCCCTTCATGTCACTTGCTTCCCTCCCCCTCGCCAGGCCCAGCTCCCCGCCTTCCCGAGCCTGCGGACGTGCACCCCCCTGACCTCTGGGCTGGCGGCAGCTCTGGGTATGTCTCCACCCCCGCCCAAGGAGGCTCCGTATCTTCTTAACGGTCACCCGTTTTGTTTTCTACCCCCAGTTTGGGTCACTGAGCAATCCATTCACCAGAACAATCTGAAACTGATGTCCGTCCCTCCACATTCTCTTCCACGGGCTCTGAGTCCAGTTCAGAATCACAGGAGCAGGAGCATCGGGCAGAACTAAAAGCTGATTATCCCCAAAGCACAGAAGGGGGTCTGTGTGCTGTGAACTCTCAGTCTGCAGACCTTCTAGGAAGAGTGCATACATCTACAAAGGCAGCGGTCGAACAGCCCCCTGTATGGCTGCCCCCAGCCTGCTGGGTGTGGGCCAAGGTCAAGGTGCAGCCAGCAGCGGCTCCCCAGGCCCACACTCCACTTTCGGCAGACCCCGGGTGAAACCCCCCCAGTGAAAATCCCCAGTGAAAACCCCCCAGCCAGCCTTTTCTGGTGCATAAGGACCCAGGACCCCTGCCCAGGCCACAGAAGTTAAGAGACAATAACGCAGCTTCGTGGTCCAGTGTAGGGCCCAGCAGGCTGTCGTTGGCTCTAAGTCTAAAGTTCTTTCTTGTCCAGCAAGAGAGCGGATGTCCGCTCGAGAGATGTCCGCCATTCGAGAGAAGGCGAATGTCCGGGAGAAGACAAGAGCCCCAATTAAGGGTCCTTGCTCCATTTTTATTAGGATCAGAAGGCTCACAAACGTGGTGACGGACGTGCACAAAGAGAAAATGAAACTGTGAATGTTAACTCATGGAAGCGAGGGAAAGGGGGTTTAGGGGCTTAGGGGGTTGGGTTAATGCAAAACAAAATCCTGGCACTGGGCGGATGGGAAGACAGGAGGCGCCGTGTCTGTTTATCTTAGCCAGCCTAGGGGATGAGACAGACAGAGCACGTAACCTCAGGGCTAACAAGGCACCTTTCTTTTGTTAATCAGCTCTGCTCTGGGCAGCTTCACCCACAGTGCAGCGGTCTACAGTCCTGAGCATCTGCTTACCTAATTTGGTCCACCCTTCCTGTGAAAGCAGCTTTCTGCTATGGTACTATAGTCTGGGCTGGAGGCCTTTGTGAAGGGACAGGTCTGTGACCCCACCCCAACCCCCGGTCCAAGTTTTCGGTGAGCATTCATCTACTTAGGGTTTTATTTCCTTCTTGAGTCAGGTTTTGTATTTTTCTAGAAAATTGCCCATTTCATCCAGGTTTTCAAATTCTCAAGTATAAAGCTCGTCGTAGGATGCGCTTAGGATTTAAAATAATTAACAGACCATATTTTTACTGCAGTTTTTAAGTGGAAGTTAAGAGACTTCCCATATATCCCGCCCCCACCATGCACGGCGTCCGTCAACATCCCCCACCAGGCGGGGCACTCGACACCCCCCGTGAACCCACACTGATAGGTCATCGGCACCATCATCCCTAGTTCCCACCGGTGCCCGGTCTGTGGGTTCGGACAAGTGCAGGACCTGGATCCATCATCACAGCACCATACACAGGCGTCTCCCCGCCCTGCAGACCCGCCGTATTCTGCCTGCTCATCCCTCCCTTGACCCCTGGCAACCACTGCTCTTTTTAGTGTCCCCACAGTTTTGCCTTTTCCAGAATGTCTCATAGACGCAATCACACAACACGCGGCCTTTTCAGACTGGCCTCTTTCACTTTATAACATCTAAGCTTCCTCCTCAAAGTGTCTTCTCATGGCTTCACAGTTCATTCTCTTTGGCGCCAAATAACATTCCACTGTCTGCACGGACCACTGTGTGAATCCACTCACCTACTGAAGGACATCTCGGCTGCTTCCAGGTTTTGGCGATTATGAATCAACATTCATCTGTAGCTTTCTGTGTGGACATAATTTTACACCTCTGGGTGACTACCAAGGACAGCGGCTGCTGGGTCATACAGGCGGGGTAGGTTTGGTTTCCGAAGACACCGCTGAGCTGTCCACGGTGCTGAACCATCCTGCGTTCCCAGCAGCCGTGGACGAGCATTCCCATTGCTCCGTGTGGCTGAGTCTTGTTTGAATTTGCATTTCCCAAGGACATACCATGTTGAGCCTCTTTTAAGGTACTTATTTGCCATCTGTGTATTTTCTTTGGTGAGGTGTCTGCTAAGGTCTGTAGCCCATGCTTTCATCAGGCTATTCATTCTGTTGCTGAGCTGTTTTTTTTTTTTAATGTTTATTTTTGAGACAGAGAGAGACAGAGCATGAGCAGGGGAGGGTCAGAGAGAGAGGGAGACACAGAATCTGAAACGGGCTCCAGGCTCTGAGCTGTCAGCACAGAGCCCGACGCAGGGCTTGAACTCACGAACCGCGAGATCATGACCTGAGCCGAAGTCAGCCGCTTAACCGACTGAGCCACCCAGGCGCCCCTCTATCGTTGAGTTTTAAGGGTTCTTGTATATTTTGGATAACTGTCGTGTAGCCAAAGATTTTTGCAATGATTTTCTGCCTGTATGTGGCTTGTCTTCTCATTCTTTTTTTCATGTTTTTTTTAAAATTTTGTTTTATTTATTTTTGAGAGAAAGAGAGAGAGAGAGACAGCACGAGCAGGGGAGGGGCAGAGAGAGAGAGGGAGACACAGCATCTGAAGACAGGCTCCAGGCTCCGAGCTGTCAGCACAGACCCCAATGCGGGGTTCGAACCCACTAACTGTGAGATCATGACCTAAGCTGAAATCGGATGCTTAACCGACTGAGCCACCCAGGCGCCCATCTTCTCATTCTCTTGATGCTTATTTTTAAAGTCTCTTCAGCTGTAGTGGCCTTTTTTCTTCTAATATGGATTTTATCCTTTAGAAATGTGTCTCTTCTTCATTCAACAAACATTTATTCAACCTTTACAATGTGCAAGTGCTATTTCTGAAAGCAGGAGATGCGCCAACTACAAAGCAGACCAAGACCCCACCCTGGTGCAGCTGTGCTGTTCCTCTGTTCTTTCCATTTGTTACTCATTTCCATTATTTGTGCTGTTTTCTCTTCCAGCAACTTCTGCTTCTGTATCATGCTAATCTTCATGGTTTTTCTTTTTTTGCACTTTTGCTCCCATATTCTATTTCCAGCTTAAATTGAATGTGGAGCTAAATTCTTTTAAGTATCTATTGTCTTCTAAGAATATATTTTTAAGGCTATAAATTTTCCTCTAATTACCATGTTAGCTGCATCCCCCAAGCCCGCTACTTTAGTTTCTTACTGTCGTTTTGTAATTTCCAGTATGACTCCACTTATACTTTAGGAGGTTATTTATATGTAGATGGGAGTTTTGGCATTTAAGTTTTCTCTCATTGGTTTTGATTTTTAACATTATTGCACTCTGGACAGAACTTATGGGCCTGTATACTATTGAGGCTTTGGGTTCTTAAAATTTCCTTTGTGACAGGTCAAACGTTTGTAAGTGTTTCTCATGTGCTAGAAGTAAATGTACATTGTTTGTGGAAAGCAAAATTCTATTAGATCAAAAAATGATTTTTCTTTAAATCTCTCCTTTTTAAACTTTCCCCTGCTCAGTCCACATTTTCTGCAAGAGGTGCGTTAGCACATCCCATGCGCCGTGGAAAGGCCGATCTTTGTCCACAGTTGTATCGCTCTTTGCTTTCAGATGGGGTTACGTTTTTTTATTTACACAGACCAGAGACTGGCATGCTCTGTGATCGTAGGACATACATGCCCCTTTGTCCTGTGAATGCTCTTCAAATACGTTTTAGGAGAACACAGATATTCTCGGCCATGCTTTCTTTTGGTTAATATTTCTCACACTAATTTTTTTCATCCTTTTATTTCAAACTTTGTGCCTAGGTGTATCTCTTGTAAACAGTATGTTACTGGATTTTATGGGATTTTAAAAAGTATGATGCGAATCTCTTTGCACAGGTGAGTTTAAGTTACCATGACCCCTTGCTTACGTGGACTTGCACGGCCCATGCTATTTACCACATTGTCCCTTTGCTTTTTCCAGATCCTCTTTCCCAGCTTCTCTGGACTTGATCAGTTTTGTTCATTTGCTTTCTTTTCCCCTCTCCTGGAAGTTATACACTCTATTTCTACCCTTAAATTAAAAAAAAAAAATTTTAAGGTTTATTTATTTTTGAGAGACAGAGACAGAGCGTCAATGGAGGAGGGGCAGAGAGAGAGGGAGACACAGAATCCAAAGCAGGCTCCAGGCTCCGAGCTGTCAGCACAGGGGCTGACGCGGGGTTCAAACTCATGAACCACGAGATCATGACCTGAGCCGAAGGCGGACCCTTAACCAACTGAACCACCCAGGCACACCCCTTCTACCCTTAAATTTTAAATAGTTTCTTAAACTTGCATTTTCTAAGACATTCCCGAGTAACCCGGCTGAGCAGGTCCGCAGCCGCCTGCCGCAGGTCCCTGAAGATGGGGGGGCCGTGGGTTCTCTGCCAACTCACCCATTCCCCGCCAATGATGGGAGAATCCCATCACAAGGTTCCCCTGCTACCTGAAAGTGGACCATTCCTAAAATCTTCCCTAAGCCAAAGTGGCATAAAGGAAAGAGACAATTAACATTAACTTATATGAAAAGATGTCTCAGTATTCCCAGACCCAAAAAAATCACCTCTTAGGCTTTTCTGACGCCTTAGGGCAAGCACATCTTGCTAACGGGTGCACAAAGTAGCTTGAGATAAGGGACTGATGCCGACAGACATGGTTCAGAGCTGTGGCAGCCGGATGCTGAGACGCTGAGTGTGGTGGTGGGGAAGGAGCCGGGCGACATCATTCTCGCTGCATCTAAAACAGCCCGTTGTGGAACCAACGCTGAATGCCATTTTCCCCTTTTGCCTTTTTTCATAAAAGCGACAGTCCTCTCTGGATGTCTTCTGGTTAGAGAAAACAGGTACCAATGTGGGTTTTTCGTAAAAGTGACGTGGGGTAATGCAAACTTTTGAAAAGCAGGGGACACCTCTACTAGAAATCCATGCTGGAAAAGCACTCAGAAACATAGATGTTCATCGCAGCATCATTGGCAACGGGAGAAAACTGGAAGCCGCTTGATGTACAGTAAGGGAATAAATGAATTATGTTAATCCATGCAACACAATATTATGCAGTCATTAAAATCATGTCTGACGAATTTTAATGATAGGAGAAAGCACTTAGGATATTAGCGCTGCGAGGTGTCCTCTGGAGGGCTCTTTCTTTCTTTCGGCAGGAAGGAAACAGCCGCTGCCCAGCGCCGGGGGACGTGAGGGAGGCTGGGGTCGAGGGGAGTGAAACGACGCACCCCCTCCCCAAGAACGGCTAAGGCCATCCCAAGTGTGGGTGAGGACGTGGGGCAACGAGGACCTCCGTGCCCTGCGGTGGAAATGTAAACTGGAAAACCACTTTGGCAAAGAGTCTGCCATCATCTACGAGAGTGGCTGAAATACACCACCCGGCCCTGCAATCCTACTTCCTGACGAGCACCCGGCAGGACGCTGTGCCAAGGGACACGCGCGCGGCGTTCACAGCAGCAGGATTTGTAACAGCCCCAAACTGGAAACAACCCAAATCTGTTGTGGCCCATTCATACAAGGGGAAAGCGACAGAAAGGAACAAACCACAGCTACCCCAGACGCGGCGTCCACAAGCAGAAAGCGGGGAAAGGCGAGTCGCTCACCAAGAGGGATCCGGTGCAACTCCTTCAGACAACAGAGCTGGGGTGGCGTGAACGCTGGGAAGAGGGGCCCCCCCCGCCCGGGAGGTGCGGGGTGCGGGCCAGGGGCTCTCCTTGACCACAGCTGTGGAGCCCGGTGCCTGCTTGGGGATCACTCACGGGGCACTAGATTTGTGAGGTGCCCCCTTCTGCGAGCATTACGCTTCGGTCTAAAAGTAGAAGCGACAACGAAAGCCACTGAGAACAACATAAAGACAGAGAGAGCAGACTGGTCTTCCATGGTCGCGAAACAAGCTGCCACCAGCTCGGCCCAGGGCCGCCCGCCCGCTCCCCCCACTCGACTGTTACTGACGGGCGCGTCTTACTGACCTCTTGTGCCCCTCCTCCTGGAGAACTGCCCGCTTTCTGTGCTGTGCGCATTCTTATTTCCAGAGTTACTTCCGAGAACCCTGTACGTATTCAGGAACGTAAGCGTCTCACGTGTCTGCTCAGCTTGCTATCACTGATCCTCGCCTGGGCGCTGGCCGTCCTCACGGCTGCTCCGCGCTGCATCGGCCTGGGTTGTGTGGTCACTGGCGTCACGCTAGGAAAGCCGTTGGCCACTCCCTGTTATAAAAATATCTATTTGTATTGTGGGCACTTTAGGGAATTTTAATTTGTATGTTTAAACCCATCTGTCTGGAACGCATTTGGATATGTATGTTTTTTTCCCTAGATGCACAATCAGCTTCCAATTGGCAAGGGGACGGGCTGGGAGTTAGATCCTTTGCGTGTGGTCACACGGCGGCTGCTGAATCAGGGGCTACTGGACGAGGGAGTCAGGCCTGGAGGACGAGCGGCGCAGACCCCTGGGCAGCCATGACCCACGGTGCCAACAAGCAGCAGGCGGGGGGGTGGGGGGGGGGAAGAAGAGAAGCTCCACTGGGGTGGGGCAGGACGGGGGAGGCTGCGGGAGGGCCCCCACTGCCTGACACGGAGCAGTGGTGGCCCATGTCCTGAGTAAGCTTCACAGGACGGTGGCTCTGATCGCACACCCACCGGTCGTGCCCCAGCGGGAAATGTCCAGCTCAAGGCAGACGGCGCCCGGAGGCCCAGGCACGTCAGAGACGGGACCGGCCTGTTCACACACAGAGGGGGCTCCTCCCACCTCAGAGCCAGGTTCGGCACTGGCACAGAAGCCCTGCCCACCGGCTCGTCCTTTGGGGCGCACAGGCCTCCACCCCGACCTTTCCCTGCCTCCCGGGACCTCACCCCTCCCTGGCGCGTCTGACCTTGCTGGGACCCGGCTGCCCCAGGAGCTCGTCTCTGGCACTTTCCACGTGGCAGCAGTGACGACAGGCAGGGCCTCCCCAGGTGGCCTGGCAGGGGGAAGCTCACGGGGACGGGGGTCAGGGGCGTACCTCAGGACCCCGGGGCTCGAGCCACCTGTGGGGGCTGAGACCCCGAAGTGGGCCCGAAGAGCCAGGCCACGAACGCCAACAAATTATGACTACGAACAGCAGCGGTGGCCAGCTCTGAGCTGTGACCCGCACCGGAGCCTTCCACCTTCCAACCGGGGAGGGCCGCTGCGTCTCCCTCCCGCGAGCATACTGACAAGGTCTGGGCGTCAGCCCCAGCTCAGCGCGGCGCTCAGCCACAGGGGGAGGGTGAGCGTTGTCACCCGGCAGGGTCTCCTGCCCCCGACCCAGGGACGGCACCTGACCCCACCCCACCAGTGGACGGCATAAAATGGCATAGAGCAGAGCACTGCCTGGAGAGTCCCCACCACGGAGGGAGGTGCGGACGTGGGGTGCCGAGGGGCACAGGGCACCGTAACAGCAGCTGAGAAGCTGGGGCTCACGGGGCCAAGAGGGTGGGAGCCAGGAAGCAGGGATGGCTACATCCCGGGTCCCGGAAGGCACTCGACTGCTGTGGCAGGGTGGGGAGGCCCCTCCTGTCCCAGGCCGGCCTGGAGGTGACCCCCAGCAGTGCAGGGCTGGGGTTTGGGGCCCAACCCGAGTACGACTGACCCCTGCTCTGTCTTGAAACTCTATCTCCCTGAGAAGTCCCCCCGGGATTCGACAAGACTGTGGGTGCCACGCCCGGGTCAGGTCTGGCACACATGCCCCACCCTCAGCTGTCCCTGGGCTCCCCCGCTCTCCTAGGAGAGTCCTTGAATCAGGCAGAGGCTGGGGGTTCACTGCATCTTTATTCCCATTTGAACACATCGTATTCCAGACAGAACACCCTTTAATCGTTCCAAATCGACCTACTCAGACTCACAGGCACTCACGCATCAACAAGCCTGCGTTCAACTTCAGGGTCAGACACACACGCGCAGAAAAATCCAGGCGGAACCTCATTTAAAGTCGCAGATCCTCCTGTTTGAAGAACAAACGGCCTCGAGAGGCAGATGTTTGGGGGGCCCAACACCTTGGCCGCACGGAGCACTCTGAGCTAAGACAGCGGTTCCTGGGGGCCGGGTGGGGGAGGGGCTGCCTGCACACGGCCACGGGCGGCTCTTCCTGGAACCGGGTGCTCCGGCTGAAAAGGGGTGTAGGCCGGAGGGCCGCTGGGTGCCGGAGAGGAGCCCCCGACCCCAGGGGCTGGGGCTCTGAGGCGACCCCTCTGCTGACCTGGGAGCACCTCCCATTCACAAAGCATTTTGTGCTGATTTCCACACCACATGTAATGACCCAGGAATGTTTTTAATGAGAAAAAGGACACACATGTCACACGTGTGTATGTACTCAAGTCCCATTTGCAGCCTCCCCGCAGCGTCCTCACGCTGAGCTGTGCAAACACGGGGCACTGGCCTGGCTGTTCCAGGACCAGAAGCAGGTGCCAAGGACAAGGGTCTGTCCCGGCTCAGGGGTCGGAGTTGTCCCCAGAGCCTCGGAGCGTCCACGTCCCTGCCAGCCACACGCCTGCACAGGCAGGGGCGGGTGGAAGTGTGCCTGGACCCCGCAGAGCCCCAGGCAGGCCAGTCCAGAACCTTCGCACTTGGGCTCTCTGCTTGGTGACCAACGAACGGCGGGAACAAGCATGTCTGTAACCCGCCGGAGACATGGGAGGTGCGGCCAGGCTGAGGCGAGTGGTACGAGCTCCGATTATTGAGGCCGAACCCTGCCCATCCTGCGGGCCCAGCGCAGGGCGCGGGGTCCCCGGCCTCAGCCTGTGTGGCTCGTCCCTGGGGCCACAGGGCCCTGAGCCCCTCACCTCCCGGGGGAACAGCACAGGGGCTCCTGAGGGCTGAGCGCTCCTTTTGAAGAGGACGGGATGCAAAACAGGGCCTTTACTCCGCTCCTCCCCCCTGCTCCCGAGCCAGAGCCTCACCAAGAGAGAAGGGACAGCCACAGCGAAAGTGATGGCAGTTACAGGAACAAGGCCAACGCCCAGAAGCCCTGTGGGGACGGAGACTTCACAGGTTAGGGCGGTTCACTTCTTATTTTGTCTATATTTTATTCTCTTTCACTCAACAGAATAGAATTTTTGCATTTCAAAGCAGGTATGAGATGGCCACCACCTCCTTCTGCCCCTGGCACCAGACAGCAGGCCTCTCCCAGAGGGTCTGGCTCTCGGGCTGCCGCGTCCTGGGGGCTCCAGGAGGTGGTCATTTGGCAAGGACGCTCCGGGGACAGGGAGGGAGATGCCCGCCCACCTCTGGCCCCCTGAGCGGCCAGGACCCTCCCCTGGCTCTCTTTGGTATCTCAGGCAACAGAGGTGCCCCCGGCCAGGCCCCGGCCCTCCCCTGCGCCCGGGCCTGGCCAGCCCCCTGGAGGGCAGGCCGCTCCAACAAGGCCTCTCCTTGGCCACCGGCCCGCAGCCACGGCTGTGCTGGCCCTGGCTCACTTCTTGTAGTGATTGGGGGCGTCCGCGAAAGCAAACTTCAGGCGGTAGGCCTCCGCCAGCAGCAGGCTGATGTCTTCATCACCCCAGTGGGCCGTGGGCAGGTTCTGAAGGAAAAGCAGCAGCTCCTGGGGGAAGACAGACAAGCCCGGGTCAGAGGAGGTGACCAGTAGCGGGGCGGGGGCTCCCCTCGGTGGGGACTGGCCAGCAGTGGGGATGAGCCAGAGGGGGCTCACAGCTTCCTAGACGCCGTGAATCGCGTCCCCTCCCCTCTGTACCCTGAAAGGCCCCAAGCCCCGTGGCCAGGAGGAAGCCCCTCATATGCCCCCCCCATCCCTATTTGGCGATGCTGCTGGGACCCGGAGGGCAGTGCTACCCACGCCTCACAGCTGTGACCTCTCTGAATGGACCCCTCGCGCTCCACGGTGCGGGTGCTGGTCTGGGTGGCTGGGGGTGGGGGTGCTGGCTGCAGGTGGGCCACCCCAGCCCAAGACCCTGCAGAATCCAGAAGTAGGGTCCCCTACCCCCTGGCCTGGGTGGACTTCGGGCCCAGATTTCTGTGCCTCCGGTGACATTCCTTCAGCAGGGACACTAGGGCCATCATGGACAGGTGTGTGCCCCTGCTGGGTGGGCGGGGGGGACACACCACGGAGCCCCTGTCACTGTCTTCACTTGATACTCTGTTTCCAGGAAAGACCAGGCTGCAGACCCTCGGCTGCCCCCAGCCCACCCCCATAGGACACAGGAACTATCTCAAGAGCCCACGGTTTGGAAACCAGAGTCAGAGATACGGAGGAAGGTGCTGGACAGGAAAAACACGGCCCAGGGCCTCAGCGATGCACGCAGCCCTCCCTGCACACTGATCAGCTCCTCTGACGGACCACAGTCCTCGGCCAGAGCAACCAGCGACACCACCAAGGGCGGGGTGAGTCTTGGGGGGCACAGGCCCCAGCACCCAGGGGGGGTTTAGCAGGACTGGGGAGGGCTGTGTGGCCAGGATGGCTTCCCGGGTTGGGGGGGTCTCCAGGGAGGAGGAATGGGGGCGTGGGTCATGGGGTCAGGGCAAGGCCGGAGGCCAGACTCCCTCTCAGGGGGCAGGCTGGCACCATGCAGATACCTGCCGGCTCTGGTCCCTCCCACCCGCCCAGCCCATCAGACCAGATCCGAGTGAGCCCAAAGGGTGGCTGGGGTTCCAAGGGGCTGGTGCCACTCCTCCAAAGTCCCAGCAGGGAACAGGGCACAGGGAGGGCCCCAGACTGGGGCTGCCCCTCCCTGCCTGCCGAAGGGGAGACTCACACAGGCCCCACCCACCGAGCCTCCTGTCCCTGCAAGGCTGCGACCAGAGGGCGGGAGGCATGAGGAGGGGCTGGGAGAGAGAGAGAGAGAGAGAGAGAGAGACAGAGACAGAGAGAGACAGAGGCAGAGGCAGGTGCTCCATTCACATCCTGGCCCAGCCCTGGGTGGACCCTCCTCTCCGAGCCCCACCCCTTCATCTGTAGGCCAGAGCTGGGAGCGCTCAGGCCTCGGGCTCCGCAGCACGTCTGGACTCACACCCGCCACTGCCCGCCTCGGGGGCGTGGGGGGCCTCAGGCTCCTCATCCGCAGAGTGGGGTCTCAGCTCCCGCCAGGGGCCGGGCGCGGAGCCACGCGGCGCCTCGTGTCTGCTGTGCCGTGCAGGGCGCTCCCCCGCCCGCGAGCCGCCCCCAGGACCCCCCTGCGCCGGCGCCTCTCCGCTGCCGCTTTACCCCTTCCTCAACCCCATTTCCTGTTGCATTTGGGATACTTCGTGGGGGCCTTGAAATTGAATTCACGGAGCAAATTTCAGTGGCAGAATGTCCCCAGGGACACATCAACATCAATCTGCTGTCTTTCACCATTAGGTGCAACTTACACGGACGCCAATCCAATTCTGAGCAGGTCGTAAATAAATACCTTTGGTTTTATTTTTAATCCACTTCGCTTCATATTATCATGACCTCACTACTTGCGAGGTGAGAAGCAATACCCTCCCATTACGGTAACTCACCAACCCCGCTGCACACTCAATTTCAGAATCTAATTTAGTCCCCCAGGTTCACTGGATGGAGGGAGAATAGAAAAGCCCAGCACCTCGCAGCCTGCAATGCTAAAGAAGGAAAAATCTATCCGGGTGACCTTTACGGGAGGCAAAGAACACAGCCACACGCGTCCTTAAATACAGATTTCTTCTTTAAAAAGGCCTGTCTTATTCATGCATCGGGCAGAGATGGCTCCGATCCGGGAGGCACGGACGGTTATTGGCCATGAGCTGTTTTGCATTACCCGCATCATTCAGGTAAAGGGCCATCGCTCGTGAAGCTGTCGGCAGGGGTCCGGCCCTCCCGGGGGGGGGGGGGGTCTGCCTTTGAAGCAACGGTGGACAGGAAGGGCTGCGTCCCACAAACCGCAGAAAGACGAAACGGAGCTCCATCAACAGCGCCCTGCCCTGTGAGCAGACATGACAAGTGACAAGCAGAGGAAGGTTGGCTCACGACGCTGCCGTCCTAAGAAATCAGACGAGTCGGGTCCCTGTAAGTCTCTCCCCGGTGCTCTGCGAGATGCCGCTTGTCAACACAGCCGCAGCAAGAGTGCGCCCCGGGGCACCTGCCGTTCACTGTTAGCCCGTTACCACGTGCTCCGTGGGCACCTGACCTGTGCTGTCCGCAGGGAGGGCCCCGCCCGCACACCTGGAGGTCTGCGCTTCTGAGCCCTGTCCACACCTCAGAATCAGCCGGGGAGCTCCGGAACCCCACTAACACCCAGGTCGAGCCATGGGACAGCCAGCCCGGAATCCCAGGGGTGGGCCTGGACATAACGGCCGCCTCTCGGGATGATGAGTGGCTTGGCCCGCACTCCGGACACCCTGACGTTCCGTCGTGAGCCTGTGGATGGCAGCCAGACTTCCCTGTCACAGGCCATCCCCCGCGGAGGCCACCAGTGCCCCCCTCCCAGGTACCGGCGGGCCAGAGGCACACAGCCCCGGCACAGGCAGGGGTGTTGTTGCAAGCCCCCGGGGAAGCGGGTCAGAAGCCCTGAGCTGGCCGTTCCCAGCAGCTCACCACCACAAACAGCACGGCACAGGACACCTTCCACCTGGAAATGGGTGGGTTCCAAGAGGAACCTGCTAACGTGAGACAGCAAACGTTTTCACTTCAGGTGCTTCTCACCAACAGGGCTTTATTTTTCCAGCCTGATGAATCACACCGCCATTTGCAAACCAGGATTACGTGTGTGTCCCGGGAAGGACGCAACGGTGACACGCCAGCACACCTGGGCTCCAGGAGAGTGGGCAGGGGCCCCTCCCGAGCCCCCAGAGCTCCCTGTTTGGCTGGCCCCTTGCGGAGGCTCCCCGGGGCGTGGGCTGAAGTGGCAGGGCGAGGGGGCGGCAGGCTACGGCTCAGCCGTCAGAGGACCTGGGTCCAAGCCCCGCTCTGCTGCCATCATGACCTCACGGCCCTCTGCCACGGGGTGACCGGCCTCCTCTGTGACGTCTAAGTGCAGGCATCCCTGTACCCCTGAAACAAAACGTCCGGGCCGAGGTGGCGCTCGGTGTCAGTGCTTGGCGGCCCAGTGAGCCTGCCCGCCAACGGGGCTCAGATCCCAGTCCTGCCTCGGTTGGTCACACGACCCTGGGCGAGCCTCCCGACTCTGTACCCCAACCCTCGTGTGTCAACGGGGACAAGAACGTCCCTCCCTCCCTGGGTCGTGAACGCGTGCAGAGTGCCCGTGACAGTGTCCGTAGGTACAAAGCACAAACTAAGTGTCTCCCGCGGCTGCGAGGACCCACCACTACGGGGTCGCTCCTAGGATTCAGTCCCTGTTAGCACTCGGTCGTCATCGCCATGTCACCGCTCGTGGTCAAAGTAAGAGTGGTCGTGGCGGGAGCAGCAGTTTTGATAAATAAGTGATCATCCGTGGGAAACACAGATAGTTTAGCAGGTGAGTTTAACAAGAAGTGCAGTTCTCGCTGGATGGTCCGCCCAGAGGGGCAGCGCAGGCACGCAGCGGGTTCGGGGGACAAATGTCCGAGGGAGGAAATGCATCCCAGGTGCTGACCCGCAGCCGTGGACCCGGGGAGGCCCTGAGCCTGTGCGGTGGCACCGAGGCTGGTCATCCTGAGGCCGCCAGCGAACAGGAGAGGACACCGCTTCTCGGCCTCTTTGGTCCAGATTTTGAAGTTCTAACGTCAGATACAAAATGAGTTATATTTACCTTAAAATCTTCCCAAGGAGCGACCGAGCATAAGCTGTTAGGTGCACCAGACACAGGGGCCGAGCCATCGCTCTGCTCTGTGCCTGGATCACACCTGGACGGGGCTCTCTCTGCAAGCCCCTCGGCCTCCCCCTGCAGCTGACAGATCCGGGGCTGCTCGGAGGGACGCTGCCCGGCCGCTTGGCCACAGGGCTCTAGGCTCCAGGCCCCAAGAACACACCCTTTGGCCAGTGAAGGTGTCTGGCCCTCCCTGGGCGACAGGAAGTTGGGTCTGTCTGCGGAAGAGAGGAAGTGGTGTGGCCAGCACCCGGTGGAGGCGTAAGCAGGTGTCTCCCGCTGGAATGGCAAGTCAGGAGCCACCGGGCGAGAAAGGACAGGAAAGGACCCAGGAAGGGCAGACGCTCCTGACCTCATCCGTCCGTCCGTCCGTCCGTCCCTTTGCTCGTGACTGCGCACCGAGCGTGGCCTGTGTGCCCAGCACAACGCAGCAAAAGCCAGCAGCTCTGCCCCCAGGGGCCCAGACTGAAGGGGCACCTGAGCCAGCATGTGCAGGGGTGGGGACCGGGCGACACACAGGTACGTGACTACGAAATGCATGACGTTCGGTCCTGCGCAGTCATGACCGGCCCTCCTGTCCGCCAGCCACCGCTGAGCCCCCATGGGTATGCGTCACGGAGAGCGCACCCCAGACTTCTAGGAAGAGGGCCTCCCGTCAGCCCGGCCACCTCAGAGCCCCTCAGGTACCCATCACAGAGAGCAAATTCCGGGCTTCTAGTAGGAAGTCTGCACGAAATCTGTTGATTACAGGTTGGAAGATGGTTAGTTCCGATTTCTGGGTCAAATAAAACATCAGCTAATTTCACCTGGTTTTCTCCACTTCCGTGGGGCCACCAGAAAATTTAAGATTTCCCTCATGGCAGGGATGACGCTCCACGGGATGGCCCTGCTCTGAGGAACACGAAGAATACCACTTTCCAGCTGTGCCTGCTGCCCCCCACCCCCCACCCGCGGCGAGCAGCCTGGCCTGCAGATGGCGTGGACCAGCGCCTTTCTCCGTGGGACCCCCTGGCAGAGAGAACACACCGGAAGGCCCCCGCAGACAGCGGGAAGGGCGGAACACATCGGCGCCTGCTCCTCTGTGTGGCACAGAGCACACAGAGGTCAGCTTAAAAGCTGTTCGAGTCAGGGGTTCACAAACTGCCAACTCGCAGAGATGAATAAATTAATCACGACGGGGCTAAAAGGGCCCGTTTGCCGACCCTTATTATCTCTCCCCTTAACTGGGAAGGAAGAAACAGGAGTCCCTCACTGACACACGAGTCAGGTAGCAGGGCTAATTGGTTTAACTCCCTTTTCCATCCACATTCCGACGTTCGATTTGTGCGGCTTGGCTAGAAAACCTCACGGCGTGGGCACTCCGGCCATCTGCAAGGCAGGCCCTGGTGTCACCCGGGGGGGCCTGGGGGCGCAGGGCAGCAGCATGGGGCTGCTGGCGGGTGGACCTTGGGCACCTCCCAGCCAGTCTTCTGGGGGAGGAGACCAAGGCACAGGCAGGCCGGACGCCTGGAGCCAGGCCCTGGGTGGCTTGGAATCCATAGTGCAAGGCGAGGGCACAGCCCAGGCGGCCGGCAACCCCGGGAGTTGAGCCCCTCATCTAGGAGGTGGGGACTGTGACCGGGACCGCCTCCAGGCTCGAGGGCCTGCGTGTCAGAGCTGAGCCGGCTGCAGAACAGGTGCTCCAGGAAGGCGTCGGCCGCGTCACCGTCATCCTGTCCACACCCGAGGTCCCGGGCACTACTCACGGCCCCCCGGAGGACACAGGAGCAGTCCCTCGCAGGGCTGTGCTGAGAATGGAGTCAGCACACCCGGGTGGCACGATGCCTGGCACGCGGGAGCCCGTTGCCATGCTGTCACCGCTGCCACCACCAGGCCACCACGGCCACGCCTACTCACAGCTGAAGGCGGATCGGTACCCGTGTCCCCCGGGCGCTGACGTGCGCCCTCTGTCCTCTGTGAGCACAGGGCCGGTCGGGCCACTGCAGCCGGCCTCCCGCCCGCCCTGCTCCCGGGCAGCGCCTCGGACCACACACTGCAGGGGTCGGGGGTCATGGTCCCCCGAAGCCATGGCCCCTGACAGCCGGCAAAGGGACAGGTCATTTGTATTCCTGCCCGTGCAGGAGCTGCTAGGGTCTGATCCATATTCAACATAAAATCTCTGTTCTTGGTAAGTACACGTGTAAAACAGCACATAAAAAAGCGGCCCGGATTAAATTATACCAGAAGGGGTTGAGGCGTCTGCCGCAGTGCCGGCGGCATGGGGAGAATGCTAACGGACGCCGGGAGCTCCGGGCTGGGCCTCGCTGGGCACCCCCGGGGGCGGGCACGCAGGGCGAGCACGGGAGCCGGGACCCGTTGGGCCATCTTCTCTGGAACGGCGTGGCTCCTCTCCCGCCGCGGTCCTCTCGCGTCTGCTCCTGGCGGCCCACCTGGGGGCCAGGATCGCTTCCCACGGGGACAGCGCCTGCTCTGCTCCAAGTGTCCCCACGGGTCTGCGGGAGCAGGCGTGGCAGTGGCTGGCGTGGACTGGACTGCTATTCAGCCTGTCACGGCCACCCGGGGCCGTCGTGTGCATCCGCGGTCGGTCAACCACAAAGCTGCCCTCTGTGCGTTGCTCACTTTGTGCCAAGCACCGCGCTGCACGGCGACCGTGACGACCAACCCTGGGGGCACCCACCCCCATGTCTACAAGGATCCCGGGGGACCCCCACCCCCAATGCCAGGGGAGACTGAGGCTGCAGAAAGCAGAGTCAAGCAGGCTGGGTGTGGGGGCTGCCCACCCCAGACCTGACACCTGACCACCACACGGCGCTCGCTGCCTGCGGGGCTGGGTGCTCGGAGGCACCGCCCCGTCCTGTGTCCCCACTCTCCTCCCAAACCTAGAAGGGCATCTCACCGGAGCCCTGCAGCCCCGGGCTGGCGGTCAGACGGCGGAGGCGAAGATGGTGGGTGGGGTGATGCTGGGGGAGCCAGAAAGTCCCTCAAGGAGGCGGGGGGCCAGACCTGGTAAACCACGTCTCTGTCCCACCCCCCGATCCTCGGTGTCTGGGCACCGGCCACGGCTGCGGGAGGGGCCCTCCCTTCTTTGTCTTAGCCCTTCTCTCTCCATCCCACGTGGTGCCCTTTACGTCAACAGATGAAAGAACACAGGACACGACCTGACATGCGGTGGACACGCAAGTCACCGCTCGGGAGGGCCAGTCCTCTGGCCAAGCTCCCGCCCGTGCGGGAGGACCCGCCAAGTCCTCTCCTGCGTCCCCACCAGCGACTGACCCAGCCCAAGAAGGGAGCCTCCCTGCCCTCTCCAGGGTGGTGGCTACGCTGTGATGTCCTCACGGTCACGTCCTCACCTCACCTCCAGGACGGAGAAGTGGCTGGGTAGCACCCACTTGCCCGACGTGGCCCCCCGGCGCCCGGCTACCCCGGGGGCCGCTTCCACCCCCACCCCCTGACCTACGACAGCTGATTTCTTTGACAATCCAGTTATTAGTTTGACAATCCTATCAAGTTCTGGACCAAACCAGGGCTAAAAATAGAAGCTGGTGACAGCCGGCTGGGACGGACGGCCAGCTGCCAGGCTGGCCAACCCGCTGGTGACAGCCTTCCACGAGGTGCGGAATCGAAGGTGACACCGTCGTAGAGCGATCTGAGGCCCCGATGGCTCAGGGAGGCACACTGTCCTTATAGTTAATTTGATATTTCTTTTCCAAAAAAGGAATTCTAAACAGAATTTGGGTCCTGAAAACACGAGCTTGGCGCGAGTGCCCCAATCCGGGCAGCCTTTCCGCTTCACGTGTCCACACTCACCAAGGGGCGTCCTGTCCGCACACAGGGAGTACCCGAAGTCCCGGCGTGGCGATCAGAGTCGCCTCCTCCCGTGGGCACCTTTCTGCCTTGAGGGACGTGGGGCCAGGCGGCTAGTCACAGACAGGGCACGGCAAGATGTCATTGTGGAGGCGTCCTCGCGGAGGGCCCACTAGGGAAGGATGCGCACGTCCAGGAGGAGGCCTGCTCACCACCTCCAGTGGTCCCCCAGTGTCGGTCCTCCCTGATCCTCCCCTCTTCCTGAAGTCCCACCCCCCCCCCCCCCGCCCCGCCAGCATCCCCGTGCCTGAAGCCCCCTCCCACTGCCTGGCCACCTTCCAGTGTCCTCGGTAACCCTCCTCAGTGCCAGGCCCTCTCTGCCCCTGCAGCCCTCCCCAGGGGATGTCCCCCAGGGCCAAGGTCACCCCCCATCTCTGCCCCCACCATGACCACGCCCTGAACTCACACGTCTGATGGCTGCACACCTGCACGCCCTGGCGTCTACTTGGCATCTAAAAGGGTCTCAAACTGGGCATGGCTCCCCTGCCCTGGCCCTGCCCCCGGCCAGCCCTCCCCACCCCCCTGCGCTCAACTGGGACCAACACAAAGGGGCCCACGCTACCCTCCTCAGCCCCGGGTGGCGGCTGAGACACCGAGGCTTCCTCTCCGCCAGGGAGAAGGGCCGTCAGGCGGGGCCGCGGCTGCAGCCCGGGCACGAGCACATTCCACGGCAACACATCCCACCTCCAACGGCTGCGTCTAAACAGGTGGTGACACTGATGTGCACAGCTGACTTCGGACTCGCTGGCAAAGTGGCATTTTCCTTGTGCTGGACGCCGTAAATCTGTTTCAGGTGTGTGTCTCACACTGACTTGCCCGCCGCCGGGGAGGCCAGGAGGACAGACGCACGGTGTGGCTCAGCTCCGCCAAGGCCAGCGTTTGCACCCGCGCCTACCGGGAGCCGCCGGCCTGGCTCAGGCCGGGGGGCCGTGGGGGGTGCGCCCAGAGCCACAAGAGCGGAGGGCGGCGCACACGTCGGGAAGCGCCTCAGGGCACCTGGAGCGGGTGCAGAGTGACGGCACCCTGAGGTGGCAGGTCTGCGTCGCGGGCTCCCGGTGAAGGAAGCCGCCATTTTCTCCCTGACCACGCTGCTCCAGAAGCTGCTCCCGGGCCCTCGGAGGCTGTGGGGAGTGACTGACCCCCACGGTGTGAGCCCCGCAAGCCCACCCAGGGTCCGCCCTTGGGGACCACACGCCACGGGACCCTGGGCCCCGTCCCCCGCAGCACGAAACTGGGGAGAACAAGGTCATCCGCCTCACCGGGCACAGCAGGGTCCGATACGAGAGGACGCGAGAAGGGGCTCTGTGGTGACCGTGTAACCCCTGGCACGTGCCGCGTGTCCACCACTCTCCACGAGGGGGTCTCCTGTGTCCTGGTCCCATGTGGACGCAGGGACCGTGCAGAGGGCACGCAGCACCCTAAGCTGGTTGGGGGGTGAGACCCAAGGGGGAAGGGCCCACTCAGGAGAGGGAGCCAAGGAGGCTGCGAGGCTGGTGGAAGCTGGGGCACCGGCCCGGGGACCTGGAGGTCACTGGAGGTCCCTCACGCGTGCCCAGTGGTCAGCACGGGGCTGGCTGCGTGCCTGCTGAATACGCACGGTGCCCACAGTGGGCAGGCCAAGAGGCGAAGGACTAGCCACGGAGGCACCAATAACGCAGGTGCAGACGGGCCAAGGCACAGGGAGCCCTGGCAGACCCCCCGCAACTGAGCTGGACGGAGAAGGCTCCGGGGCCCGCTGGACACACCGGGCGAGGCCCAGGGGTCAGAGTGCAGGGTGAATCCTGGGCCACGGCGATCGACTTCAAAAAATACTTTCAGGCCACTTTTGGATTCACAGCAAAACTGAGCAGAAAGTACAGAGACTCCCCACCTACCCCCTGGCCCCCCGACAGCCTCCCCCGTTATCAGGATCTCCCACCAGATGCTGCGCCTGTCGTAACCGACGGCCCCACAGCCACACATCACGGCCACCCAGAGTCCGCGGTCCCACACGAGGGTTCGCGCTGGGTGTTGTACGTCCCATGGGTTTGGACGAACAAACGGCGACACGTGTCCACTGCTGTTAATGTCACACAGAGAAGTCTCGCTGCCCTGAGCATCCTCTGCGCTCCCCGTTCACCCTTCCCTCCTCCAAACCCGTCGACCACTGGTTCTTTCACTGTCTCCACGGTCGTGCCTTCTCCGGAACGTGACGTGGAGCAGGAATCGGCATGTGGCCTTTTCGTGGGCTTCTTTCACTCACTGATGTGTATTTAAGGTTCATCCCTGTGTGTTCTGGCCTGGTGGCTCCCTTCGCTTTAGCCCTGAAGAATACACCCATCATGTGGATGGACCACAGCTTACGTGTCCATTCACCTGCTGAAGGACGTCTTGGTGGGTTCCAAGTTCCGGTGATTATTACGAATGAACACCCATCGGTAGGTTTCTGTGTGGACGTAAGTGTTCCACTCCTTTGGGCAAACTGCTGGGTCGTATGTTAGGAGTACGTTCACCTTTGTAAGGAGCCACCACGCCGTCCTCCACGGTGGCCACGCCATCCCGCGTTCCCAGCGGCCGCGGACGAGCGTCCCCGGTGCTCCGCGTCCTCGCCAGCGCCGCGTGCTGTCGGGGAGGCAGACGCCAGCCATGCTGACGGACGCGACTCTCGGTGTTGTCGCCTGCACTTCCCTGACGGTGTGCCACGTGGAGCACCTGCTCGTGCGCGGACTTCCCATCCGTACGTCTTCTTTGGTAAGGTGTCCGCACAAGATCTTCTGCCCATTTTTTAATTGGGTTGTTTTCTTCTTGAGTTTGAAGAGTTCTCTGCATACTCAGGACAGCGGCCCTTTATGGGATCTATTTTGCAATGATTTTCTCCCCGGTCTGCGGCTCGTCTTCTCATTTTCTTGACAGCGTCTTTCACGGAGCAGAAGTTTCTCATTGTAATGCTGTCCGGCTCATCAATTATTTCCTTCACGGATCGTGCCCATGGAGTTGCATCTAAAATGTCATCACCAAACCCAAGGTCATCTAGGTTTCCTCCTCCACGATCTTCGGGGAGTTTTCGATAAAACTTTACGGTTTACACGTAGGTCTATGATCTAGTTTTTAATTTTTGTGAAGACTGTAAGGTCTGTGTCCACGTTTTTTTGCATGTGATGTCTGGTTGCTCAGTGCCACCTCCTGAACGTCTTTGCTCCTTTGTCAGGGATCGGTGACTGTATCTACACGGGTCCACTTCCACACTCTGGATCCCATTCCGTTGATCTGTCTGTCTGTTCTGCCTTTGGGGACACCACGCCGCCTTGTGGGGAGTCTTGATGCCCAGAAGGCAACGCCTGTCCTCCGACAGTCTTCCTCTCTGTAACGTGGGGGCTGCTCTGGGTCCTGTGTCTCCATGTGAACTTTGGAATCAGTCTGCTGACATCCCGGGGTGCCGATCAACTTGGGATTATGAAGAGGGGAGCTCACAGGGCCCCGGGGGCCGAGCTCCCAAGGGCTCTGACCACTGGTCTTCTGACGCCCTGACTTGAGTGGTGGGCCCCACCCCCAGCCCTGGGCTGCAGGAACAAGTGAGGATAACCAGGAGGGGCCTGGACACCCGGCTCCGGGCCTGTGGTGTCCTGCTCTGGACCGGGAGATGCACTAGTGAGGACACCCCTGCTGACGCTGATCTTGGGGTGCCCCCCACATTTTTCTCACTTCATCCAGCAAGCTCAGGGAAACGTACTATATCCGTTTTACAGATGAGAAGCCGAAGAACAGACTTGCAAAATGGCTTTTCACAGCCATGCGAGAGGCAGATGACCAAGCCAGCAGGCTAAGCCCCCCACAAAGTCAGCAGGACCCAGGCCGCACTCTCTTAGGACAGACGAGGGGTCCCGGTGTTCACTCAGGTCCAGAGTGAAGGGTTGGCAGCGGGCTGGGCCCACGTGGCCGTGTCCACGCTGTGCTGAGGGCACGATCGGTGCTGTGACAGGTGCAGGAGGCGGTCCAAGCAGGCCAGGCCCGCAGCCCTGCTGTTGCTCTTGAGAGCAGACCTGCCCTCACTGCCTCTGAGGAGGAGGTGGAAACAGGCGTGAAACAAACACAGGGTGTCTGCTGGGTGCAGCCCCGGGGGGTGGGCCCCCACCCTGAAGGGGCTCATCTGAGGCGGGTGAGAAGATCCACACTATGGAGCGGACAGGGAAGGGGCCGGGCCAAAGGGCTCACAACAGCCTCGAACTTGGAGGTTGTGATCACCCAGGGTCCACATCATGAGCCTCACCACCCTCTTGGAAACCCCCGGGGAAGCCATCACACCCTCAAAACAATAAACGTCTAAAAGCCCAGGTGCCTGGAGCCCGCAGACCTCAGCGTCCCCCAGACTCCACACGCACCAGCACTCGTCTGCTGGGGGCTCCCGTGACACCCGTGACAGCTCTGCCCCCGCTCCCGGCCTATGAGCCCCCCTGGGCGGGGGGGGGGGGAGTACAGGGTTACCCGGCCTCACCTCTACACCACTCCCCTGCCCAGCCCACTGCTGAATGAATGAGCCCCTACAAACCAGCCAACGCAACCTTCCCATCCACATGGCAGAGCAACCCCCAACCCAAGTTCCACTGCAGCCCTGCCCCCTGCAGAAGGTCTCAGGAACCAGCCAGGCCTGGGCACCCAGGAAGGGCCTCCTGGTTATGGACAGATGGCACATGACCTCAGGGGGATGCACTTCTGGCAGGGCCAGCCCTGTCCCACCACATCACAATTGCTGAAAACAGAAGACTCCTAGAGAGCGTCTGTGGAAGACAGAGACACAAGATGCCAGGTGCAGCCTGACTGTGACACAAGGTGAAGGTGTGTCCCCCACCTCTCTGAGCACACCGCGCACGGGCCCCTGGGGCGTCACGATGCCGGGGCACAGGCGTGCGTGAGACACAGGCGGACGGTGCACGTGCAAGTCCTCTGACGAGACCTCCAGGGGCGGTGAGCCAGCTCGCACGCAGGATCCTCTCAGAACAGTGAACTGTGCTCACGTGAAGCTCTCACAAACGCTGGTGACACGTAAGGATGGCCACAGAAAGTTTTCAAAAGAACAAAATAATTTTCAGGGGCAGAGATGTTTTTCTGTTTATAACTGGCAGCTTCCGGTTCCGGTGAATGCAGGGGCCACTGCGCTGGTCTTACCGTTACTTCTCAGCCTTCTTCTGAGCTGTCTTCACGGTGGGCCACGCCCGGCGCCCACACTGGCCACGGTCACGGCGCCTCTGCATCTGACATCACCTGCTTTTACTTCTTCCATCCTGTGACAACTGGTTCGCTTTTCCCGCCACCCTGAGCCTCACTTTTGACCAATTCCCGTCTGTCTGGCTGCAGGACAGTCTGGAGATACTCAGTAGGCACCACGCTCTCGCGGGGGGCTGCTGGCTGGCGGTATTTGAGGATGAAGGAGTGCGTGAGCAGGGGTGCGCCCCCCGGGAAGGCTGTGGGGAGGCCCCTCCCGCCCCCCTCCAGGCGCAGCAGGAAGAGACCTCTGGCTCCTGTCCTAGAACGTGGGCTCGCAGCCCCATCCGGAACGCCGTGGGACCGATGATCTCAGAGTGCTTACAGGGAGGCGTGGGTGGGCACTGCCCCATCCAGGCGGATGGACACTGAGCGGCGCGTCCCTGTGGCGGCCACAGCCAAAGATGCCGAGGCCTGGGCTCTCTGCTGCCGGGAACGGAGCTCACGGAGTCCCCTAACGCGCCCGCGGGTGCTTCATCCGGCAACCGTAAGCAAGAGGCTACAGCTTGATCGCGGGGTCTGAGCTGGAGACACAGGATCCACGGCTCCATCACGCGGATTCGGCGCAGAAGCGCCTGGGCTCTCAGGTGAAAGGGGCCCACACGGTCGGCGAGCCAAGAGCTTCCGCCTGCCTCCACCAGAAGGTTCTCTGTGCCACAGAGAACACCCCACGGCTGACGTGGACCCACGTTAGGCTGTGAAGGAGCACACTTCTTAAAGAAGAAAATGCAGGTCAAACGTGAGTACAAAATCAGGAGTGCGAGTACGTGGTGACTCAGAAAGGACACAGAAATCGGAACCGTTCACAGCGTGTTTAGGGCCGGCGAGAGCACAGACAGCGACAGCTGCCAGCAAAGTAAGATTCTCGTCAGCTGCCTAACACACCTGCATCAGACTCTCCCTAGGCTTCCGCTGCGTCTTCTTCGTTGCCTCTTCCCGCAGCAACGCTCCCGGAACGGCACGCTTTGGGGGGAGACAGAAGGTATCACGCCGGCTTTCACGGCAGCGGCCTGCACCTGGGGTACCCACTCTCGGGGGTTCCGGAAACAAGCTGGGCCTTTCTGGTTGTCACGACACCTGCGATGGGCGGGACTGCCGGCCGAGAGGCCTCTGAGCAGAGAGCGGCCGCCCTCCTCCTCCCTGACCTCCCTGGGTCAGCCCCAGCACGAGCCCCCAGCCGTCGCCCGGGGACGCGAAGGATGGTGCCCCCCAGTCTGCCCGGGAGCCCTTCAGCAGGGGACGCGGGCGGGGGCCCCGGGCCAGCTCTACCCCTCACTCGCACCAGTGGCCTCGGTGCCTCACCAGCCCCGGCTGTCAGAGGGCATGGCGACAGTGCCAGCCTGAGGGCGCTGCTGCGGAACCAGGCCGAATCCACTTCCCACCATCTGCAGCCCTCCTCACGGCAGTGCCGCTTATAGCCACCACCCACGCGGCCGGGGTTCAGCTGCACCAAGCCACTCGGTCTCCCCCCGACTCACGTGGTCTGACGAGGACAGGACCTCCCAGGCCTGCACCCCGTCCCCTGCAGGGACCTGGGCGACAACAGCACCCGCGTGGCCCAGGGCCACAGGCGCCGACCCTCGCCCTGAAAGCGAGTGTGAGCACACCGGGCAGGGTGTGTGTGTTGGGGCCGGCGGGTGGGTCTGCGCACCGCCCATGGGACAGGCAAAGGCAGGTCCTGTCAGCCTGTGGCTGTCTTCCCGGGGCCCCTCCTGGCTGGCATCGTTTCCTGAGGCCTTCGGCAGGGCCCAGGAGGCGGGGCTGGTGGGTTCCGGATGCAGAGAAGCCCTCTCACCCTTCTTATGCTGCGCCCGTGTCAGAAAAGGGCCCTCTTGCCAATGGAGAAGGGCCCGCAGGGCCCCTAAACACAGAGACCCTCCTAGGATGAACAGACATGTTCTGAGCCAGGAGCTTTGGGAATGCAAACGCCCCGTTCCGGCCCAGGTAACCACGTGCTCCACTGCAAGCCTCGGACACCCCGGTGCAACACGCCGACAGCTTCCGAAGGCCGGAGAGAAAGGGCCCAGCGAGAAAGGTCAGAGTGGGGGGTGCAGGGGTGCGGCGGTATGGGGGCCAGGCTCTCTTTCTACAGAAGAGCCAAAGGCACTGATATTTCCTAGCATCCTCAAGCTGGATGTGTGAGAAGGTTCTGTGCTTCCTGTCTGTAAGGACACAGTGCCAGGACACCACCGTCCAGGGGCATCCGGCCTTACCAGGAGTGTGGGGCAGGCCAGGGGCCTTCGGGAAGTCTCTGACCGAAGGCCTGACTTGCGTGAGGCCCGGAAGGGAGTGTGGTGCAGGGCACTGAGTGACAGGAGGTCCCCCTCATGTTTCCAGCACGCTGCAGGCCCCCTAAGCTTCCCCCTCGCCCCCTACCCTGGTCCCGCCAGGTCTCCAGGACCTACGCCTGGGCAGGAACCAGGGTTTCGTGCTTCAGTAGCTGGGCTGGCCCCATGGTGCACGTACAGGCCTATGAGCGTCTGTCTGAAGCACAGGGTCCCCAGGGGACACGGCAGGCAGTGGAGCGGGAGGGGACTCTGTGCTCCCAGGGGCCCAGCTGTTACTCAGATCCCTTACTTTCCATACAGTAGGCACAGCATCACCACTGTCCCGGGCTCTGGACTGTTCCACTGAGGCACACTGATGACCACATTCAAAAGGCAAGCATATTCCCAGAAGCAGTTCAAAACTAAGCCTGCACAGCAGGGCTCTGACACCCTGATTCCAGGAACACCCTGGCCGCACACAGTCTGCTAATAGGACACTAGCCTCTTCAAGAATGTTAAAGGATCACTGCCAAGTACTCCAGACCTGCGATTTACAGACTTACAGGGGATCTTCATCAATCCACGGAGGTGTTTACAGAGTAGATTCTCCCCGCCTCCCAATCTGCTCCACTGAGGTCCTCAGTGACAGAGGAGACACTGCCCAGCTCAAGTTAGCTGGCTGGGGTAGGGTGGGGGCATGGACATAGGTGGCTCCTGGTTGTGACCACCTGCCCAGTGCCCCTCCCTGGGGAGACAGAGCCAGGGTTTCCAGGAAAAGAGGTCCTTCTGGAGGCCAAGGCTTGGGTCAGAGCACTCTCCTCCTCCAGTGCCTTCTTCTGGGGAGCTGTATGTATGGTTCCTTACAACATCTCCAAGAGGCAGCCACCCTCAGGATCTACGCAGGATTCAACCATGGCCCTTATCACCTGAGATCCTTGAGGGCAAAGGCTTAGACAGCCTAGGCCCCAAAGGGCTCAAACTTCACAGTGCCCAACTGAGAAGAGCAGGGCATGTGTCCAATTTAATGTTGACTTGTGCATGGATGGGTGGATAAAGGAGTAGATGGACAGGTGGATGGATGGAGGAATGGAGGAATGGATGAGTGGATGGATGGGTGGATGAGTGGATGGAGAGATGGGTGGATGGATGGATGGGTGAATGGATGGAGGGATGGACAGATGGACGGATGGATAAGTGGATGAGTGGATGGATAGATGGATGGATGGATGGGTGTATGGATGGGTGTATGGGTGAATTGATGGAAGGGTGGATGAATAGAGAAATGGAAGGATGGAAAAATGGAAGGATTATGAATGGATGGTAAGTGGATGAGTGGATGGAGAGATGGGTGGATGGATGGGTGAATGGAGAGATGGATGGATGGATGGATGGATGGATGGATGGATGGATGGATAAATGGATGGGTGGATGGAGAGATGGGTGGATGGATGGAGAGATGGATGGATGGGTGAATGGATAGAGTAATGGAGGAATGGAGGGATGGGTGGATAAGTAGATGAGTAGGTGGAGAGATGGGTGGGTGGATGGATGGGTGAATAGATAGAGGAATGGAGGGATGGATGGATGGGTGGATGAGTGGAGGGATGGACTGACAAATGGATGAATGGATGAGTAGATGGAGGGATGGATGGGTAGATGGACAGGTAGATGTGTAGATGAGTGGATGGATGGGTGGGTGGATAGATAGGTAGATGGGTAGATGGGTGGGTGGCAGATAGGTGGACAGATGGAGACATACACAAAACTTCTGGCAAGGACTAAAAGTAGGCTCCATGGCTCAATCTCCCACCCCCCTGCCCACCTACATCTGGAGGCTAGCTGCTTCCACGAGCAGCCAACCTTAGTATGAGGCCCATGGGGCCACAGCTGTGGCAGACTCAGGGATACATTCCCAGCGCCCAGCAGAGGGCCTAGCGCACAGGAAGGTTATGTTGCTTATGTTCAATTAGCGTTACTGATAAAACTGATACATAAAAATGAACACATTACGTGCCAGCAACCATTGTGTAAAACAGAAAATTTAGTCGCATTCACAGAGTCGTACCCAGTTGAGTCCTATGTGTGGTCTTTAATCTAAGGCATTAGCCAAGTCATTTCCTTCCTCCCTCCCTCCTCTGGGGAAACACCACAAAAGATCCAACTTTTCAAAGAACCGCCCCCCCCCCACTACTAAACATGAGCAACAAAGGAAAAGTCGTGCCCCTTGAAACGGGTGTTTGATAAAATCTCCTCTGTGTCCATTTATTTCTGCAGAATCCTGAGGCCCACCTCTGACTGGGGAGGCCGGGAGCGGCTGCAGGAGGTGCTGGTTGAGGGCAGGAGGGCCCAGGCGTGGAGCGGGACTGCGCTGGAGTCAGAGTCTGCTGTGTGACCCTGGCCAGGCAGGGGTCTCTCCGGACTCCAGATCTGGGACAAGAGCCCTCTGGTAGGGCTGTTTCAAGGATTAAACGTGTGCGTGCAAAAAGCACAGTGAGCTCCACAGAAGCCACCCAAAGCAGGGGACAGCCCCTAGGTCTCACTCTGGAGGCCGGGGCGGTGAGAACAAGACAATGTGATCAAGGCCCTCAGCCCACAGCGCTGGAGTCTGAACCCCGGGCCCCTCCAGGCCAGCACCTGCCTGGCGTGCCTGCCGGCTGGCAATTGTAGGAGGTCGGTGCCGAGACACCCCAGCACGTGGCAAGCGGCCCGTCACCGGGCTTGGACCAGAGCCGCACCGGAGACCCCCTCACCGTTCCCCAGGACTGAGGCTCCCCCGCCTGCCGGGGCTGCGGGTGGGGGAAAGGCGGACAGGAGCACCCTCCCCCAGGCCTGGCCCCCAAAGCCCACTTCCTGGAGTGACCCCACCCGGTGGCACTTCCCACGCCCGAGGAGATCCGTCTCACAACGAGCAGGGCCAAGTGGGAAGCAGCCCTAGGACAGAAGAGGCGATTCAGACACACCACTCGCAGCCCGAGCAATCTGATGTTCCCAATTGGTTTCTAAATACACACAGCTCGGTTTCTGCTCAAAATTACGCCCACCGCTCCCAATGAGGACAAGTCGCGTTAAAAATTGCTGGGCTTCGTTTGGGGCGACCCATCTCCAGAGTGAGAGGTGTCATCTGATGATTATAAAAAGATGCTAATGTGGCAGGGAGCGCAGACAGAATCGCAGGCTGGCATTTAAGAGAGATCCTAATCGAGAGTGATAACGTAATAGGAGATGTCACATTATTTGACTTTGTGACGGGTTCACAGGCTGGTATGCGTGTTCGGGCAGGAATTAGGCTTATCACAACGGGATTATCTGGAGACATAAAACACGCCACCGACAGTGGAGCTCCTCCCACAGCAACGCCTGGATGCAAACGTACCGCCTGCGAAGGCCCCCCAGCCGCGGGCCCTTGTGCCAGGAAGCCGGCCTCCTCCGAAGCGGCAAGGGGGCAGGTGAGGGAGTCCTGCAGCCGCGGGGCTGGCTCGTCACCCTGAGACCCCTGGGAGAGGCGGTTTCACTCCTGTCACAGCGCTCGCCCTCTGCGAAGTCTCCCGTGGGAACACGGTGTGAGTACAGGGCCCGATGCTGCCCGCCTAGGGCAAGAGGGCAGTGACCCCACTATCAGGAAACGCTGGAGCCGGACCCTTACGGGGCAACTCACAACCCCTGAGCCCTGTGAACCCAGGGCCTACCCAGGCTGGGCTAAGTCAAAGCGCCCAAATCCAGATGGGGCTGCCAGGGGGGACAGGCAGACTGAGCCAGCTGTGTGTGTGTCCCGGGCTTCTGCCAAACAAGGCAGCTGGAAAGACAGAGCTGTCCCCTAAAACCCTCCCCCAGGGAGGCTTTCCAAGGACATACCGGCCAGGTCAGTGGGAGAAGGCACTCAGGAGTCCCCCAAAGGGATAGAGGCAGACACGGGGCGCCCAGCTACAGGTAACCCCGTCCGTTGCCTGACCCGTCCCTGAAGGAAGCGTGCCCGGGGCCAGGAACCTGAGCCTTACCAGATGCACAAGGCTTACAGCGAGCACTGGGCCAGGTCAGATACATTCACAGTCACTTTCATAAGCTGTAACTCTGGGCCATCCTTTCTCAGTAAGTGAGGGGCGGGGAGTGACCCCGACAGGCTCTGCTGACACAGTTCCTTCCCTGCCGTGTCTCTGGGGACCCTGAGCCTCCGAGTTTCAGTGGATCCGGAATCCAATTAGGTGGCTGTGACATTGACGACCGCACTCGGCAGAGCGCCCGCGTCGTCTGCATTAACAACGACCGAGAGGGGGCTGGCATCCTCCGACGGGTGGTCGCACTGAGCCGCAGAGAAGAAGCAACCTGGTCTCAGTTGTGAGGCTGGCTGAGGGCGCGGTGCGGGGCTCGGGGCAGGGGCAGTTCCCCCAAAGTCACACGGAGCCCCAGGAAAGGGAAGGGAAGATGGGGGCGTGGTGGGGGTCTCAGCTCGCTGATGAAGGCCGGCAAGCATCGCGCCTGGGGCTGTGAGGGGCAGCGTGGGGACCACGGGCACCGCGACTCAGCAGCAAGAGGCCCAGGCTGGGCGTCCACAGCGTTCCAAGTCCTGGCTGGATGCCGCCAGCCTCACCGGCCCAGCTGAGAATCAGACGCACTGAGTAAGAGAGGAGCAAATATTTCCTCTTTGCAAGACGAATTAAATATCAATGCAAGTTCCTCCGTGTGCTTTATCGCAAAAAAACAAACACCCCAGAATTGAATCGAGAAATCCTATCGTGTTTGCCCTGAAAATCCTCAAACTAATGAAGGTAACAAAATGAACCTCCCTGTGCAGACAGAGGGCTTTCTGGACTGGAAGGCAATCCCCCAGCTCGCCCGGCCCATGTGGCCCTGTCTCACTTTCCTGGACCTTTCATGCCTGCACACGGGGCGAGGCCTCGGCCAGGACCCCGCGGCCAAGCGTGTTTATTTCATGGTGGACCCTTGAGGGGCACAGGCCGCTTTGAGAGGTGACTTGTAGCGACAGAAGGCCCCTGGGGCTCCGTGACGGGGCTCTGGCGGAAAGGGGCCGGTGTGCCCTCTGTCATCGCTTCAGCTGGACAATGACAGCTCCCACCTCGAGGCCTGAGGGAAGGATTCCCACAGGAGCCCATTCATCATCACTATCTGAGCAGCTCACTAGTGTCGGTTACGTTGGGAGAAGCTAAATGACCACTCAGGGTCTCACGGGGGGTGGTGGCCGTGAGGGTCCAGCCCAGGACTCCCGAGTGGCCCAAGGCTCTGGGTTCAGGAAGGCACATTACAGCTTGAACCCAAGAGGACCCCTGCCAACTGAAATGGACCTCTCCCAGGAAGGACCCCGAACACGACCTTGGGGACTGGGGCCGGGGCCCACGGAGTGGGGCTGGAGGGGGCAGGTGGGCAGTGGGGGACCGCGGGAGCCAGGAAGGAGCGCCAGCCCTGCTGGACCCCGGCTGCCACGCACTCCTCCTGGTCCCTTCACTTCGCTGGGCGTCACCTCCGCTGCAGGTGAGGATCTTAGAACCTCAAAACCACCCACTCCTTCCTTTTCCACGGCCTAGTCCCAGGTGCCGGGGAAGCCCACACATGAGTCTTCCTGTCCAGTCTCTTCAGGCTGAGCCAGCGCTGCCAGAGCACCGGGTCAGCGACGAACAGACCACGGCTCCCCCGTGTGAGGGCCTGGGGCACCCAGGACGCAGGACACGGCTAGATGGGCAGAGAAGATGCGGGGGAGGGGACGGAACCGCCACGGGGCATAAGGGGTTCTTTCCACAAAGAAGGTCCAGGAGCTTGGCAATCAACCCGGCGAACCCCGGGTTCAGCAAGAGGACACAGCCTCGGGGACATGGCTCTCAGGGGCCGTGGTTCCCATTTGATTTCCTGTCCATCCAGGTCAATGCAGAAGCCTCACGCACCGTGCAGGTGACGTCAGCCTTGGGGCCGCCCCCTTCCCTCTTTTCGGCCTCTCTCTGAAACCCCACTGATCCTAGGAGACCGCCCAGAGAAGGAAGGCGTCTACGCGGTTGGGGAACTCAGAGGGGCCGTTCACAGCCAGCACCGCAGCCGGGCACGCCTTCCTGAACACCACTGGCCAAACGCACGTCACGCGGGCGCCCCGGCCGCACAACGGTACTTCTGTGTCAGACTCGAACGGGGGTCCACGAACAGACCGCTGTGGCACGGACTTCCTGACGGCTGAGAGGGAGACATTTCAATAAGGCCCGTGATGTGATTACATTTCTTCAGGGACTGAACAGACGAGCTTCTCCCAGTTTATCTGGCTCAGATATCAAACACCATTAATGAGATAATAAGGGCCTTTCAATTAATGATTTGAATGGTGGGTGTAATTTTTTCTTTAATGGCAAGACTAATTCACAGGCAGAAACGAGCAGGGCGAGTCACTGGCAAAGCCCACGGTGTCGGCTGCCCTCCAGCTCACCTGCGGGGAGGCCCCCCTGAGAGCGGCTCAGGCTGGGACGGCCCGGCTGGGTGGGCACAGGCCACATGCCAGGCCCAGAGGGAAGGGGCTGAGACGTGGGGCTGAGAGGAGACCTTCCACTAGGCGAGAGATTCTTCCTTTGAGGAAGGGGAGGAGGGAGCACAGCACAGGCTCCTGGGTTGGCTCGACAACCCAGGGAAGGCGCCCGGGGTGTATGACGGGGCACGGGGTGCTTGTACTGGGCGGTCGGCCTGAGCCGCTGCCCCGTCAGCAAGAGATCACGGACAGGACAGGACTCAGCTTTGTGTCCTGTCGTTGATTTCAGAGGTGTCCTTCAGTGAGCCTCGAAACCCGGACTGCAGGCAGCTGGCCCCCAACGTCTGGCACGCAGGCTGGGGGGCCCTGGGACAGCTATCCAAGGACCTGTCCCAAGGACTGTTCAGGAGCCCCACCCCTCATAAGCATACTAAAATGCAGCCATCATCCACATGAAACAGTTTTTAAATAAAAACACGGAAGGAGTTTTATAATCTTGCTTAGAAATCATTTAGCTGTAAGTGGCCCGCTCCAGTGAAAAGTGGCCGTGGTCTCCAAGAAGTCCTGTGTGCGCCTGGGGCCCGCCGTGGAACGACGGATCTAACCCACAGTCTCCGCTCAGGTCTCAGATGTGTGAGCGAGACTACGCGGCTGAACACTTACTGAAGGGCACAGGATGTTACCTTCCACAGACTCAACTAAACATTTGATATTTCACTTCCTGGAGCCCAATTTGTTTCAAGTCCCAGGGAGCGCACACAGCCTCCAGAGACCGTGGTGGCCGCCCCGCCCCAGGCTCACATCCAAACTGGGTCCCGAGTGAGGCCCCGAGGGGTCGTGTGTGTGACTGTGTGGTCTGGCTGAGGCCCCCGGGGTGGGGGGTCCCCAGGGGTCATGTGTGCGTGCGTGCGTGTGTGTGTGTGTGTGTGTGTGTGTGTGTGTGTGTGTATGTGTGTGTCAGGGTCTGGCTCATGCCCCCCAGGAGGAGGGTCCCAAAGAGCTGGGGGCTGTGGAGGGTAGGAAGGCAGGTCTTTCTGCTGCAGAAAGTCATTATACCTGAAAACTCCAGAGACAGCCACTGAGACAGGCAGAGACAAACACAAACACAAAAGCAACCACTTCCAAGGAGGAAAGTGGCCTCCTCGGGAGCTGGGAGGAGGTGGGGAGAGGGGCGCTCTGCGGAAAGAGCCTTTGAGAACTTTTCTCCCTTCCAGGCACAACCTGAAGAGCTTTAGGACACTAAAAACCAACCAGAGAGGTGTGTGCCGGGGGCAAGAATGCTTGGGAACAGTCCCGCCCCACCCCCCTCCACTTTCTGGCCCAGAAGCCTCTCTGCTGGCTAATTTCTATGGATTTATGGGATTGCCACGTCCTGAAGGGAAACTGCTAGATTAAACCATCCTCCTTGGGCTCTCAGGGCCTCCTGAGCTGCAAGGAGGGTCGTGTAACTGCCCTCTGCCTGTGCTAACGCTCAGCCTAAACCCCCAACACCAGGGACACGCGGCTCTCAGAAAGCATGCAGAGACCCGTCAACGACAGGACCCACAGTACAAAGTCTGAGCACCGCTTCCTAAGAGGCGACAGCATTCGTTATGGAAGAATCTCAGAGAAGAGAAAGAAAACAGAATGAGCCTTAAGCTGGGCAATCCAGAGAGGTGAGTGAGGACGCACCCCAACCCCGCTCTGCGGGCATCAGGTAAGGACTGAGTGTCTATACTCTGGCTGACAGTCACGTACCTTGCCTGGGGCACCCGTGGAGCCCCCACACCCGAGTGCCCTGGATGCGGAGGGACACTTGGCCTGACACTTGGGCTCACTCTCCAGGAGCTGGGGTGCAAGGTGGGGGGGCTGCCCTGCGGCCACCAGGCCCAGCAGGGGCTCGAGGGCTTGGTTCCAGCAGCTCAATCCCACAAGGAAAGCAAAACCCACCGCAGAGAGATGATTTAATGAAAATATAGATACATCTGGGGATTGTCATGGGACAAAATGGATTTTCTCCAGTCTCGTGCTGACTCCCATTTCCCTCAAAAACCACCTGGTGAGTTCCGATCACAAATGGGAAATGATCAGGGAGGAGCGTCCGGGCAGGTCAGGGCAGGCAAGGCCCAGTGACAGCAATGGGGGACGGGACGGGGATGGGAGTGGACAGGATGGCACAGGACAGGACCCCAGCTCCTCCCCCCGCCCCTCCTGGGTGCTCCCTCTGAGAAGGAGCCCTGGGGAGCCGAGGAGTGCACGCCCCGGCGGGAGAGGGGCAGGCGGGTGGGCAAGGATCAGGGATCTGAGGCCAGGCCTGTGCAGCTCAGGGAGGGGTCCGGGGAAGAGCATGTCCCCAGAGAGGCCCTGCCACTCACAGCGTCCCCGTGGAGGACGACGTGCCCTCTTCCCAACACCGGCCGTGCCGCCTGCCCTGATGACCCTGAGGGTGCGGCTCAGCCTCGGCTCGGCCTCGAGGGAAAGCAGAATCCCGCACAAGGAGGGCCTTCCTTCCTCCGGGGTTTTCGTGCGGAGAGAACCCCAAACAGGTTCCACAGGAGGTAAAGGGAAGTTTCCTTCATGACTAAGCAAAACCCCCCATGTGCAACGAGAAAAGCCTCTTTTGCTCACAGACCAACGAAGAACGAGATCAATTCTTTCCCCCCGCCTGGGTTTGTAAGAGAGGCTGAGGGTGCGTGTGGGTGCGGGGCGGCTCCAAGCCCCTCCTCTGTCCGTGACCTCGTTCGCCCCTCCAGCGAGCCCGCGAGCACTGATGGTGGGAGGCCCCCACCTCCCCCTGCCGATGAGGCAACTGAGGTCAGACACCACGACTCTCCCTTCGCCGACCCACCGCCTCCCTGGGCGCCCCAGCCTGGGCATGACTCCACACCGCACGCGACCACACACACGCCACGCTTAAACACACGCAGCAGCCCACAGGAGCACACGTGGCACTCAAAGATTAGTTTTCAATTGACCTAATTTTGTCTCTAAAATGTCTTGAAATGATAAAGAAAGAGACAATTGATCTGTACTTTGGCATTTCGTGACATTTGCTGCTTCAGATGAACACGGGATGAAATGCAAACCGGACAGAACCATTAACCCGCCCAAGGGCACTCGGCATTGCAAAATTAGTCTGGTCTGACAAAGACATGACCCCCTGCCCAGGGGGCCGGGCCATCTCCACGGCCCGTGAGCGGCTGTCGGGGATGCGAGGGAATCGATGGCGACGGGCCCGTCCGAGGGGATGCTACAACTCCAAGCGAAGGTGTGCAGAATAGCACAGGAGTGCCACCAACGTGCACAGACGCCCTGTCAGACGGCAAGCGTCCTCCCGCTGGTACCAGGCACCAGGCACTGTGCAGGGCAGAAGGCCGCAGCCCCACATGGGAGGAAAAAAGGCCGAAAGTCCGTGTTGGCTCTGACCTCCCTGGTTTCAGAGCAAGGGGAGAGCCGGGGCGGCCCAAAACGAAGGCACCGCCCCGTCCTCCTGGAGGCCCCAGCCGGCGGGACTCCATGGGGACACTCCCGGGCCTCCCGGAGGGGCCGGGACCCCACGGTCACCTATGCGTGGCTGTCCAAGGGTGAGAGCACTGGAGAGGAGAACTGGAGATGGCAAAGGCCCTCCCAGCGAGGGAGCGCGGCTTCTCTCCACCTGCTTCCACACGCAATCCTAAAGCCGCCGCTGACTTTCCGAGCCCGGGGTCCCGGTGCACCAAAGCTGGGGCTAAGAAGTGTTCACTTCGAGGCCTCTCCTAAAGCTGTGGTGGAGGTGGGCACACTGGCACCCGCATCTGAGGCCAGAGGACGGGCGAGCGGCCAGGCACCCTTGGCCCCCTCCCGCACGCTGGGCCCCACGGTCTCCGTGAGGCTTGGGCTTTGGGCACTGCCGCACGTCTGTCCCTGTAAATCAGAGCCACCCCGCAGATGCCTTGCACATCTTCCCAGCTGCTTCCTGCCCACAGATCTCCCAAGTCTGCAGAGGCCCAGTAGTGCGGGGACGCCCAGGGAGGGCTCAAAGTCACGTACTGGAACCCGTCCAGCCTGCACAGGGATCCCGCACGGCCACTAGAGATGACCTCATCCAACCCGCCTCCACGGAAGGGGACAGACGACAGGGCATAAAGAAGCTTGGTCCAGTGAATAAAACACAGACTTCAAGAGTGACCTAGGGGCACCTGGGTGACTCAGTCGGTTAAGCGTCTCACTTCGGCTCAGGTCATGATCTCGCGGTTTGTGAGTTCGAGCCCCGTGTCAGGCTCTGTGCTGACAGCTCAGAGCCTGGAGCCTGCTTTGGATTCTGTGTCTCCCTCGGTCTCTCTGTCCCTCCCATGCTTCCTCCCTCCCCCCCTCTCTCTCTCCCTCAAAAATAAATAAAACAAAAAGAAAATTTTTAAAAATAAAAAAAAGAGTGACCTATGGGCTGCACCAAGCGGTCCATGAAATGCCCATTGTGGCAACTTGGCCAAAGGGAAAGGACTCTCACAGCCCATGTGCAACCTGAGCCACCGTGGTGGGGGGAGGGGCTGGCTCCAGGGCCCACGCACCTTGCTCTTCATGCAGCCCTGCAACCCGTCCCCTTCTCCCTTCGGCCCTCCTTTCAGGAGGCATTTATTCACATCCTACCGCACACAGGCACCTATGGGCACCGAGGGTCCCCAGAGGACAGGACATGCTTCTCGCCTCTGAGGACCACCTGGTTGTGTGCGTGTGTACATGTGTCTGCATGTGCACACGTGTGTGAGCTGAGGGACACACGCGAGCACACAGGCTCCCACTATGGAGGGACACCTGCTGTGGCCTCAGGAAGGTGACGTTTGACATCTGTCACAGAACACGGGCTCTGAGCTGGGCACCTCACCAAGGGGGGGGGGGGGGTCTCACCTCCTTAACTCAGGAATTAACCGGAGGGGAAAAGCCATGTTGACCACATATTGAGAGGATATGGAAAATTTTTTTAAAGTTCAAACAAGAAGCTTAAAACATCCACAATTCCACTGACCAAAACAAAAAAAAAAAAAACGCTAGCACTGTGATTTCTTCTTTTTTCTGTGCACACTACACAAGCAAAATCGCGGTCATTTTTATCCGTATATGAGCATGTAAATGTATATACGTATTTTCTACGTGTACACGTGTAGGTCGTGTGCATGAGCAGTGCAGACGCCCTGCATATAAAACGTGTGTAACTTCCCGTCATGCTTCTCCCTCGCTAGGAATACACGGGGAGCGCTTTTCCACAACAGTAACTATTCTTTGAAGACAAGATCTTTTGGTAGTTCTAGAATATTCTAACCAAGTACTTTAACCTAGAGAACTCTCCTCCTAACACTAGACATTTAGGAGGCAGACGGTTTGTTTTCCCATAATCATAAACAAGGGGAATTACAGGGGCCCAAGTAAGACTCTTGCCATAAATTACTAACAGCTCCCCAGAAAGGCTGCATATCACATCCCCGTGGGAAGGAAGGAAGGAACACGCCTGTTTCGCCAGCTCCATCAGTTTTAATGAAGTGCATTTTAAAGAGCACCGCTAATTTGGCAGGTAGCATCTGTTTGATTTTTCAATTCCTTAGTAACGACTGGAAGATATACGTACGTTCACCAGCCGGCTACATAATTTCTTCTGTGGACTGACTGCTGATGGTCATTCCGTTACTGATTTGTGTGAGCTCTCTGCGTATCACAAACACGGAAGATGTCTTGATCCTGTTTGTGAGCTCTTCTGTTTCTCACCTGCTTTTCACTTTGTTGACGGTGGTTCAGACAGACGGACATTTACCAGGGTTGTGCTTCCTACGTGTCACTCTACAGAAAGCTGGCACTTTTCGCAAGTCAGGCACCTGGGACTCTGGCCATTTTAAATTAATGCTTTAGCGTGAGGTGCTTCCGTCACAAAAGTAGAATGAGTGACCCCATCGCCGGGACACTTTTCTCTCACTCCTGCTCTATGAAAAGCATCTCAGACAAGCAAAAGCCACACCTCCAGGTCTGTCTGTTCTGGTTCACTTGCCGGAGTTCAGGGGTCCTCGCTTAGGCAAAGCGTTTCTGATTCGCCTGCTCGGACCCCAGGTTTTCCCCTCCGCTCCGTGCCGGGCTCCGTGCCTGCCCCCAGCGGGAACTAGCAGGGTGTACAGAGCAAACCCCAGTGTTGGCTCACTCCTATTTTTCATCTCGCTGGCACGCGCGTCTGTGTGTGAGCTTGCGCGGTGGGTGGGGCAGGAGCAGGGAGATTCTGCTGAACGCGTACCCGTCGTATCACAGACGCGGAGGTGTGCTGTGGACGTAGAGGGGACTGTCCCTCGAATCCCCTGGGTACTGCTGGATGCGGTCTACAGATAGTCTTTGGCATGTTAAGGTAAGTATTCTTTTATTTCCATTTCAGTAAGAGCTGAGTTGTTGTTTTTCCTTCTATTAAATGCAGGAGAAGCTGCTACGTTTCGTGAGTGACCCTGTGGCTTATTGCCAGGACGCATGAGCAGCAAGCAGGAAGAACAGGAACAGCAGAGCCGGGTCTCCAGGGGCCTGGTTGCAGGGCTGGCCCGTGGCTGGCATCGAGAACGTGGCTCTGGAGAGGATCTCTCTGTGGTAAAGCTGGGGCTCTGTGCCAGCCCGCAGACACTCCTTGCACATCGTTCTCGGGAAACACCAGCTTTCCTGGCATCCAGAATCTTGACGGGCAGAGGCGTCCCCGAGACCTGGCCCCGGTAGAAACCTTGGGCTCTGGGCAGAAACGGGGAGCACGCTCTGTGTGGCTCCTGGGGAGGACGAAGCAGGCACCCGGCTTCCTTTCCACTCCTCCTGGGGCGCCTTCCCCCCACTGCGCATCTCTGCCGGGCTGGGTGACAAATGTCAGCCATGAGCAGGACCATACGCTGAGGCCCGTGAGCCCTTCTAATGAAGCCCTGCACGTGTGTGGGACCCGTGACAGAGGCAGATTTATCGACAGCAAACCATTTCATGTTCCTGGGGGGGAAAACTTTTTCACGGAATGTTTTTATTTAATGTATCAATGGTTTAAATATGCTGGTGCTTTACGAAACATATTTGTGTTTGTATTACATGCAAGTGAAACTAGATTCTAATTTCCTTTTCACAGGTGCTGTTCTTTCCTATTAATAAAGAATTCCTTGACTCAACCCGTGTTCACACTCGTGCCTCGCTGGTCAGGCGCTGTGCCGGGGACCGAGGCCGCCGCCCCCGACCGCACGGCTTCACAGGGTCAGTCCCGTAGGCAGACACACACGCGGGGGGCACACAGACACAGGGCAGCAGTGATTAGAGCTCTGTGACACATAGGCAAGTCCGCGGGTCACAGGCCACACGGCGACAGGTTTCTCGAGAGTTGGAAAGAACTTGCTCGGGAAGACAGGTTTTGGCCTCAGAACCATGTTTAAAGGTAAGACTTTTGAAAATGTTGGAACTTATCCCAAAATTATGGGTCCATTCAAGGATGTTGTTGTTGTTGTCGTTTACTTCATTTTGCAGCAATTCTGGCATTTTATACTCCCCCCAAATCTCTGCTGTCTCCCTTCCCAAAACGCAGGAGAACGTTTGTATCACCCACATATCTGGGTTTGCAGGAAGGCTGGTCCACTGGACTGACATTTGTAAATACCTTCTAAGTAAGATTTTTTTTAAGTTTATTTATTTTTGAGAGAGACAGAGACAGCGTGAGCAGGGGAAGGACACACACACACACACAGACACAGACACAGACACAGAGAGAGAGAGAGAGAGAGAGAGAGAGAGAGAGAGAGAGAGAGAGAACCCCAAGCAGGCTCTGCACTCACTGTGGAGCCCAACATGGGGCCCGAACTCACGAACCATGAGATCATGACCTGAGCCCAAATCAAGACTCAGATGCTCACCACTGAGCCACCCAGGCCCCCCTGTAAGTAAGGTGTTCTCAATTCTACTCACGAGCTCCATTTTCTGACCCCGTCATTGGTGCTATGTTCACTCAATAATTCCTTTACAACCTTTATCGTATGTTGACTTTCACTTTCCATATCTAACTTCTGGAGTTAAAGGGTATTTTTCTTTACTGTTTTTATATAATTAAAGCATTTTGGCCACGGTCAAGCCCCACACGTCACATCACACATGTTCTTAAAGCTCTTCTATGTTTACAGAGTCACTTTCTTCTCGAGCGGCCTCTCCAGTTTCCAAATGCCTGATGATTCAGTTTTAACTCTGTTAGTATCTTGTTGTAAAGGATTATACTCAGCGACTAGTGCCCACATTGTTCCAGCTTTTCAGATTTTGACAACTTTTATGGCGCAGGTCGGACGGTTCACTTTGTGAACGTTCCGCAAAAACTAAGCAGACACGGTTGTGGCTTACACAGCCAGATCCCACCCGGAGCCCTCGGGCCGCCCCTATGTTCTGCCATCCAGATTCATAATAACCTTATTTCCACCCTCCTCAGATCCACCGCGTCTCCTCCTAGGCCTGCTGCGTCAATTCTCTGTTTTATGAAAGTTTTAAATTCGAGTTTAGCGCGCAGACAGAAGAGCGCACAAATCAAGACCTTCACGGACGAGCGCTGTGTCCAAGCTCCCAGAAGTCTCTGCCCCACGATTTCTAACTGCAGAGGCGCCGCTCTGGCCACATAGGACACCATCCTCTCTGCCGTTCAACCCCCTCACAGCCCGATGGGAATACTGCCAGCCTGAGTCCTTCCTGTGCCACCTGGCCCCTCACCGAGTCTGCTCCCCTACCCCGGAGTCATTCTCCCGCTGAATCGGGTCCTCGCACCCCTGCCCTCCGGACAGCGCCCCACCTTAGGAAAGCCCAGGAGGCCTTCCCGGCTCCGTCCTTCTCAGGCTCGTCTTGGGACCCCCGGCCCCCTGCACGCTCAGCACCAGCTTCATCGACTTCCTCCTGGTTGCAGAACAGGATGTCCAGTGGCGGCCCCTGCCCTCTGCTGCGGCCCCTGCCCTGCTCTATCCCCGTGACAGGCTCCTGCTCCGGCCCCACGGGCCCCTGTCCCAAGCCCCGCACGAAGCTGCATGCAGCCCACACACATGGGTAGAAACGGAGTCGGGCGACAGCAGGACCTGGCCCAGAGGAAGGGCCGCGAGGGGTGCGCTGGACCATCCATCAACTGACCGTCTCCCGGGACCAAGAACATCAGAACAGATGGAGGCCCCGCCCACGGGCGCTGCACTCACCTGGTCCTGCCCGGTCCCACGTGGCAGCCACCCGCCACCCACAGGAGCCAAAGGACCAGGCGCCTGGGTCAAGCCCAGCAGGCCAGCACCCTGGGCCTTCCCACCCCCACCTGCTGCGCGGCACCCGGGCCTTCTCACGTCCGCTGAGGGGCACAGCCAGGCATCCACTCACACTCAGCACCTCTCTGTGGGATCCTCCGCCGGTCCTGCCCTGAGCTCGCAGGCTCCCGTCTCTGCTAACAAGGCTCGCCATCCACCGGCAGAGAGGCAGCAGCGGACTGACGGACTGGACACGCGTGCAGATCACTAAGCATGTCGGGACCCACAAGAAGGCCGTGGCTCCGCTGGGAAGTTCCAACTCTGCTCACCCTGACTTAACTAACTACCCTCCTCCCTCTTAAAAAGCACTGCACACGGCCACCATGTGTCTAAGGGACTCGCTCTCTTCGAAATCAAAACAACGATGCCAGTTCCTATGTGGGGAGGACTCCCTGTGTCACAGAGCATCCTAGGACAAGGCTGCTTCTGGGTCACCGTCCAGGCCAGCGGGACCAGAGCAGCCCGGCTGCACGCTGCCCTCTCCGCCACACCCTGGCTGGGCAAGCCATGCCCTGGAGGCAGGGACGGCTGGCTGGGAGCGAGGACCAGAGGGACGGGGGCTACAAGGGGCTGGGCTCAGACCCCTGGGGTCCTGGGGCACCGAACCACGCAGCTCAGACTTTGGGGGTGAGAAGAAAATCATTTTCTAGAGTGGCTGACCTTCAACTCTCTGTAACGCTGTACTTATAAACCAGCCAGAGATCCCAGGGAAGCTGCCACCTGGAGCTTTGCCACATGTCCCGTCGGTGCTCCGAGGGGGACACATGGCTCACAGGCAAGGCTACAGTCCTGAGGCAGCTCTCGAGCCTCTGTGGTGGGAGCCAAGCCAGGTTCCAAGACTCTGGACGTGCTGGAGCCGGCCCTTCAACGGCTGACTCAGCCACATGTGCCTGACCTGGGCTGGGGTTGGCGGGGGGGGGGGGGGGGGCGGTTTGGCTGTGCTCTCTCTGTGCCACGGGCCCTCCTGCTGGGAAACAGCCCCCTCAGGGGCCTAGGAAGAGACGGGCTGCCAGGTGCCTGGCCAGGGGATAGAAGGCTGTGCACAGGGAGCTCCTTCCACCCCTAAGACCCTACAGAACCTTGTGAGGAAAAGGCAGAAAGGAGGGCAGAACCCAGGCTCGGACCTCAGCGGCCGGCCAGGATGGGGACAGGCAGCTGCGGAAAGGGGCCCGTTCTGGCGCCCGCGGGACGGCTGGGAAACAGGGTCACTGGCCGCGATGGCCGGTCCCCCAGGAAGATACAAAGCTCCAGGGCATGAAGGCTCAGGACAGGAGTGAACGCCCACTCCAGAAGGTATCATCCCTAGCCTGGACGAGCCTCAGAAGGCACAGCACCCAACGGCACTGCCTGGCCAAGTCCCGGGGAGCTGAAGCCGGGGGCAAAGCCTGTCTCACCCCCCCCCAACCCAGCACCCGCAGCGGGGTGGGGGGGGCCCTGGTGACACTGCGGGGGTTCTGCCTTGCTTCTGGGAAGCTTCCTCCTCAGGAAAAGATTCTGTTCCTATGGAAATGACTTAAAGCAACACTTATTTCCCAAGGGCCAAATTACCATTCTGCACAGAGAGGGCGGGCCTGGAACGCCTTCTTCCAGGATGTTCTCTTGCTAGAGGCCCGGAGCTCTTGGGCTCCGTCACTCAGGCTGTCCTCCATGGACACAGAGGCATTTTCCTAAAATGTCACAACTGCAAACCCAATTCCCGTGCTCCCTGGGACTCCAAAGGCTCTTTCTGTTTTCTTGTTTCCTTTCCCATTCAGTTCAACCCTCCACAACACGTTGTGACATTCTCATGGCCAGCACGAGTCCGGGGGAGGATGAACGCCCCACTCCTCCCTGGCTCCCCACGCTCCCCTCGACGGCTCCGCTCGTCTCCCGGCCCCACGAATCTCAGCCAGTGAGCAGGACTCCCCAGGCAGACCCTCTGACTGCCACAGGCCAGCAAGCAAACCACAAACACACGGGGCTCCTAGAAACACTGATAAAAGATGGCGGGCTAGCAAAGGGTGGGACTTGGTGTCACTTCTTCCAAGGCACCAGGACAGCCGCTGCCTGGGGTCACCTGGACAGTCCCCTCCTGCGGGCTCTTGTGTGAGGGGTAGGGAGACAGGAGGCCCAAAGGGGTCAGGGGCGAGGAGGGGCAGGAGCCAGCCCAACAGCGAGCTGCAGGCCGCACACCCGCCCCAGACCTGGCTCAGGTCCCTCGCATCCAGGGCTGTTCCCACCTGCTGTCCCCCGGCCCCAGGGGGGTCCCAGCCCTCCAACAACCCCTTCGTGGCACTTCATAAGGATGAGAACACAAGCTGCCCGGCACAGTCTCTGAGACTTGAGCCACTTGGGGGAAGGGGATCCTGGCGGCACTGTCCCTACTGGGGGAGCAGGAAACGGAGGGCCGGGTGGCAAAGCCCCTCGTGTGAGGTCACTCACCTGTCACGAGTCCCTCTCCCTAGCAAGAACTGAAGTCCCGGGGGGCGAGGGCCATTTCTCAGGCACGTGTGGCTCAGGGCTGCCCAGGGTTGGGGCTGAAGAGTGATTTCCGGGACGGTGACGAGCCTCCCACCTTAGCACACTCTCCTGCACGGCTCGCCACGGCTTCATCAACCCCCACCCCCCTGAGCTGTGCCTCCCCCGCCAGGGCAGGCAGAGCCCCCATCAGGGCAGCAATGAGAATCCCAAACGCGGTCGGCCCCGTGAGCCCCGGCCACCTGCATGAGTGAGCTGTTCTCCAGGAGGCACTCGGGGAATGTCGGCCAGGGTCAGACTGCGGCCGGCCGCTGGGCCCCAGGGAAGCTGGGCGCTCCTCCCTCAGATAAACAGCGGGCTCTGCACGGCGGCTCAGCCCCACTGTTCTCCCAAACCTCCCACAGGGAGCCAGGGTGCCACAAGGCCACGAAGACGGCCCGGAGCCACCACACTGTGACCTAGGACCGCGGAGCCTCCTAGTTTGTCCCTCACCTAAAAGACAAGAGGCCCAAGGAGGTGAAGTGGCCAGAGAGTGACCCCCAGCCAGCTGGGGCACAGCCCGGTCCCTGGCCCCACCGCTGTTCTCTTCAGTGTACCCGAGAGGCCCCACCCTCCTGGGTCACTGGGCAGGAAGACTAAAGCACCTTGGGTAACAGCGGAGGTCACCCTGTGAAGGGGCCAACACCCACCATGGTACTTGGGCCAGCACACGGAGGCCCACTCGGGGGGGGACAGGGGCCGGGGACTCAGCCCCCGCAGAGCGACCAGCTGAGCACAGAGCTGATGAACGGGTGCCACTGTGGCTCCCACTAAGTCATGGAGGAAACTGGCCCAGAGAGGCTAAGCGACATGCCAGGGTCACACAGCCGCCCGGTGCCCAGGCGCCCAGGCTGTCTGCTCGTGGGCCAGCACCTGCCCTAACCCATCACAGCCCTGCAGCCGCCCCTGGGGCCCCACTGCCGAGGACACACATACACACGGGGCTCAGGAAGGGCCTCCGGGAGCCTGGGGGACAGCGGCATCTCTGAACGCACGGTGTGGCGTGGGCCCCGGGTGACCATGGGTGACCTTGGTCTGCGCGCTTTCCTGGCCGTGACAGCCTTCCCACGACAGCAGGTCAGCGGTTCACCACAAGCGCCCGGCCCAAAGCCCTGGCACAAACAGCCCTGTGGACTCAGCTCACTAAACCTCCCAGACAGGATCAAGCTCAGGCCCCCCCGAAAGGGCATTTACTTACCTGGAAATCCCGCTCTTCTAGAATCTCCTTCCTCCACCTCCCCAGGAAAGCAGCGCACACGTACAAGTGGAAGTGGGAGAAGCCCTCGGGCTCGGACTGCGAGAGAGAACACGGGGGCGGTCAGTGCCCGGCAGGACCACGGCTGCCCCCCCAGGCCAGGCTCACGCAGCCCGAAGGCCGTGATTCTGACGTTCCCGCCTCCCTGACATAAGCACAGGCCTCCGAGAGGAGCCGGCGGTTCGCTGGCCCTCCTGACAGGACGACCGGCAGTAGCGGAAGGCAGACCAGCTCCTGCTGCACAGCCACCCGGGGAGGGAACCTGCCCTCGGACGCCGGTCACTGGCCGTGGCCGAAGAGTGGCCCCCGCTCCTCGGAGGGCGAGGGCGCTACCAGGGACTCGAAGCCCGCTGGAGGTGGGGGCGGGGAGGGGAGGCTCCTCACCGGCCAACGCCCCCCTGCCCGCTGTGGGTTCAGCTCGGCCCCTCCTTCCGTGCCTGGGCCTTAGTTCGGGCATGCACGGTCAACTTCCGGATCGGGGCTCCCAACACTTGGCTTTCAAGGGGCCACGGCCACAGATTCCCGTGTGATACCCGCACGACTCCTGTTACCTGTTTACTAAATAAATAAGGTAAGAGATGGTGACATGCTCTGGAAAAAGTGAGGTGAGGAAGAGGGGTGCGAAATACTGGGGAAGGGGCAGGCTGGTCTGCAATTTAAATACAGTGATCTGATCTATCACCTAAGGTGACATTTAAACACAGACCCAAGAAGGGAAAGCCACGTGGATGGGGTGGGGGGAGAAATGAGACGACCCTGAGGTTCCAGACTGCCCGGCACATTCCAGAAGCAGTGAAGAGATCAGCATGGCTGCAGGGGAGAGTGAGGTGAGCAAGCAGAAGCCGCCGTTGGGGGAAGGTCCAGATCCCCATGGCCGCCCTGGTCACTGGATTGTTCTCATGAACTCTGGACGCTCCCAGCAGAGGAAAGACCGTGCTCCCAAAGGATGCTTCTGGCTGGTGCGCGCAGAACAGACTTGGCATCCGGCAGGGTAGGGAAAGGCAGACCCACGGAGATCATCCAGGAGACCGCGGAAATCATAAAATCAAGAGGGGTGAGTGATGCAGGCCAAGGGGGTAGCAGCACAGCTTCGGAGAAGAGGTCAAATTCTAGAAAAGTTTTGAAGGTTGAGCCATGAAAATATGCTACTGATAAGGACACTATGGGCGAGGAGAGGAGGAATCAAGGATACACCCAACGTGTTTGGCCTGAACGACCAGAAGGAGGAAGCTACCATCTCCCAAGGTGAGGCCAGGTTTGCGGCAGTTTGTGGGAGTGTTTTGGTGGGAGGTTGTGAGTCTGTTGTGTGGACATGCTGAGCCGAAGACACCCGTTAGGCGTCCAGTCCAGAGTGCAGGCGGCTGGCCTGTGGCCCAGGCAGGAAACATACACGGTGGGGGGAAAGGGGTGGGAGGAGACACAGGAACGTGAGAGGGTCAAGGGTCAAGACAGCAAGGGACGAGGAGTACTGGCCGTGGCCATGCAGAGGGGCTGACAGGAGGGCTGACTAGCGTGTGTTAGGAAGGAGGGAAAGAGACACTGGGGCATCCTCCTGGAGATTTTTTTTAAGTTTTTTAATGATTAATCTATTTTTAAGAGACAGAGAGACAGCATGAGCAGGGGAGGGGCAGAGAGAGAGGGAGACACAGAATCCGAAGCAGGCTCCGAGCTGTCAGCACAGAGCCCGACTCGGGACTTGAACTCACGATACCATGACCTGAGCTTAACCCGCTTAACCCACTGAGCCACCCAGGCGCCCCCTGCTGGAGGTTCTTAATACCACGTTTACGTAGGCCTTTCCTCCTCTCCATTCTAGATCCTGCTCAAAGTCCGTTACTTTCGTGTTGTTCAACAACCAACCTTCTGGTTCCATTTTACATCTGCTAATATTATATGTTTCATTCACTTCCACTGTTATCTTCATTACAGCCTTTCTTCTACTGAGTTGCTGTTTTTTTGTTGTCGGTATTTTCTAACATACACAAATGCAGAGTGGCTTCGAATTACATTTAGGTCATTTGGTCCTTTCTCTTAAGATAAGACAGATGATGAGCTAGTTAATATCCGGCTTTTCTTCATTTCCGACACAAGCAAGCATTTAAGGCTATAAACTTTCCTCTATGAGCCCCACTTCAGCTATATTCCACAGCTGAATAGTATCTTTACTATCCTTAACTTCTAAGAAATTTCTCCCTCATTTTGTGATTTACTTGCCTCAATCATAGCTTACTTATCAGCATTTTTTAAATCTATAAACATATGTGGTTCGTTTTTACCTTGTTTTGTCTTTTTAGGTTTCTTTGATCATTGATTTGTAACTCAACTGTGTCATAAGAGAATGTGATTTACACGATGCTGATTCTTTTGTTTGCTTAGATTTGGTTTTGCGAGGGGAGGACAATTAGTTTCCACACACACACACACACCCCCTAAGGCAGCACACTGAGCAATCAAGAACGGGACTGGGCCAGAGTGCCTGGGTTTAAACCCTGGGTCTGCCACTAATTAGCTGTGTGACCAAGACAAAGTTACTGGCCTTCCTGTGCCTCAGTGTCCTCATCTGTGAAATATTATAGACTAAACAAATCACACAACGTAAGGTACTTAGGATAATGCCTGGAACATAGTAAATAGTAGGTAAATGCCAGCTATCGTCACCAGGTGTGTGTAAGAGTATATATTCTGGAGTTCTTGGATACAATGTCCTGTATGTGTCCATAAGATAAATTTAATCAATAGTGTTGCTCAGATCTCCTATAAATCCCGATTGATTTTGTCATCTTATGTGCTATCAATAACAGAAGGGTGTTAAAAATCCCATTACAACACCGGATTTGATGTCTCCTCAAGGTTCTGCCGATCTTTGTTTTATGTATTTGGAAAGCACGTTATCAGACGCATACAAATTTTCAACCATATTATCTTCCTGGTGTACTGAACAATATCAATATACACGATCTCCTTTATGTCAACCAATGCTTTTGCCTTTAAGCCTTTGGAGAGGGGGACAGGAGTGTAGTGCGACCATACTACACATCTACTTTTGTCGGGTTATTTGTTTATTTTAGGCAGCTTTTTTTGAGGTAGAACTGACATACAATAAACTTACATATTGAAAGTATAAAATTGCACAGGTTTCGATACGTGTCTACACCTGTGAAACCACCGTCACGCTCAAGAGAGGAAACACATCCATCACCCGCAAGTTTCCCCGTGCCCTCTGTGATCTCTCCTTCCGTCCCTCTCAGTCTCTAGGCAATCACTGACCTACTTTTGTCCTACACACGAGTTTACCCTTCCCCTGCTTCTGTACAGATAGAACCATATGGCACGTACTTTTGTCTGGCTACCTGCACGCGGCACTATTGCCCTGAGATGTGGCCATGTCACTGCGTGGCCACTGCCTGTAACTGCTCAGAAACACGGCTCTCTGTGAGAGTCTGTTCGCCAGAGCTGTCTGCCTGTTGATAGACACGAAGTTGTTTCCGGTTTGATTACAAACTGAGCTGCTGTGAACGTTTGTGGACAAGTCTTTCTATGGCTAGATGCCTTCATTTTGCCGGGATAAATACCGAGGAGGAGAAGGGCTGGATCACACGGTGGCAGTATTTTAACTCAGAAGACACGGCCAAACTATCTGCAAAGTGGCTGCACCGCTGCACAGCCCCACCAGCAGCAGGTGGCGTTCCGGGGCGGTCACCCCAGAGGCCACATGTGAAATGGTATTTTTAACGTTGGCCACTCTCATAGGCAAGTGGCAGGATCTCACCATGGTGTTGATTTACACATTACCATTCCTCTAATGACTGATGATTCTGAACACCTTTGATGTGCTTATATGACATTCTTGGTGGAGCGTCCAAGTTTTTCCCATGGATTGTTTGTTTCTCATTGTTGAGACTTGAGTAACTTTCTATATATTCTAAATACAAGTCTTTGCTCAGCTATGTGCTTTACAAACACATCTCTGTGTCTATAACTCGTCTCTTACCCTCGATATTGACTCTGGAGGAGCATGAATTTTAAAGTTTGATGTAGTTCATCTATTACTTTGCTCTTTTATGAATACTGCTTTTGGTGTCATTTCTAAGAAATCTTTGCCTAACCTAAGGGCATAAAGGTTTGCTTCTAAAATGGTCTTAAGCTTTACATTTAGGTCTGTGATACAGTTTGAGTTCATTTTTGCATATGTTATATGCATATGGCATAAGGTGGGAGCTGAAGTCCATGTGCAAGCACACGGATATCTACCTGTTCCGGTAGTTTGTTGAAAAGACTATGCTCTGTCCACTGAGTTAACAACCAGGTAGTGCTACTCCTGTATTGTTTTTGTTCTTCATCAAAGTTGGTTTTGTCTTTTCTAAGTATTTTGCACTTCCACAAGAACTTGACAACCAGTTTGCCAATTTCTCCAAAAAGCCTGCTAGGACTCATTGGAATTGCATCGAATCTATATATCAATTTGGAGTGATTATTATCTTAACAATATTGAGAGTCCCGACTCATGAACATGGTATAGCTTACCACTGACCTAGCTCTTTAATTATTCTTAGCAATGTTTTATAGTTTTCAGGATACAGATCTGTTAAACATCTTCTGCTTGATTTTCCCACAGCAGCTGATATTTTTTGACCCTCTTAAAAATAGTGTTTTGAACAAAAATAAACTCGAAATGGATTAAAAACCTAAAGGTGAGACCTGAAACCCTAAAATTCCTAGAAGAAAACATAGGCAGTAGTTTCTTTGACATCAGCCATAACAACATTTTTCTGGATATGTCTCCTCTGGTGAGGGAAACACAAGCAAAATTAAACTATTGGGAGTACACCAAAATAAAACGCTTCTGCACAGAGAAGGAAACCATCAACAAAACAAAAAGGGTAGCCTACTGATTGGGAGAAGATATTTGCAAATGACATATCTGATAAGAGGTTAAAATCGAAAATATATAAATAATTTATACAACTCAATACCAAAAAAAACCCACAAAACAAAACAAAACAAAACAAAACAAAACAAAACAAAACAAAACAAAACAAAAAAACAAATCACCCAAGTAAAAATGGGCAGGGGACCTGAATAGATATTTCTCCAAAGAAGACATCCAGATGGCCAACAGACACATGAAAAGACACTCACCATCACTAAGCATCAGGGAACTACAAGTCAAAACTACAGTGAGATACCACCTCACACCGGTTAGGACGGCTAAAATAAAAAAAAATAATAATAAAAAAAAAAAAACAAGAATGACAAGTGTTGGCGAGGACGTGAAGAAAAAGGAACCCTAGAGCACTGTGGGGATGCAAACTGGTGGAAACCAGTATGGAGGTTCCTCAAAAAGTAAATAAGAACTACCAGATGATCCAGTAATCCGCTCTGCAAAGAAAACAAAAACACAAGTTCAAAAAGACACAGGCACCCCTATGTTCATTGTGGCGTTATTTGTAACAGCCAAGATACGGAAGCAGCCCAAGCGTCCATCGACAGAGGAACAGATGATGAAGATGTGGTATGTATACACGATGGAATATTATTCGGTCACAGAAAAGAATGAGATCTTTACATCTGCAACAACACGGACGGAGCCAGACAGTATTATGCTACGTGCAGTAAGTCAGAGACAAACACCACATGATTTCATTCACACGTGGAATTTCAAAAACAGAGCAAAGAACAACAGAGAATAAGAAGAGACAAAAATCCAGACTTCGAATGCAAAGAACTGGTGTCTGCCAGAGGGGAGGAGGAGGGGAGGACGGGCGAAATAAAGGGATGAAGGGCACACTTATCCCGAAGAGCACCGAGAAATGCACGGAATTGCTGAAACATATCGTACACCTGAAACTAACATAACACTATGGCAACTGTACCTGATAAAAATAAATAATTAAATTTAAAAATAAAAATGGTGTTTTGAAAACTTTGAAGTTTACTTATTTAGGGGGCAGGGGAGGGACAGAGAGAGAAGGAGAGAAAGAATTGCAAGCAGGCTCCACGCCGTCAGCACAGAGTCTGACGCGGGGCTCAAACTCACGAACCGTGAGATCATGACCTGAGCCGAAATCAAGAGTCGGACGCTTAACTGACTGAGCTACCCGGGCGCCACTAAAAATTTTAGTTTCTGATAGCTTGTTGCTAGTTGTTGAGATGTGATTTTCCTGGCATGTGGTTTTCACCCTTTACTTGTACCCTTTCTGTGTCTTTATATTTCTCTTATAACTAGTACGATATTGGATTTGAAAAAACCCCAGACATGGTCCCTGTGGAGTTGGGTCCCTGCTGAATGTGATTCCTGATATATTCAGATTAATTTACATCCTCTTATTTTGAAATGTGTACGTATTCCACTTTTCCTATTATTTTTCTTTCTTGTCTACAACTGGACTGAGTTACTTTCCGCCTTTATGCCAAAGCCCCAGCCCCAACTATTCTGGAAGTTACTGAACTGTTCCTATTACTTTAATAGTTACTCTACAAAGACTAACGTGCATATTTAACTTGGGGTCCAAGATTACTCGTGGTCTCTATTACCTTCCCAAGCAATACACAAGTGAGGAGTATCTTCGCTAGAGGCACATCAGAGACGTCCCCCTGCAAAATGCTCTTACTGGCCAAGACTCCAGTTCTACCTTGACTTTGTAACATTACAAGTTCAGATATCCTTTTCGTTGTTGTTGTATACAGCAGTGTTTAGAGTTACTCATGACCTTGCCTTTTTCGGACCATCATTCCTTCTTGCATCTAGACTCTTCTGAAATCACTATCCTTCTTGAAACGGCTGTCAGAAGCTCCACTAGCGAGAAGGTCTTCCAGTAGGGACCCGTGTCGGTTTTCCTTTGTCTAAAAATGTCTTTACATCCTTCTCTTTCCCAGAAGGTAGTTTTGCTGGATACAGCAGGCTAAGTCGGCTCTCATTTTTAAAGATGTTACTGCACCATCATCCGCCTCTGCTGTTTGATGTCCCAGTCCGCCTGTCCCTCCTTCACAGGAAACCTAACCCTTCTGTCTGCCTGCTTGTGAGACACTCGGTCTTGGGAGTTCTGCAATTTCCATTTCCATACACTCTATGTCCCGCTAGAGATCCATCAGTCACTCCAAGTCCCCAGAGTTGGAGGCTTCCATCAATCTTGGGGACATCATCACTTGCCCCTCTGCATTCTCTTTAATTTCTCAGGAGCTGGACCGGGCAGGGGCGGGATCTTCTCACTATTCTGTGTCACTGAGCTCGGTCTCCCTGGGAGAGGTACTTTCTGGCTCGTTGGGCAGCTCTTCGACGTATCACAATTCCTGGGCGGCTCGTCCAGCCCATTTTCGAACGTGCCTTACAGATTTCCTTGTTCTTGTGCCTGGTATGCTCCTTTCCACGACTTTGGGCACAGTGAGCTTATGGTCACGCACATCCCAGATAACCCTACAGGCTGCAGTCTTTGTGGGTCTCTCTGAAGTTTGTTTTCTCTGGTAATTTTTGCTCTTTGTGGCCAGCTTCCTTGTTCCTTCGTGGTTTTGCCCCTTTTCGAGCTTAAGATGCTGGGAACTTTTATCTGTTGGAATTCTTTGAAGCTTGCATCAAAAATGGTTTTCTTTGGGGGAAAAAATTGTATTTACTTCTACCTGAACCTAAGGACACGATTATCTCGAGATTACTTTCAACTAAATTCTCTGCTTGAAATTCTTTAGGACAAGTAAGTCACATAAATTAGGGCTCCAAACCCACATGAATCCCGGACTATGGTGGCATCTCTGAAGGGAGGTATTTTCTTTCTTTGTTCTTTGACTTCCATGGCCAAGGCCAAGAAAGGCAAACACCAGCACTTGCTTAGTCTCTGAACAGTCTCCAGGGGTTTGTCTCTGGCCTGCGGCTCACACAGACCCTCCTGCAGACCCTAGAAATTAACTGGCAGGATCCCCTGGGGAGATTTGATGTTTTCCCTCTTCTCTCTAGAGTTCCATTTTCTCATGATTTCTGGCCAATGACAGCATCCTTTCCATTGTGGTTATGTTTTTAACAATTACACCAGGGGTACCTGGGTGGCTCAGTCAGTTAAGTGCCCAACTTCGCCCATGTCATGATCTCACCGTTCGTGGGTTCGAGCCCCACATTGGGCTCTGTGCTGACAGCTCAGAGCCTGGAGCCTCCTTCACACTCTGTCCCTGTCTCTCTCTGCCCCTCCCCTGCTCATGCTCTGTCTCTCTCAAAAATGAACGTTAAAAAAATTTTTTCAACTTAACAAAAAATAATTACACCAGCATGCTTCTGTGTGCTCTGTGACACCTAAGTCCACTGCACTGCCCCATTAGTTTCTTTAAATCAACGTAACTATTAAAACTAAAAATATCTGTGCTGGGAGGGGCGTCTGGGGGGCTCAGGCAGTTCAGCATCTGACTCTTTTTTTTTTTTTTTTAATTTTTTTTTTTCAACGTTTTTTTTTATTTATTTTTGGGACAGAGAGAGACAGAGCATGAACGGGGGAGGGGCAGAGAGAGAGGGAGACACAGAATCGGAAACAGGCTCCAGGCTCCGAGCCATCAGCCCAGAGCCCGACGCGGGGCTCGAACTCACGGACCGCGAGATTGTGACCTGGCTGAAGTCGGACGCTTAACCGACTGCGCCACCCAGGCGCCCCAACATCTGACTCTTAATTTCAGCTCAGGTCACGGTCTCACGGATTCGTGAGATCAGGCCCCGCATCAGGCTCTGGGCTGAGTGTGGAGCCTGCGTGGGATTCTCTCTCCCACTCTCCCGGCGCCTCCCCTCCTTGTGGGAGCTCTCTCAAAATAAATAAACATTTAAAAATAAATAAATACGCGAAATGTCCGTGTTGGAACTGAAACCAACTAACAATGCACACTTGGCGAAATGCTGCTAAAGCCTCCGTGGCCCCACTGACCTTCCATCTGCACTTGGGCCTCCAGCCTGCCTCCCCCCTGTAACCAGGCCACCCTCTCTAACCAAGCGGACTCCTGTCTCGTCACAAGTGTGGTTTTTAAGCGTCCGCTGCTTTTAGGATAACGTCCAAACTACTTAACGTGCCACAATCCTCTGGTATCACGGGCCCTGTCCCACCTCCTGCCTGACACTCGACCCTCTCGATCTCCCCCCAAACACCAGACCCTTCTAGCCTCACCCCCACTTTTGCACACACTGCTACCCCAGCAGCGGGTACTGGCTGAGTTTTCTCAGCCGTATTCTTTCCTCGAGGTCTTTCCTGTGTCTCCCAGCAGCCAGTTGACCCGGCCCTCCTCCCAGGGGGCGTCTGCCACACTGTCCCTCCTGTTCACCCGACCATTCTCCCGCTGTCCTAGGGGCCTCTTCTCTCCGTAGCCCCCTCTCCCCTCCAAGCTCTGTCACAAGCCCCACGGCAGGAGCAACGACTGTATGAAGTTACACACACCCAAACCCACTCACTTGGATGCACCGGGGAGACGGGCAGGTGGGCCTCTGGGAGCAAACCTAAAGACACACGCCTTTTTCTTTCCAGATGCTGGAGGTGACTGGTCCACATACAGAAGACACGAGGGCTCTGCCGACTGTAAGACTGCTAATCAGCATTGCAATGCTGAGAAAAGAAGGTTTCCAGGACTACTTAGGGATGCTCCAGAACGTAGGCTTCTCTAAGGAACCCTGTTTACACACTTAATTTGCTTAAGGGCCTGTGATGTAAGGGAATGCGGAAGTCAGTGTGAGGCGGGCCCAGGGCCGCCCCCCCGGGACTCCAAGGCTCTGACGGCTGCAGCCCCACAAGACCCCCCGGGTCCAGCAGAAGGCCGAACAGCCACACTTCCAGAGGGCACTGTGCTAGGGGAAAACGGAGTTTTACAGCATTGCTTCAGTGGATTACTTGTTTTTGCTGACTCGGTAAATTATATCACAATAGCAAATTAATAAATAAAAAATTCGTATCGTAATGGAAAACCAGCTCCGGCTTCCACGAAGCTTAACACAGGCACGCACTACCGTCGGTCCCCCGGGACACGGTCGGGAGGCTGGGTCTCAGTGGCAGCAGCCCACTCAGCACAGAGGGGTGTCCACCACCTTCGGGGTCTGATGCATGCAATCAGGGCCCTCCTGACAGGGGCAAAGTCAGCGGGTCGGCCAGACATTTCCCAAGGAGGAGCTGAGCTCTGGAAGGGAAGGCGATGTGACTTGGAAAAGCGTCCCTGGCTCAGGGGACGGGGCGGTGGGGGGGGGGGGGGGTTGGGGGGTTGGGCGAGGTTGGGGGAGGGGCTGGATGACCAGGGTGCTGGGCCAGGGAAGCTCTTGGCCAAGAGGGAAGGCTCTGGAAGGTGGCTCCCCGGGCCCTGGGGACACTGTGTGAGTGGGGACGGGCCTCTGGCCGGCTGCAGCCCCTCTCCACTGCCAGATCAGATGCGGCAGCTCGTGTCCCCCTCCTCTGGGGCCTGCGCTCCTTGTCTGCTGCCCTGCCTCCCGGCCCCGTGCCCAGCCCGCGCTGGCTCCCCTCCTACAGATGAGAAGACGGGCAGAGACCTTGAGCGGCTCGCCTGGGTCACACCGCGGGGCTGCGGACACGACCGAGCCAGCTGCGAGCAGCACCCCTGACCACAGGGGCCACGGTCGGGAGGCACCTTGGCCCTCGCTACATCGGGTCGTGTTCTGTTCGGCAGGGCGGGTGCTATGCTGTCCTCAGGCCCTGTGCACGGTCCGTCTACCACCTGAGCCCTGCTCTACCCACACACGGCGCTCACGGCCGGCAGGACTCCCGGTCTCTCAGAGCTGAATTTCCACCTCTGCCCACGCGCCCCCCACCACCCCGCCCCCTGGGACGGTCCAGGTGTTCGAGGGCTTTGCCCCGGAACCCTGCGCTGCTGGGGACGGGAGCCGAAGGCGTCCATCTTCAAGAAGCCTCCGGCACAGGGTCTGGACCCTGGGCACAAACCGGACACATCACAGGCGAGCCGCTGACCACGCTTGTTGTGGTCATGGGCCTCTCCCCACTGTGGTCAGAGCCGTGCTCACCGGGTGCCCCCACAACTACCCGCCCTGTCCTCGCAGGGCGTCCTAGCACTCAGGCAGCATGTCACTTGCAACTGCAGGACTCCCTGGGGCCCGTCCCCGCCTCCGTGAGGGCAGGATCAGAAGATGATGAACCTGAGGGACCTCCAGGCCACCGCCGAGGAATGGCACCTGATCGCTCCTGGCATGCACGACTTCCGCCGCATAAACCCCCGGAGAAAGCGTCCGGTCCCTGCACCGTGCAGCCCCGCTGGGGGCACGGAGCCCGGTGACCTCAGGCCGACAGAACAGCCACAAGTGAGTGCCGGGCTCCGTCTGGACAGGCTCCGTGGTGGCCCGTTACTTCTTCAGAAAACGAGTTTCTTCCTGAAATGCTCACTTGGAATAAAGTCAGGATTCTGAGAAGAGGGAATTCTGGAGGTCAAGGAGAAACACTAGTAATCGTACACATCCTTGTAAAAATCCGAAATCTCTCCAGGTGAGGAAGACGATTCATGTAAGAGCCCAGACGCACTTGGAAATGACCAAAATAACACTCACATCCCATTGCAATCGGATCAGACGGCTGGAATCTCCAAGTTCTAAGATCTCACTGCCTCCGGTGAACAGAGTCTAATACACCAGCCTCAGAACCTGCTCCCAAAGAAAGCTGCGTGGAGAAGAAAGCCCATGTCACTCCTGGGAGACCCCCAGCTCTCAGTGCTGCGTGCCCCCCCCACACACCAGGCAGAGCTGATGAAAGGACATTAAGACGGGCCAAAACCACAGGCAGGCAGGGAGCCCTTGGGGGTGTGGATCCCATCCCTGCAGAACCGTCACTGGGGACAGGGATGGGGGCACCCAAGATCACATCACAAGTACAGGCGGTTAACAGAGAAGATGCAGAAGTTCTCTGAAAGACATGAGAGAAAAGCTAATTAAAGGAGAGTCATACAGGTTCATGGACAAAAAGATTCAGTATTGAAAAGATGTCCATTGACTTCCACTTTAATTTACGAATTCAATGTGTTTCTAACAAAAACTCCAGAGCTTTCTGTGGCATACGAGGCTTATTCTAAAGCTGTCACTGAAGGGCAAGGGCCGAGAACAGCGAGAACAGCGAGACAACGCCAAACATTGCACATAAGGTGAAGATTTACGTGTGATATCCAGATGCTTTGTGAGGCTGAGAAAGACCATGTGTTCTGGGCACAGGACGGATGGGCCAGTGGAACAGAGGACTGAGACGACGCCCATGCTAACGTGGGTGTTCCCTGACGGAGGAGTGATGGTGCAGATCAACAAGGGAAGGATGGATTATCCAGTGTGGCACTGAGACCACTAGCTATCCACACGGAAGAAACCGGAATCAGATCCCTACCTCACGCCATACACGAAGCTAAATTCAAGGTGGATTACCAAGCAAAATCTGACAAGGATAAAGCACAAATTCTTTAAATCGATATATTCGACAACACAAATATTTCAAAGTGGTACGTGACAAAGGCACTATAATTAAGGACAACGTGCAAGTCACAGACTATCAAAAGATATTTGGGGTGCATATACGACTGGTATATGATTAGTACCCAGAAAAATACATACATATTTTTTAATATTATTTTTTAATATTAAATATTTTTTAACATCTCCCTAAGAATCAAAAATAAAGGGACAAACTACCTCATAAAACAATGAGTCAAGGATATGAACCCTGGTCAGTAAAAACAGGAAGAGCTGTTCATAGTCACTGCAACAGGGACACGCAGAGCAAAACGAGTAAAAGTGAGAAGTCAGTTCATGTGTTTTGGGCAAAAACTAGAAATTACAAGGAACGCAGAGAATGGGAGAAAAGATGAGCTGAAAGAGATTCTTCTTGCGAATGCCGGTGGCGGGCGGGAGGGGGTGTGTGCAGCCGCTTTGGAAGTCAAATTGGTAACGTCTTGGCGTCCACATCCTGTAAACCAGAAATTTCTTAAACGGAGCATCTCCTACAGGCGGATGTGAGAAGACGTGTACAAAAATGTTAGATGGAGCACCGTTTGCAATTTCAAAAAAACTTCCAAGTAACTCAAAGGTCTTTCAATAGGAGAATGGTGAATTATAGCACATTCACAGAACGTGAAACTCCAAAGGATGAGCAAAGTGGAACACAGCTACACCTGCCAAATTCAGTCAATATTAAAACAGGAAGTGGAACACGGCAAGCATATTGCAAAAGAATTTTTGAGTGTGATGCCTTTTATAAAAGTTTCAGAATGTTCATTGGGATACTACGTATTATTGATTACAGACACACGTACAAACGTATGGCAAAAATACTAAAGGATACTTAGAAATGATAAAATCAACTTCAAAGCAGTGGTTACTTCTGGAGAGGAAGAGAGGGAGATTCAGTGGTATAGGCTCCCTCTGACCTCTAAATCAGAAATAAAAGATCTGAAACAAAAATTTAAAAAAATAACCTGCAGGTCCGACCAAGCTAGGTAGTAGGTATTCCTCAGGGTTATCCATACTTTTCCGTACATTTAAGATCTTTCGTACTGAGAGAAATAGACCAGGAACTAATTGGAGATGGTCTTTTCCAGAGAGACTCCTCTGTGTGGAGGCCCACAGACCTCCATGTCCCTGACCAGTGTGGGGCCCCAGGCTGTCATCCAGACTCTGTGGCTGCAGGTGCAGCCCCGTCCCTGGGTCGTGACCCCGCGTCTCCTCCCAGGCCCGCGCGCACAGGCGCGAGGCAGCCCCTCACTGCTCTGTCTTGCCCATGACCTTCTCTCAGTGCTTCTGTTTTCCGTCCTTCCCAGAGCAGGGCCCCTCGCACGCACGGCTGCTCTCTCTCAAAGCGGCCTTAATGTCCGAGAGACGCTCAAAGGTAAGCAGCGCCTGTCCCCTTTCGGCTACTGCTTGGAGGAGAGAGAGAAATCCAGACGCCCCGCACATCAGGAGTTTCTTAAAACTGCATTTCAGGCTCCGCACGGGCCTCGTGTTTGCTTACGAGATGACAGAATGGAAGTTCAAAATGACCGCACGATTTGCCAAACACGGATTACCGACACGTGGCACACACTTTCTGAAATGCAGAAAATAAGGCAACGAAACAGGTTCCCTTATACTTTTTATAACCAAGAAACTGCGATAAGAGGAACAATTTTTCACCTTTAATTGCATCATTAAGCCTTCCTTATAATTTTTGGCACCGAAATAAAAACGAATAGCCCTCTGGTGTCAGGAGATTTTCCTACGTACACGTATTTATGTAGATGTAGTTTTGAGGCCATTCGAATGACAGGAATTGTTTCCATTCTTTGCTCAGATTTGAGTGCACCGGCTTCAGCTATGCCAGCAAACTCTCTGCTATGATTTCCTCTGAAATATTCATCGCCAGGCCGCCGCACGACATACACAATTACCCACCAGGCATGCGGAGCACGGCCGTTTTAAAATTCGCACCCACACCCCCAGGCTCGGGGCATGGGCTGGTGACGGAACCGTAAATCACACTTCGTTACGCAGCCAAAGCCTGAAGCCTAAACGAGCCTGGTGCCCAGCCAGCCAGCCTCCAAGTGACTGATATATTATCTCTATGCCAATCTCTATTATCTCTCGCCAGATACTTATTGGCAGGTGTCTGTCCACGTCTGAGAACATTCCAAATGGTGAAATGACAAAGGTCATGGCCAATCACGCTCATTCTGCACGTTCCCGGGGGGATGCCGACCCGACCGGCACAGGCTCTGGACGGCCGATCTGGGAACGGGACGTGGCCCACGGTCCCTCCTAGCTCTGGGATGTGGGCTGTTGCTCTAGCCTGTCCGTAATTCCTAACTGAAATGAACATTTGAAAGCCATGTAGTAAAATAATAAACAAATAACAGAAAATAATACAAAATGCTGGGACATTTCTACAGCTCCTAATGAGCGTTTATTCTTAGGCTGATGCACTGTCAGTAGGAAAAGAACCAACAGGATATGTGCACACGCACGTGCACACACACACGGAGACTGGACGACTGACCGATTCTAAGAAACCGGCTCACGCGATAGAAGGGGCTGGGAGCCCAGATCTGCTGGGGAGGGTGGCAGCAAGGCCCTGGGAAGAACCAAAGCTGCAGTTGAGGACAGGAAGGCAGGACTGCTGCTTGCTCAGGAGGCCAGTCGCCATTCTGTTCAGGCTTCAAATGACATGATGGGGGCTCGCCCGCATTGTGGACAGTGACCTACTTTATTCAAAGTCCACCAATCTGGACTTGCATTTGGATGCTAATCCCATCCAGGAACACCTCCACAGCACCGTCCAGAACAACGTTTGACTAAATAGCTGGGAACTGTGGCCCGGCCAGGCTGACTCACTGAATCAACCATCACAGCTCACGGCTGCCCAGACCAAGGTCTGTCTTCAACTTCAAAAAGACGCTCCTCAGTACAGGGCTGTGTTCCTAGGTCTCTTCAAATGCCAAACCATTGGTCCGGATTGTCAATAATCAACAAAAGCGTCAACATTCCCCGAAGAGCTGCACACGCCCAAAGCTCACAGGCAAGAATTTTCTCCAGGGATGTTGGGAGAGAGTTCTGGAACTCTCTGCCCCTCTTCACCACCTGCTCTCTACAACCCACGTCTGCTTCTGGCCCTTAAAGAGAGTGGTTGCTCCCTAAGCACAGAACAGGCACGCCAGCAAAGATGGGTTAAGAGTCCCGGCAAAAAGCCTGATTCAACTACACTGGCGGGTGTCAGGACAGAGGCCCCGCCCCAGCACAGGCAGGGGCGCCTGTCACCACCGACACAGGAGCTCACATCACAAGGACTGAGCTGTCCGCAAAGCCCTGTCTCCTCTACGGACAGAATCAAAGACATCCTTTTAAACTTCATGAATGATACAGGCCCTGAAGTGCTGTGGGGGGCAGAGTCAGCACCACATTGGGAGGCGGATTTACTCTGCCACCAACCTCAGCTGCCCTTGCCACGGCCCCTCCCATGTCCCGAATTTAAACACTGAACACCTGGGGACCCGGCCTCCCGAGAGGCCACGGGTCACCGTCTGGCCTGGGAGCGACACTCCAGGAACATCTCTGAGCCCTGTCCAAGCGGATGAACTCGACCATCTTTTACATTTGTCAAGGACGTTCCTGGCCAAGTAAAAGGAAAGACAGCCTGCTGTGGGTCCTGATTATTTTTTCTTTGAAGCAAGGAATGACATCACGGCAGTTAATAACTCAAAGCCTCAGTCCTCTCTGTAGACGGAACTTGGCCCAAGGAGCGTTAACGGTCAGAGCGGCTGAGCGCGGCTGGCTGGGCCGGGGAGGGGGGTGGGGACCAGCGTTCCGTCCCCACTCGGGCAGGCTGCTGTCCCGGGGCCTGCCCTCCTGAGCCTCCGTCCGGTCGCAGTCCCGCTCAACCCAGACCTCCCGCCTCCAGAGCCGAGCCCCGGGGCCACCGCTGCCCAGGGCGCCCCGGGGTCCCCAGCGCCAGCGCCTGCATGCCAGAGAGAATGACGAGGCCGACGACGCAAGAGCACTTTCCCACTGAGATTCTTCAGAGGAGACAAACGGCCGCCTCCCTCGGGCCTCCCTTTCCTCGGCTGGCAAGGGCGGCCTCCGCATCCGAGACCCGGACCAGGCCAGGCTTGCGGGAGGTGGCACGCCACGAGTCCACTCCCAAAGGGCCGCTGCTGCCTCCCCTCCGTAGGAGGAGTGGCTTCTCCAGGTCCCATCCTTGGAGTATACAGAGGAGAAGGCGCCAAGGGAGCGGAAGGAAGCCTGGCCCCCGGCCGACACCTGCCAGCTCCAGGCGAGGGCCCGCAGGACCCGCGTCCACCCGGAGGGGGAACGGAGTCACTCTCCTCCTACCACAAAGCAACCAAGGACATTTGTTTGGTCCAAAATGTCAGGTGTTCAGTATCCTTGACAGAGATTCCCCAGCGACTCAGCTACCTGGACACGTGGGAGGAGACACATCAGGGCCACTGCCACCCACCGCGAGGTCGTGCCGGAGACAGAAGGGAGGACGTGGGCTCGGCGGGCCTCACACACGCACCCCCGCCAACACGGAGCTCCCGGCGGCCGGGCCTAGCGTCGCCGGTGTCCCTTGCCCGCTCGGTGCTTGGCACTGCGGGGCGGACGGAGCCCGGGTGGACCAGCAAACGTTCTCGACACGAAGCAGAAGCAGAAGCAGAACCCCTCAGTGGCAAAGCCCGGGACCCTTCACTCCTCACAAGCTCCTGAGATGACGGGCACGCAAGCCAAGGTCTAAGAGCCACCCGGCTGGGCTGTGAGCTTCTGGGGACGAGGACCCACCTTCCCTCCACCTGCGTGTCCCCAGCAGCCAGCACGGTGCGCACACACACAGCGGGTAAACGGAAAACGATAAATATAAAGATAACGAGGGAGGGCTAGGCTCCAGCGCTACGTTACAGACTCCCCTAGCCCCCCCCCCCGCCCCCCAACCACTCACACCCATGACTAAACGTTTAAGAGGGTCTCAGGCCACCAACCCTGAGCCCCTCCTTACACCTGCCCCTCTGCCAATGAGACGGTAAGACTTTTGCCACTCTGCGACTAACGTGAATCAAAAGAATGCACATTCACCTCCGAGCCACGCTCTAGGGAATCCCCAGACTTGGCAGAAAATACAAGAGTGGAAAGACTATGAGATAAAGTAAGGGAATGACACAGGCACTGGAATATGCCGAGTAGTCAGTCCAGCTGTCGGAGCCCCAGGATGAGCCCACTGGACGCTTGACATCTCTAGGCCCTGCTGCTCCTTCCCAGCTCCCTCTCCTGGCAAGGCCTACACACACACACACACACACACACACACACACACACACACACACACAGAGGGAACGTAGGGAGTGGGATTTTCACAAACACTTTAAAATAAGACTCTTCAAAAATCCCCCAAAGTAGAAAGCACAGAATAAGAACCCTGATACGCACCCCTTGGGGTCCACCGGGAGCATACGTGGCCAAGCCTGTTCCCTCTGGTGACCCCCACTCTGCCCACATGCTGCTGGAAAATTCTAAAGAAAAGCCCAGACATCACATTTCACCCACAAATAGTTTCTGTTAGAGCTAGGGGCTATTTCTAGAAGCCTCATCACAAGACCATTACCACATGTGCAAACGGTCATTCCCCATGGCAATGGAGCACGTCCCTGATGGGGGGCAGGGCACACCACCCCAGGTCGCGGCACCTTGGCCAAGCATGGATTTTAAGCTGAAGGAGCCTGACAAGCACCAGGAGCTTGGGGGGGGGGGGGGGATGGAGACCGTCTGACCTTACCACAAGTGGGACTTCATTAGACCCTCACGAGAGAGGTCCCTTCCCTCCACCTGGAGGAAAGGAGCGTCTGTGTCTCTGCAGACCAGGGACAGGAACCTGGCCGAACAGGCCTCCCCCACTTTGTCCTGTGCTATATCGTATGACCCCCCCGCTTCATCAAACCAAACATGACACCGGGCTGCACCCTTCCTCCAGGCCTCCGTTTCCCCATGTAGGCGGCTGTGCTGCATAAAACTTACAGTAAATAAACCTGGGTGCCCTCCTCTTGCTGGTCTGGCCTTGACAACGGGGCCCCAGCCGAGACCCTAAGATGCTGTCCCTTCATCTCCAGGGCATGTGCCTTTTCACAGCTGTGTTGTTCCAATCAGGCCCCAAACAAGTGCACGCGGGCCTCTGACGTCCAGGGTCTCCGGTCTCCGGAAATGTCTGGGCTCCCTCCCTCTCTTCCTCCTCTGTGCCTGCTGTCCTGTGGGTGTTTTACACTCTGGCTTCGGCAGCCGCGCTCCCGTGGCAGGACGGGCCTCTGTCCCCTTCCCCGTGTTTCCTGCCAGCAGGCACTTGGATCTGGAGGCTCGACAGGAGTCCGACGTGATGTGTTTTGCAAGAACTGATGGCAGGGTGTGCCCTTCGTGCTTCACATCGGGAGGCACACGGTGTCTGTGGTCTCCCCTCTGTGATGGGATGATTGATTAGCTGGTCCAGGCACTGCTGGATGGATCCATCCGTTACAGAGCCCCCCGCGAGCCAGCTCCAGCGGCTTCTGGGGCCACTGGTGAGCGCCGCCCCCACCCATCATTTCACGAGGGTGACAGTGCGGTTCTCCTGTTCCCTCTGCATCTACAGTCGCACTTCTTCCCTCAGAAACTATGCGATTAACTGAAAAGCACCACACCTGCTCGAATCTTCCTTTTGTTTACAAGGCGAAGCCCCGGCGGCCTCCGAAGGCCAGCCGGTGAGGTTCTATGCAGGAATCACGACGAAGCCACAGACTCTCCCACATTCGGGGCGCTTCAGGCCGCTGCCGTCCTAATTCTTCCTGACAGTCTTGCCACGACCGGCCAGTGGGAGCCCGTCAGCTGGGAGTCCTCCTCCTCCTCTGAGAGGCCCCCTGCTTCTTCCCTCACGACTACACATTCCAGACGCCTCCTGAAACGCTCCCCGCCCCAGACCCCTCTCGGGTTTTCCTGAGGAGCCCCAGCTCCCGCTAATGGGAAGGGAGTGAGACTCCGCGGGGTGTGGGCTCCCACCGGCTCATCACTGGGCCGATAATTTACAGCAAAGAGGGCTCCACGATAGGCTCCTACTTCTTTCAAAGAGAGGAACACAGCATGGGTTCACGCCGAGTCTTTGTAGTTGAGATTACAGGGCTCTTCCTCCTTTGATTCTGTGCTTGATTCTCTCTTATGTTAAAAATCTTAGCTCCTACGACATTATCGTAATTACTTACTGGCTTTATCCTAATAGGTGCATTTTAGTGCAATATACGTATCTCAATGCACGTGTATATAAGGACTAGCTTCAAGACAACACTAACATGATTACTAACAATCTGGTTACCGAGTAGAGTTTCACAGGTTTTCTGTAATTCTTTTCGTGCTTCAGACACATCCTAACAGGACTCCACACTCTGACATTCAAACTGTTTGAAAGCCTCTTTGAAGCAGAGAGGCTTTGTGATTAAGCCACCAACTCGAGATATAGTTAGGTTCATTTTTTAAGTTTTAATTCTGTTCTTGCTTTTTAAGGACAGCTTTCCTATTCAGGTTTAGTTGGGGTTCACAATTACGTAAAGCAATACATAACTCCGCAGGGTGAAAAATTAAAGCCGCCCCATCTGGAGAAGCCAGGCTGCATCCCGCCCTCCGTCGTGTCCCACCTTCCCCGCAAAGGCCAGACCTTCCCCACGGGCTCTGGGTTCATCCTTGCACGGATGTGTTAGTCTGTAACATAAGCACACGCGAGTGTGCTTGGGGAAAGGGGTGTGTGTGTGTGTGTGTGTGTGTGTGTGTGTGTGTGCACGCACACACGCGCATGAGTGCACACGCACTCCTATTCTCCCAAGCAGCCAACCGGCGGGTAAACGATGCAAAACCACACGTACTGTCTTCCGGTAAATACTACAGCCAAAAGCTCACCAGCGGCCCACGGACCACCTGCCTCCCTCCTCACTCGCAGGCGCTACAGTGAACAGGCCCACGGGCACAGCATTTTGTACCTTCTCCAACTTGCCTTTTGGGTAACTCCTGGGGCAACAGGTCAAAGCACGTGTTGGTTACCGGACAGCACCAAATACCACGGCGTCCGGTGTCACCGGGTCCCTGCTCTCGGCCAGCCAAGGCGTCTCCTACCTCACACACCTCCTGGCTTACAGGCTGGTGGCTCGCCTTTGGTGAGCCCTGACAACATCACGCCTATACAAACACCACTGCGTAGATGCTGACTACCCAGGAATGAGGGACTGTGTCGGTTTTCTTTTTGACTTGACTGTGAGACAGCCGCACTCTCCCACTCGGTTCTAAGAAACAATACAGAGAGACCCCACGTGGCCTTTACCCAGTTAGGGGCTACGCTTGTGACCCACAGGCCAGGGACAGGGACCAGCTCCTTGGCCTGTGGCCGTGCGCCTCGCAGCCAGCTGTCTGACACCTGCCACTAAGTCACGGCACGCTTCTCTCAGGGCACACCAGTGTGCTGAAAATTTTTAATGCATGCACCTGATTGTAACTTTACTATTCAGATGAAAACGTCATGTGGTTAGCACTGGGCATTTGCCAGTGCCCGTGGTGTGGACGTGGGATGCCCCCACGTGCGTGCACGTGCGTGGATGTGGATGGCAGTGTGATTTCTTCCAAAGTCTACCTATTCTCCCCTCTCTGGGTTCCTGGTAAAGAAATGTTAATTCCGACCATAAAAATTATACTGTTTAGATCCTTGGCTGTTACTTTTCTTCCAGAGGGGGAGGGGGCAGGTGGGGGGTGGGGGGCACGCGCATGCACATGGGAGAGGGGCAGGGGGAGGAAGGAGAGAGAGAATCCTAAGCAGGCTCCACCACACTCAGCATGGAGCCTGATGCAGGGCTCAATCCTGGGATTGACCTGGGATCATGACCTGAGCTGATCTCAAGAGCTCAGCTCGAGGGCCCTGGAGCAGGGCAGGAGTGGGCGCTCACCCGCCTGACCCTGAGGACGGAGCCCTCTGGGAGGACTAGCCCTTTTCTCAGAGGGCTCTCCCCTTAGCCTCACTGCCGGGGGTGAACTTTCCTTCTGTCCCACCTACTTGAGAAGGACTTGCAAGTTGAAGATCAAAGAAAACACATTTGAAAAGGGGGTCCCAGTGTTCCACTTAGTCTGCGTTTGTGTTTTGACTCTGGTTTGTTTTTTGGATTCCAAGTATTTTTAGCCAGTATTTAAAAAAAAAATTTTTTTTTTTTTTTACTTTGTTGATGTATAATTTATATAAGGTGGGACACAGAGATCTAATCATACCGTTTAATGAGCTTTGACAAATGAGCGCACCAGTGGGATCGACACCCCTATCAACACAGAACCTGCCCTTCCCCCAGGAATCCTGTGCTGCTGGGGGAAACCAGAGGAAACCGTTGTGATTTCTATCAGTGCTGATTAACTCTCTCAGTTCTAAAACTTCACTAAATGAACTCAGGCCTCATGTACTCTTGGCATTTTGCTTTTGTTGGTCAACATGATATTTGTAAGATTCATCCACATGGTCACTGAATGGCCAACTGTCATCCTTTTATCCTTTTCCCGGCTGGTAGATACTTGAGTTGTCGCTAGATTGGGCTAATGTGAATGAAGCTGCTACGAACATTCTGCACAATATTCGTGTGTGTGTGAGTGTGTGCACATAAACGTTCATTTTTCCTGCGTAAACATCCAGGAACGGAGTTGTTAAATCAGAGGGTAGATGCATGTTTAGTGCTCCAGGAAACTGCCGGTTTTCCAAAGTGCTGGTTATCACTTGGCATCTCCCCCAGCCCCGCAGAAGACCTTTCAACGTATGTGTCAATGCTCAGCACTGTCCATTGTTTTAATTTCAGCGATTCTGGTACGTACGGAGTAATGGCACTTTGCTGTGGTTTAATCTGTGTTTCCCTGGTGGCTAATGATGTTGCCTACGTTTTCAAGGGCTTATGGGCCATCTGTCTACCTTCTGTTGTAATATGTCTGGATCTTGTGTCCATTTGTGTCTTGGTGATACTGAGTTACAGGCGTTTGTATGCATCCAGGACAGGAGTCCTTCCTCAGGTATGTGTATTATAAACACGGCCTCCCCATCCCTCTCCTAACTGTTCTGGTCTCTACACGGTTCCATTATCTTATTATCTATCCTCAAACCACACTGTCTTGGTTACTGTAGCTTTACAGTATATTTTGAAATCAAAGGGTTAAGTTCTCCAACTTAGTTCTTCCTCTGCTAAATTTTGTAAGTTTTGCTATCTTAGGTCCTTTGCATTTCCATATAAATTTTAGAATAAGCTTGACAGTTTCCACGAAAAGAAAAGAAAAGAAAAGAAAAGAAAAGGGAAAAAGCTTCACAGGAATTTGACTGGGACTGTATTAACTCCTAAGACCAATCTGGGCAGAATATCTTAACAGTAAGAGTCCTTCAGTTCATAAACATGGTTTATCTTACTACATATTTCTTCCACTTCTTTCAGCGATGTTTTGCAATTTTCAATGTAAAGGTAAGCATTTTTAGCTACATTTATCCCAGGCTGTTCTTATGAATTTCATGTTACTATAAATGGTAACGGTCTCTAGATTTTATCTTCCAGATGTTCATTGAGAACATATAGAAATTCAATGGATTTTGCACATTAGCCTTGTATCTAGCATCTTTATTAGTTTTTTAATTTATAAACCTTTAGTATTCTCTACACATGCAATCAACAAAGACAGTTTAACTTTTTCCTTTTCAATCATACCTTTTATTTCCTTTCCTTCCTTATTACCTACCTAGGTCTTCAAGTATAGTATCGAACAGAAGTGGTGAGAGCAAATATTCTTGCCTTGTTCTCAACGTAGGGGGAAAGCATTTGCCAAGTTCACCATTACATATGAGGTAAACTGCAAGACCTTGGAGATGTCCTTCATCAGTGGGATAGCTTCCTTCTATTTCCAGTTTACTGAGAGTTCGTTTCATGGGGGGGTATTTAATTTTATCAGGGGTTTTTTCCGCATCTTTTGACATGATCATATGGTTTTCTCCTTTATTCTGTTAATGGGATCGATGACATTGATTGATTTTTGAATGTCTAACCAACCGTGCATGCCTGTGATAAATCCCACTTAATCACAATGCACTGTCATTTTTACATATTACTTGATTCAATTTGCTAATGCTTTGTCAAGGGTTTTTGCATCTGTATTAATGAGGAATATTGGTTTATAATTCTCTTTTCTTATGCCCTTGTCTCATTTTGGTATCTCAGTTACGCTGACAAGAGCTGAGACATGTCCACTCCTCCGTCACCCTCTGAAACAATCTGTGTAAGACTGGTATTACTTCTTCCTTCAATGTTTGAACATTAACCAGAGGTCATCTGGGCCTGTAGTCATCTTTGTAGGAAAGTTCTTAATTACTAATGCCCTTGCTTTAATGGATACAGGGCTCTTCTGGCTTCTTATATCTTCTTGTGCAAAGTCTGATCAATTGTAGCTTTCAAGGAACATGTCCATTGCATCTTGGTTGTTAATTTATTATAATAAAGTTTTCAATAATGTTCCCTTATTATATTTAAAATATCTGTAGGATCTGTAGTGGTGTCCCCTCTTTACTCATGATATTGGCCAGTTTTTCCTTTTTTTTTTTTTTTTTTATTTGCCTAGCAGAAGATTTTTCGGTGTTATTGATCTTTCCATTAAACCAACTTTTTTCGGCTTATTTATTTCCTCTATAGCTTGCCCATTTCCTATTTCATTGATTTTTGCCCTGTTCATTTTGGGTTCCTTTCTTCTGCTTACTTGAAGATTAATTTCCTCTGAAGGTGGAAACTAAAACTATTTAAATCTTTCTTTTCTGTTGTACGCATTTGCAGGAATATATTCGCTCTCTAAACACTGCTTTATCTGCACCCCACAAATTCAGATATAACTTCATTACTCATTCAGTTCAAAGTATTATCTGATTTCCCTTTGACTTCTTTGACTCAAGGGTTCTTTGGAGGTGTGCTGCTCACTTTTCAAAAACTCAGAGCTTTTTAGGCATCCTTTGTACTGAATTCTACTATGGTTAGATAATACACAGAGTGTATGATTTCAATCCTTTAAAATTTTTGGACTTGTTTCATGGTCCGAGAGGTAAACTATCTTGGTTACTGGTCGTTACATACTTAACAAGAATGTTACTGGTTACCTCTAGTTGTTGGAGTGTTAACAAGACAAGCAAGCCGCTTGACATTTTTATGTCTCCTGTATCCTGCATCTATGATTTTTGGTCTATTCCTTTTATCGCCTGCTGAGAGGAACAGAAAAACTAAAACCTCCAGCTATAGCTGTGCTACACGTTCCAGTAATATTAATGGGCCTGAATGTCTTCTTATGTTAATTATCCCACTTGTGGGGGGCCAAATCACTGAATTTATAAATTCAAATGCTAAATGGGTAAAAAAGTTAACAGGGAAGACCATCTCTCCCCCATCCCCACCCGAAAGACCAGGCTGAGACAGAGGTGTCTCCAGGTGTCTCCCAGGACTAGCAAATGGATTTTTTTTTTCTAGTTCACCCTTTGTCCAAGAGCCTAGCCTTTCGGTGCTCTGGTTTGACTTAAGTGCCTTAGCTCCGCACCCCCTACCCATAAGGGGCACGGGATCTAGACCCTGTCTCAAGGGTATAGACCCAAGCCTAGAGGGAAGTACCCAGTACCCACCCCCCACCACCTCTTACTTGGGCCTCTGATGACAACCTGAGTTTCCTGCAAGCTTTCATGCATGCACCTACACGTTATGTTCTTGATAGTCTAGCAGCATTTGGGTGTTCTGAGGATAATGTGATATGCCATATTTAAAGCTCTGCGTGCTATAAAGCTGCCTCTAACCCACACAGGTAGTGACACAGGGATCTGAGTCGTCCCCCTCGCCCCCAACTCTGGAGTCAGCACCTGGCTCTTGAGAGTTCCTTTCTCTCGAGTCTAATGCCTGGGAGGCTGAGTCACAAGGGCCGTGCCTTACTCGCCTCCACGTTTTCTTCTTTGCTGCCCCGGCCCTAACCTGGAGTAGATGCTCGTGAGTCTCCTGATGAATGGGGCTGGATGGTAACAATCCCAAACGGTCATCCTGAGCTGTCTGGGCTTTATCTGGTGGTCCACAGAACTGCCAGCCAAGGCGATCAGGCGGGAAGGCAGGACAGCTGTCTGGGCGGCATGCAGCTTCCGTGTCTCAGAGGACCGACAGAACAGCAGGATTGAGACAGGACTGTTTACAGAGTCTGGCCTCTTCCCTGAGAAGCCGGCTGTCGAAGAGCACTCTAAAGAAGCTAACATTAAAATGTTTCGAGAAAGGGTATTAGATAGAGTGCCTCTGTTTCTCTAAACCTACACAAAAAGTAAATTATGCACTTGAATGGATGCAGCTTAGAGCAATGGGAGTTTCACAATGAGCCCATTTTCTCCAGAGAAAAGATTTCAGAGTTGCCTGGGAAGGGTTAAGATTTGAAATTAGTGAAGTGCCTGCTTCCAACTCCTCCTGAGTTGTCATGGTGACACCTCCAGCCAGAAGTCATAGATACGGCCCATCCTTTCTCCCAAGTTCTCCTAAAAGATGAGGTGACACTCGTCGGAGGAACAAACAGGTCATCACCTCTGGCTGCGATCTCAGTCTCCACCTAAGCCACGACCTGGCCTGGATGACTAGTTGGAGGGACCAGGGACCAGGGACGAGGGCAATGGCATCAGAAGGACCATCATTTCCACTGTTGCGGAGAGAAAGCAAAAAGGATGACGGGGCGCCTGGGTGGCTCAGTCAGTTGAGTGTCTGACTTCAGCTCCGGTCATGATCTCACAGTCTGTGAGTTCAAGCCCCACGTTGGGCTCTGTGCTGACAGCTCAGAGCCTGGAGCCTGCTTCCGATTCTGTGTCTCCCTCTCTCTCTGCCCCCTGCCCTGCTCACACTCTGTCTCTCAAAAAGTGAATAAACGTTAAAAAAAAATTTTTTTAAAAACAAAAATAAAAATAAGGATGTCAAATCTGAGTCATTTTAATACTATGTATGTTAAAGACCTGCCATAAAGTGGTGTCCCCAAGGCCTACCAAGGAATAAAGGACTGCTACCCTGCACTAACCGGCCTCAGCCTGCCATGGGACATGAGTGCCTGTGTCTGATTTTTTCACATCTGTTCTTCCCTCTACTGGTGCAGCCTGTGGTCTGGCTCTAGGGTCTCCCTGGCACCAGCATTACTGGCGTTTTCCTTTTTCTGTTTTGATGGGGGGGGGGGGGTTCCCAGGCCCATCCATCTGTGGTTTTAACCACAGGTTCGCATAGTTCAAAGCCGTACTGGTGGAACTCTGTAGAAAGATGCGCTGGGAGAACCAAGGAATGCTTGAGTGAGTAATGGACACAGGTTATCAGATGGGACCTTTCTGACATCCATCATGGGCTGTGGTCTCTCTTGCTTCTTTGCTGGGATCCCGCAGTGTTCCAAGTGGGGAAGGCGGCGTAATGAATTCCAGAAAGGCACGGTGTTGCTATGTTAATAAAGGTGCCAACAGCACAAAATAGATTCAGCACTTCAAGATCTTGAATAAAAATTGTTGTTTTCTACAGACTGGAACAGCATTATGTGGTTGCGCTTTCCACAAAATACATGATTTCCTATTTCCTTGTGAGTTTTCTGGGTCACATATATTTCTGCACCAAGTCTATACTTCTGCTTCAATAGTTAGAAGAGTCTTTCAGTATCATTTTTCCTGGAATAATTTGTTATCCATCATTTTTATGGCAGCATTAAATTTTAAGAGAGAATTGAGAGGGATAGAAAATCTACTGCATATTTCCAACCCCAAAAGAAAGCCTTTAATAAATTTGGGACTTCTCAGTTTTACACTCAAATCCAACCCCAGACCAAAAAGCTGCCTGGAGCCATCTGTCCTTCATGCAGGAATGTGGGGCGAGTCCTCCACCAGAGGATGGCTCCCTGCTGGCCCCTGCTGCCAGGGCAGGGCTAGGTCTGCCAAAGCAGAACCACGATATGTAATTCCAAGAGGCCGGGTGGCGATGGCTGGGGGACAGGGCCCCATTATCCTCTGCCAAAACCAGTCCTGGCAGGTGTTCACAAGTGCACAACAGGACACCAGGTGCATCAGATCGGGGAGGCCAGGACAGCAGGTGCATCAGATCGAGGAGGCCAGGACAGCAGGTGCATCAGATTGAGGAGGCCAGGACACTAGGTGCATCACATCCAGGGAGGCCAGGACACCAGGTGCGCATCAGATAGGGGAGGCCAGGACAGCAGGTGCGCATCAGATCGAGGAGGTCAGGACACCAGGTGCATCAGATCGGGGAGGCCAGGACACCAGGTGCATCAGATCGGGGAGGCCAGGACACCAGGTGCATCAGATCGGGGAGGCCAGGACAGCAGGTGCATCAGATCGAGGAGGCCAGGACACCAGGTGCATCCCATCCAGGGAGGCCAGGACACCAGGTGCGCATCAGATAGGGGAGGCCAGGACAGCAGGTGCGCATCAGATCTAGGAGGTCAGGACACCAGGTGCATCACATCCGGGGAGGCCAGGACAGCAGGTGCATCAGATCCAAGGAGGCCAGGACAGCTTCAGATCCAGGGAGGCCAGGCACCCGCCATCCACTCACACAACCCTTAGCAGATGGCAGCACACCAGGCCCCGTGCAAGCCGGCTTCGTACACGTGGCAGGTGTGAACACAGTGGCGCTAGGACACAGCCAACGCGCTAACAGGGCCCACCCGGCAAAGTGCCGTACACGCACAGGAAAAGGGACCCTGCCTCTGAAGCACGGCGGAAGGCCACCCTGCTCACCTGACCTGGTGCGTCGCTTTCCGCCAAATGTGGGTCCAGGCACTGCACTGCTAGAAGCCAAGAGCGCTGTGATAAAAAGCTTAACGGGCTTATCTTCAGAATCACACAGTTGCCTAGTGCTGCCCAGTCAGTGAATGAGGCCAAGCGGCCACCAGGGAGAAGCCGGGGCCTGGCTGAGGGGAAGCGGAGACCGAAGAAGTCCAGGCCCCGCAGCCCCACGAGAGCAGGCTCTCCAGGCACCGGTCCGCCCCCTCCCCTCCCAACTGCCGGAACACCCGGCACGAGCGCGCCTCCCTGAGCACACTCAGAGGGCTGACAGGGGAAAACGAGTCTCCGAATATCCACGACATGCTTACACCCACTCGGAAATGGGAAGTTTTCTACAATAATACTCTTAAAGACCATCACAGGGCTGTGCATAATTTGCAAGACAAAAAGGCAGCCGGTCCCCAGGGAGGACTGAGCCCAGCCAGGGACACCACACGCTTCTCATCCCAACCCAGCGTGACGCACGGTGAGAAATCTTCCTCCCCTTCAAGAACGGGAAGATTAATGCCTGCATCATACTGACTCCCCGGACTCAGAAATTCAAATGAGGAAATAACTGTTATTTATTGGGACCGGCTTGTTTGTTTTCTTCTTTCCCGGAGCTTCCACAAACCACAGCCATAAAGCAGGAGCAAGTGTTTCTGGGTGGGTGGATCAAATCACGGGATGACGGACGGGCAGGGTTTCACCGAAAAGGCACGGATGGCAGCGCTCCCCTCTGTCCCTGAGCGAGGGGTTCCCACTTCAATTCTGACTTTAAACACAAAGAGTAAACACGGGGTGCGGCCAGGCCCTGAGAGCCCAGACCTCGGGGAGGCCACGAGTGTCCAGCATCTGGGGAAGGGGGGGCTCTGCACTGCCACCAAAATGGGGCTGAGGGGAGACAGGGACCGGCTGAGGGCCACACACGCAGCACGTGGCCCCACTAGGGCCCGCGGGAAGGGGGGTTCTGAACACTGGCCTGTGGCCACGGCTTCCCAGCGGGGAGACTTCGCATCGGCCAACATCCCTTCAGAGATGAGAGGAGCTCGGAGTGGAACACGGAGACAGTGTCCTGCCCCTGGCCAGCTATGGCTCGGTGACACCCGCTAACGACGAGCACTGAGTATTTACGGTGGCGACAGGCACGCGGGGGGCTTTGTCGGTGGTTTCTGTTTGTTTTCCTGCGGTTGTTATTCTTCCTCCGATAGTCTGGGAGGCTGACTTCTAGTATGGAATTCAAATTTAATATCCACAACCTTAGGAAATATTTGTCCCCGCTGGTCCCCCGACACGGTGGGGTCGCACGCTGGGGGACGCTGTTTACCCGGGTTCGGGCCTGCCGGAACGCCAATGTGCTCGCACCACGCAGAAGAATCCAGCAGCCACCCGGGGAGCCTGCCATCGACGACACAGCCAGCCGGGGCTGGCGCACGCCAGCTGTGGCGGCAGGGACGATGCTCCGTCACATCTTCCGCGGCGCACGGCCTGGGCCCCGAGGGGCAGCCTTCCACCCGGACCGCTCGCCCCGACAGGAGGCTGGTGCTCGGGGTTTACGTTCCGGGCACACGGGCAACAAAAATGACGGGAAAATGATGTGAACCTGTGGGTTTTTTGCTCAAGCTCTTTCAACTTCATCTAAACACCCAGAATTTCACTTGCTAATTTGGTCAAATTACCTCCTTTAAAAACTTGCTTTTGCAACTTTTGTTGTATTATTAGATTTTGCAATAGGAGTTATTTTAACAATGTACAATATAATTAGGCACTTAATGTCATTAAGAAAATTTATGAGCCTTTATGAGTTGAAAAACAGCCCCAAATGGTATTTATTAGCTATCAAGACTAAAAATAGGACCCTATTGCCTCAGTGAACCACATTTAAAAAAATGTACAGTCACAAATAATATGTCTAATTATGTATTAAACTAATTCTCGCCTTCACCTTTTGAATTTCTAAACTCCTTACCTCATGTATCATTTTAATTATTTTTCCAGTTCATTCCCAGGGAAACTGGCTGATGGGGAATTAATTAATGGGTCCAATAAAGAGGCTGCCAGCATTGTTACACCACAATCTGAGCCCTGGCCTCATCTGCACATCTCCTTTATTCTAAACAATAGCACTGCTGAGATTTCGCCATGAAATTGTTAGCTCATTAAAGAGGACACAATCATATCCATTTCCACAGATATTCATCAATTATCACATTTTACTGCAACATGAGTCCGTGAATAGAGCAACCACTGGAGCTTCTGGCCCCAGGGTTTGAGAGAGATGACAGGTATTTAAATACCGGCCGCAGATTCCACTTGATGAAATGGTTTGGGATTATTCAGGCCCAGGAAAGGTCCTCCATGAAAGGCAGGTACCCCCGGCACCTGGAGGGGAGGCTGCGGGGCACAGCGGCTTCAAGGCCGCGTCGAGGCCCCCGTGGGAAGGGCCCCTGCGTCGGCCAACGTCCCGTGTCCCGGTCGACTGCTGTACAGACTTCAGAGAAGAACCACAACTCCCTGGCTAAGGGTGGCTGTCCTCACTGCCCAGCGTAATGGACATCGGCTTGGCCTCCAGAGACGCTGGCAGGGGGTGAGGGAGGGCCCTGGCGAGCCAGTTCCTGTCCCCAGTGAAGGACCGGTGGTCAGCAGGTATCCTGCCGGGGCGGGGAGCCTGACATCCACATGGGGCACCCGGCCTTCTGCTGGCCTGCCAAGAAAACAAAAGCCAGGACCCAGGGTCTGCCGGTGTCCCTCTCTGGACATCCCCGCCTGGCACTTTTCGCTGACTTCTGTCTCCCACTCGACTGGAGGAGGCTCCGGGCAGCAGGCAGTTCGTTTGTCTGTTCACATCCAGCATATAGCACTGGGGCTGGTCCAAATATTCAAAGAGGTGCTCAGAGCGGCATACATACATGGCCGGGCAAGACGGACAGATGGCCAAGTGTGCTCCAGAGAGACAAGATTGGCAGACGGCCCTCTGCAACCCTAGGCTCACCCAGAAGAGCCGTAAGAGGACCGCTCGGTTGGGGAAACACAAAGGGAAGCAGTGCGGTGTCTGTTTCCTTCGAGTTCTTAAGTGAATGGCTCTGGTTCTTTCCTAGGGCTCTGGCTCCAGTGGGGAGCACCTCTGCCCCTCTGGCCTGACCCCTGGGGACTCCACAAACCTCCCCATCACACTGCGCAGGGTGGGTGTGGCCCTCCCAGAGCAACTCCAAGGCCTGGCATTACGCAGGGGGCTCCCTCCGCAGAGCTCAGTGTGCTCGCACAAAGGGAAGTCATCCTGAAGGGCGGACAGACCCTCTGTCCTTTTGTGTGTTAATGCCCATCTCTGCAGGCAGGCCCCATCTCCCTTTGCCTCTTCATTACTAGGATGAACAGAGGAAGAGGCAGGATTTATTAATCGAAAAACAAAGCCTGAAAGAGCTGGCACCAGAATTCACGTTAAGATGATTTCCTTTTGCCTCTCAAGTACTGGGAAAGAGACAAGTGATGAGGACGAGTCCTTTAAGATGAGAGAAGCCAGGTACATGGACACAAATGGGGGGAGGTTTACTAGAATCACACCTGCTTATTAATAGTACTGTCCCAATTCAAAACATCTGGAAAAAAAAAAAAAAGCTCGGCACCCACCTACCCAGATACAACCACGGAAACTGCATGAAAACAACCAGCAAAGAGGCGGGCAGTGAGCACAGAGACACAGGTGTCCTCGGAGGTCGGGCACGGCCACCCGCCCGAGGAGACACCTGCTCCACAGCAAGCTTCCCAGGCGGCCGGGACTCAAAGGCCAGCTGCCCCAGGCAAGCTCGGCCCCCCGAGATCCTGGGAACCAATGTGCAGGTGACCTTTTGACAGAGACGGTTAGCGCTCTACCAAAATTCATTCTTCCTGGACCACACGCCCCAGCCTCCCTCTGCAGCCAGTCCGTCACCACAGCAGTGCGGACAGAAGGGAGGGGCCACCCTGAGCGAGCTTCCTTTCTGTCAACTGAGCCATGACACTTCCGGGGTGCAGCAGGTCAACCCTCTCCAGCCTCCCCAACTCGGCCTGGCTGGCACCCCAGGGAACCCACCAGGATGGCCTAGTCCCTTCTGCCGCCCGTACACTTGGGGACTTGAGTGCCGCACGCCTTCCTACAGAGCGTGAGGTGTCCTTGCTGTTGGCTTGTGCATCTTGCGGAGTTTTTCTCTTTTCAACAAAACCAACAATGATTTGGGAGTGACCGTGTGCTTTACACGACGTATGTCTCAGTTTCTTTAAATGCCACTGGCTTAAGTCCCTGGCTGGCACGTCACAGTGACAAATCTTTTGAGGTCAATCACCTTCCCTAGTTGGTCTCAAGAAATGTCTTTCCTTCCATCGGCCTCCTTACAGCACACAGCACGGCGTGGCCCATGAAGAAGGCCCTCCTTTCCTTGGTCCCCACGGCCAACAGTCCGCCAGGTACGGCTCCTGGATGTGTCCCAGGTTCTGCAATGTCCCGCTGGCCAGGAAGATCCGAGTGGGATTCTGAAAGCGGCAAGGAGTCCACGGGTCTCCAGGACAAAGGACCCGAAGACGTTCACTGAAACCAGCTCCTCCCGGCACGAGGGGACCAGAGACGGGACAGAAGGGAAGGCTGCACCGAGGAGGGCAGGGCTCCAGGCAGAGCAGCCGTGGGCTCTTCCTCCCTCCCCTCCACTCGGCTAGAGGGAGACATCAGGAAGAGACCAAACAGACCTTCAAATGTCTCGGCCCCGACACAAGGGGGGTCCATTCAATTGGGTGAGCCCGTCTCACTGGAAGGCCTGGCTAGGTCCCCGTGGAGAACCACAGCCAGAAGAAGAAGCCTTCGAGGTGGCTGATTTCTCACCCCACCCCTCGGGAGGAGCCCCCGGAGTCCTCGGCTCACCTGCTCTGTCGGAGAAGGGCCAACACTGGGCAGAAACCACGTCTGTGCACACACGGTTTTGAAGGTGGAGTAGGAACCCTACCTAAAGCTCACAAATGTACCTCAAAACTACCCTAATTTATGATTGCGGTTCCTCTCACGCAATCCTCCTCACGACGACGGAGATTAAGGCATACAGTACAGTTTTCAAAAGACTCTGTCGGCTGCAGAGAAGAAGTTAAAGACACTTCTAGAGTTAACATTTATTCTTTGTGAAATTTAATTAAAAGGAGCTCATTCTTGACGTGACCTTAACAGGGCAGAGACCCCGAGTATAAGGGAAAACAAAAGACTCTCGCGGTGATGGTCTCACAGCTTCAGAATACCCACGCGCTCTCAGGATCCTGTCTTGCGGGGACGGTGACGGTACAAAGGGGGCCCAGCTCTGCCCCACTGCTGGGCAGGCCGGGTCCAGATTGGCCCCGAAGCCATTAACGACAGCAATTTTAAAAAGGGAGGATTTTTTTTTTTTTTCCTGAACATGTTCTACCATTTCTATACTTAGAATAAAATGCCATCAGGTGAAATGGATCAGACTGAACCATTTAACCCTTGCTGACATCAACCCCGTGGGGCCAAACAGCTCAATCTGCACAGACATTCAACAGGGACTTCGACACTGCTGATCCTGCGCTCACTAAAGCACAAGTGGCCTCCCGTGGACAGAGCCGCCCAGCGCCGGGTGACGGGCCGCGTGGTGACAGGGTCTGCCCTGCGCGCTGGCCAGAAGAGGATGGCCAGGCCCTGCCCGGCAGCTGCGCCCCACCCCGCGGCCAGCCCACTCCGGCCACAAGAGCCCTGCCTGCCCCCGGGCTGAGTGCGCTCCCCCAGAAGACATCACCGGGTCCTAACGTGGGAAACACAGTCTTTGTAGACGTAGTTCAGAGGATGTCAGACTGGATCGGGGGGTCCCGGTCCAGGGACTGGCGTCCTTGTACGAAGGGGGAGACCCTCGCGCACACACGCACACACACAGAACGCTTTGTGATGACAGAGTCAGGGACCGGACGGTGCATCTACGAGCCGAGGACAGCAGGCATTGCCGGCAACACCGGGAGCCAGGAGGGAGGCCTGGGAGGGGGTCCCCCTCGGAGCTCCAGCGGGAACCCACCAGCCCGCCCACACCTTGCTGTCAGGGCTCTGGCCTCCCGACGAGAGCAGCCGCGGGTTTCAAGCCCCGCCCCCCCCGCCCCCCCCCCCCCCCGCCGTCTGTGGTACTTGCTCCTGAGCCCTAGGAAGCAGACACACCACACGTGTGACCCCCAACCTCGTCCTCCACCTCCTCAGGCCTGACCCGAAGGACACCCAGAGTCTTCCTTCAGAGAGTGCTCCCCAAAACTTCCAGGGGTCCCCACAGAGGCTGGTCGCGTAGGCTGAGTGCCACGTGTAGCTGTCCCTCCCGAGCATGCCCGCGGCCCTCCCCGCACTATCCGTCTGTCAGGCACACGGGCACCACGGTCGTGGAGGGGTCTGTCCCATACCCCCCATCCTCCCAAGAGCATTTCAGAGGCTTGTGGGTCCAGAGCAGGAGGGAGGGAGGGGCAGCTCCACGAGCAGGCCGGGCTGACAGCTTGGAGCAGATGGTGCGCCAGCCAGACGTGCCAGCAGCTGCCACGCCCAGGACCCCGACGTCACAGAGCAGGGCACCAAGGGAGGCGGCTCCCAGAGCTGCCCCAGGCCAACGTTAGCATATTACAGGCTCCCTGAAAGTCTGCAGGGAAGGATCATTAACTGGGTTGCACCCTCCACCCACCACCCTCCCCAGTGAGCGGGGAGCCAATGTGTGGCTGAAGGGAGGGCAGCTCTGACTTGCAGAAACCCTGCCCCAGAAAAGTGCCTGGGGCCCAAAGCGCCTGAGCCGGCTTCTGGCTCCTGGTGGCTCCTGGTGGCGGGTGGGGCTGGCCAGGCTCCAAGAGCTCAGGCCTCAGGCCTCGCTGGGCCCTCAGGGTTGGGGGGCAGGCAGGTGGCAGACGGGCCCGGCTCTGTCTGCAGCTTTACCCCGTGTGAGGACAGCCGCAGAGCTGCACTGGGCCCGCAGGTGCCTCTGTGAGAACCTGAGCGTCAACGTCACGACCCGTGGCCGTGCCGCGTAAGCACCTGGTCCCAGGAGCCGGCTCGGCACGAGGACACATGTGCAGGCCCTGAGGACACGCTCCCTGCTCTCACACAGCCTGGACACAGGGGCACGGGGGCCCTTCCAGTAGAAAGGGGGGTGAGAAAGGGGACAGGTCGCCGGGGACGGGAGCCACGGGGGCCGCCGTCCCAGAAGCTTAATCCCTGCTGCCCGCTCTCTGAAAGCTGCCGCTGCTCGTCAGGAAGGTGTCTCTGTTCCTCCCTGGACTCGGGGTGCCTCCCTGGTCTTTGTGCAAGTGAGTCCCCAGGATGGTCTCCGCCCCGTCGCCTCGGAGTCCGGCCGCCAGGCTGTGAAGCAGCCCGAGCGCCACGGGCCCTGTGGAGACTTCTGTGGGGCCAGCGCTCACCTGCCAGCCGGTGGCCGGGCCACCTTCCGATGGCCTCTGCAGCCCCCACGTGACGCCCAGTGGAGCCGTCCCTGCCAAGCCCCGCGTAAACCGTGCCATCTGTGAGCAAACCGAGCACCCGCGCTCTTGAGCCGCTAAGCGCGCAGCGGACGATCCAAGGGCAGCCGCTCCGGGCCCTGGGGCCGCCGGGCACAGTGGGTCCCCCGGGAGCTGTGCCAGGGCCACCATGTGACAGCGGACAGCATGGACAGAGCCGGGAGCCAGGAGGGGGCTGTGTGACAGGGCAGGGGACTGCGGTGTGGCCTGAGGGGGCGCTAGTGGGGCGCATGGGGTGAGCTCAGCCGCGGTGCGGAGGGCAGAGGAGGAGAGCGTGGGGACAAGGGGAGCAGCCCCGCAATCCCCGAGGTGGGGGAGCACCAAGGGCCCGCTTGACGGGCACCCGAACTAGGGGCGCTCCAGGAACCCGAGGGCAGGCGGGGCAGGAGCCCCGCGCAGGACCCCTGCCCTTCCCCACCTCGGTATCATGTTGTCACCTGTCACCCTCTGTCGTGACAGCAACAGAAATCTCCAGGGACTGGTGTGGGGACCTCACTGTGCACTCCTGTGTGAACAGAGCAAAAGGACAGGCTGGAGGGAGCTTTGGTCCAGGAGCCGCAGGGCCACCAGGGTCTCCCTCTCCCTCCGCCCACATGGTGGTGGCTTCCAGCCCGTTGGGGGGGGGGGGAGGGCCTCCAGAGGGAGCACCTGCCCCGGCAGGTCCAGGCCACCAGAGCGCGGCCGGGGCGAGAACGTACCCTGACACGCTTCCCAACTGGGAGGTACACGAGGAAACAACACCGGCGGTTTTGGAGAAGAATCCTTCACAACCAAGGATCCCGCGGCAATTAAAAGGCACAAACTCGTTCATGAGGCAAAATTACGGGCAAATCTGAAAAGTACGGAGAGTGAAGGCGGCAGACGCTGCTGCAAGGGCTCCGTCCGTACGAGGCTCTAGGGGGCAGAGCGAAATGCTGCACACGGAAGGTCCTGAGGGCCAAGCCTGGGCGACGATCAGGGCGGCAGGCGGGACACACGCCCCAGAGGGGCTCCCAGGGCTCGGAGAGCCAGAGCCACGGCAGGCAGAGGAGACAGCAGAGGGAGGAGGAGGAGGAGGGGCCCCACTCACCCGGAAGACCTGAGAGCGGGCGAGAGGACCCCACACAGCATGTCAGGCCCGGAGGCCTGGGGGGGTGGGGAGAGGGGGTTTGGAGACGCAGACAAGCGTGAGGCTGTGCTTTCGGGAGCGACGTTCCAGACTCTGACGGTCACCTTAAAGGATCATGTCACCTTGGAGGCTGCGAGTATGTTTCAAGTGGGCAAAGACGGGGCCCTGGGCTTTGGGAAAAAGTCCACCACAACCTGCCTTCGCACGCCCCAAAGATCTCGAGGGGCACTATGCCAGGACGGAGGTGAGACTCACACTTGTCAGAAAGCGGCCAAAAAACCCAGGCTGCTGAGCCGTTTCATAGCTGCATCGTTTGCCCCGACAGCATTTCCCTGCTACGTAATTTGGCAATTATTTGCCCGCCGAGCCATCAGCAACTTCTCCCGAAAACAGAGTCAGAAACCTTGAACCACGGCAGTAAAGCTTAAGGGAGCCCTTCCGCACTGGCCGGAAACTCACGGGGAACCGGCTCCCGGCGTCTTCGCTATAAGGGTGGCACAAACCGCCACAGTCCTGTCCGAATGGGCGCCTCTCTCCAGAATCCCCGAGCCCCCAGAGCCCCGCTCGGGGTGCGGACACCATGTGGCACCAGCTCCCTGCAGGCCGGACAGCGCACCACGCCTCCAGGGCCCTGACCCCGGGAGCAGAATGCTCCTGCAGCTGAGCACGAGCGAAACACAGAAGAGCCACACACACGCGGCACACGGTGGGCGGGTGGGGGGGGGGGGTCCTCTTCTGAAATAATACGGGATCCTTCCTGTTGCTGCCAGAAAACACACGGGCTCGGCCACAGAGGCGCTCGACATGAAACCATGTCGGGTGCTCCCAGGGCCTGGACACAAAGGGCACCTGCACATCATTCAAACCAGCTCACGAAGGAAGCCGGGGGCTCTGAGTCTTACGCACCGGCGGGAGGCAGGGAGAAAATCCACCTCGCGGGAAATGTGCGATTTGGAGTCTTTTGAAATCGGTTACTGTTCAATCCCAGCAGTAAGCAAGCACCTCCAGGTGAGGCACGTGGGTTTGCCGAAGGTGCTGGAGTGAAAACACGCTCAAAACTCAACACTCGGGTAAATATTTGCAAAACACTTTTATATGTGTAGCTCAAGCGATTTCAACAGAAAGTAGATAGGAGACCAGGGTTTCTCAAAAGCTGAGCGTGAGTCAGTGTGTATGGGGGGGGGGGGGAGACGGAGGGAGAGAGAGGGAGGGAGAATCCACCTAGAGAGAGAGAGAGAGAGAGAGAGAGAGAGAGAGGAGAATCACCCGTGAAACTGTCTTCCTCCCTCACCTGTCTCATACACCCTCTCCCCAGCGCCTTCCGAGCAGAAGGAGCTCCGGGTATCCAACGAGAACATGCCTGTGCTGGCGGACTACGGATGTGCACGGGGACTCCAGTGGCAAGCTCAGGTGACAGGCGGCGAGGGCACTCGCAGAGCAAGACCCGTCTCCCGGCTTTGCGACCTACCAGCTGGGTGGCTCCGGACAGAGCGCTAACCTGAGTCTCGAGCTCCGCCTCTGTAAGATGGCCTCAACCGTGCCTCTGGCACGACCACAAAGAGGACAAGGGGCGGGCGGGTGGGACACCCACCACCATGCCGGGGCGCCGCCACAACTCCGGTGTGACCGGTGTTCCCTCGTGATGCAATGCAGGGGAGAGCTGGCGGGGAAAGCCTACCCCGTGGTCTGACCTCCCTCGGACCCACGTCCACCTGCCCCAGCCACGCCACCACTTAACCCCCCCACCCCCTCCGGCAGGCACTCGGGCACAGACACTGGGTCTTCGGTGTTTCGTCCCTGACGCCACTTCACTTAACAATCAGTGACAGAGCAGCACGCCCGTGTCGGATGCCGTTCTGGGCACTGAGGCCTAGACACTGACCCAACCGAGGCCGGCCCCCCGGGAGCCCAGCTGGAGAGGGCCTGCCCCGTCTCCCAGGACAGCCCCTCTCTGGGCCCCGTCCCCTGTCTATAAAGGAAGCGGTCGCCGCTCTGAAGCACACTCACGTGACAACACGTAGCTCTGGCAGCAAACTGAACAGAGGCTCGAGGCAGGCGGGCCAGGGGGCAGAGAGCCATCAGGAAGTGCAAAGACAAGGGAGAGGCTGTGGGGGTCACGGCCATGAGCAGACAGGAGCGGGGAGGGTGGGGTTACCAGCTCAGCACCAGTGAGCAGGTCCTCCTGCCCCGGCCCCTTGGCCTGCAATCCTCGATGGCGCTCAGGGGAAGCCCGCGGGGCCAGCGCCATCCGGGAGCGACGGCGGGGCCGGATGCCCGCTGCCCAACTGCAGAGCTCGGGGTCTCCACCGCTCGCCTGCCCTGTCACGTGTAGCCGCGCTCTGCCTGGCCAGGTGTCCCATCTCCGCGTGACAGGTAAGGAAGCGCAGACACGGCGAGCTGAGGGGCTGTGCCCGCCTCTCCCAGAGACAACGGGGCGGCACTGGACACGGACCCAGGTCTACGTGAGTCCAGACGTGGCCTGGCTCCTATACATGGAGGAGACAACTAGAAAGCTTCTAGAAGCTTGCACAGAACGGGAAGGGGAGGTGGGACAGGGGGCTGAGGGGCTCTGGGGCAAGGAGACAAGGCTGACGGACCCGCAGGGTGAGGGAACCAGAGCTGGGAGGGAGGGGACAGAACAGGGAGCCAAAGCCCCCCTCGCTCCTCTACTGGAGTATGAGCCGCGCCCACAACGAACACCGGAACCTACCTGCAGACACTCAGGAATGCCTGAACTGCACCCCCTGAACAGCCGGGCTTGGGTGGGGAGCCCTGACGGCCTGCAGCAGGGGCTGGAGAGCAGGCAGCCCGGCCTAGCAGACAGACACCCCGAGGCGGCCGTCAGTGAGGACAGACCAGACTGGCGTCCTGGGAGCCAGCGGCTGAGGGCCAAGGCGGCTGCAGGAAGTCCAACCGGGAGCCACGGTGGTGGCTGGATGGGAGATGGGCTGTGGAGAGAGGGGTGGGTGACAGGGGACACGGGCAGGAATGAAGCTCCTGTCTCCGGCTTCCAGGTCGGACAGGGCGCTGGGCTCAGGACTGGGAACCAGTGGGCTCGTCCTGAAGGACGTGGCTCCAGGCTCCGCTGTGAGGTCAAATCCCCCGTGCCTTCGGAGCCAGCTTACCCTTAACCACATTCTCCAACACTGACAGCACCCAGTGGGGAAGAGCCCTTAGAGGGGGAGCTCCAGCCCCAGGAGGCCCCAGGACCAGACGGAGAGAAGGGATCAGTCCACACCGGCGTCCGTGCGGGCGGTGTAGGCCGTCACCCGCCCCGGCCCCATCACCCAGGAGGGAGGGGACCCGTCCACACCACACCAGCTCTGAGGACGAGGAGACCGGTCTGTGCCAAAGACACGGTCCCGTTTCCCCCCCCTTACAAAGGCAGGGGCGGGCGTTCCCCCACTGCGCGGCCGTGCGCGAGGCCCCAGCCCAGCCTCCCCGCGGAAGAGCGCTCATCAGCAATCCGGGCAGGCGCCCGCCGCTGGCCCTGCTACTTGACTTCAATCAGAGGCAGAGCGTCTTTTTTCTGTTATCACATCAGCGAGGGGAGACGGATGCCCGGATTCCACGGGCCTTCGAAGAAGTGGAGCCGCACACGCCAGCATAGCAATGAGCGCCCCGCTGCCTCCGAGAAAGCCTCCCGCCGTGCGGGCGACGGCCACGGAGGGGCCGCGAGAGGGCCTTCCGGAGCGGATGCCGAGAGGCGCATCCATGGAGTAGGAATAACGCAGCGGGGGAGCCCGGCGCACAGAGGCGGCGGCTGGGAGCTGACACGACGGCGGCACGAGTGCCAGGGAACACGGGCGTCCTCGTGACGCCGGTGGTGTTCCCGCCAAGGAGAAACGGGAGTCTGACGCTGCTCGCGGCCCGCGAATCCACCCGTGGCCAGTGCGACGAGGCGAGACTTCGCCACGGACCACACCCTCCCAAGGACGTGCTGTTCTCTGCCCGGCCGCGCCCATGTCACCTCGGCGAGGACCCCGGCTCCTGCTCTCCCCTCAGGCCGCGGCACCGAAACCGGGGGCCGCTTGCGCCCGGGACTCGGGCGGCCCCGCCTGCAGCCTGGGAACCTGGGGCCACTCAGGCTCTGAGAAGAGACGGCCGCTTCCGGAGAGCCTCGGCACTCACACCGGGGCTCCTCGCTCCTTCGCCAAATAACCGAGGACGGGTCAGGGCCTCTCTGAGCCTCGGTTTCCTCTTCTGTGACCCGGCAGGAAGGCCGCCTCGCAGGAGCATCTGCTGACGGGGTCTGTGTCCCCGGTATGTGAGGCTTACCTCACGATTCCGTCTCTCACGACAGCCTGCGTGCGGCCCTCGGGACCTCCTTCTGGGTGTCCCTGGCAGGCGTGCGAGCACAGGAGGTGAGGCGCAGAAACGCCACCACGTGCCTGGCACACGTCACATTGTCAGCTGATTTAGCAGAAGGCGCGTGGTGGTCCTCGGTCGGGAACTAGCTTCGTGAGACGCCACGAATTCACCCAAACCAGCTTTCCAACCTTCCCCTGTGCACACAGGTGTCCCTCCTCCCGGGGGTCTCTCGATGGCTGTCTGCTCTCCGGATCCCCGACAGGTGGACAACAGGCACTGGAGGCTGCCTGCAGGTCCCTCTTAAGGACCTACCCCACTCTCTGGCCAGGGAAGGCCCAGCTTCCGGAGGAGAGGGCCACTCACTGGGCGGTGGGGGTGGGGGCGGGCCGTCAGTGGTGCTGGGAACTGGCCGCCAGCATCAGACACGGCTCATTCCACAGAGGTCGAGCCAACCCGCCCTTCACTCCCTCCTGGCCCCTCATCTCGAAGGCCCCAGGGCCCTCCCACAGTCTGCCAGCGTGCCCATCGCCTATCAGTGGCTCAGAGTCCTAAGGGGCACGCACGTGCACACACAGGTGCGCGTGCACACACACCCAGACACACAAACACACACGCACACTCCCAGCCAGCAGCAGGGGCAACAGGCCAACAGGTGTCCTAGGGGAGAGCACAGCAGGGTCAGTGGCTCCACGCCCGCGCTCACGAGTGATATGATATTACCCAGCGAGCCCAAGTACTCAAAATGAATGCGCTGTTCCAAATAAACATTCATAGAGACAAGTCACCACATTAAAAGCATCCTACTCTAACCCCAGATTCGACTCTAAATGAGAATTCAGAGTATGCCTGCAGAGGCTCGCAGTAACAAAGTGACAGGGGGCCTGCTGATACACTGTTCAGGGGTCAGGGGGACCCCGACGGTCCTGGGGGGGCCCACTGCTGCACTGAGGGCCCCGCCACCTGTCTCCAGTTCACGCCCACCGAAGCCATGGAACCAGGCATCGTGTGCTGGTTCCCAGAGGAACAGCCCTGCCTGTGGTCCCCCTGGCCCAGGACACTGAGCTAGCCCGGGCTGGCGCAGCCCCAGGCCGCCAGCCTGATTCTGGAACAGATGGCAGGGCAGGACACTTTTCCACTCCCCTCCGAACACAAAGAAGAGAAGGAACAGGGCTGGACAGAAAGGCAGGGTGGACAGGACCCCCAAAGCACCGTACCACCTCCTCACTGGCCAGAGGCCATCTCGTCCCACCACCCTGTGCTCGCCAAGCACCTCTTGCAAGAGAGGGTGACAGCCAAGAATGAACTCGCTGGAAATTGACACAAATGGGCATTTATTTGGCAAACAGAATTGCAATTCGGGAGACCCTGATTCACGTAGAACCTGACTTGGGCCCCAAGGAGGACGAGGGTGTGGGGTGATGAAGGCGCAAGGTCACAACTGCAGGGCCCGTTACGTCCTCCACACAAAACGGGGACTGAAACTAGGCTATGTGGGGCGGACGCCTGCTGCCCCGGATGGGCCCCCCTGCAGGTGGAGGACGCGGAGGATGAGGACCGAGTATAGTCAGCTCACAGAGGGCCGAGGGGTTCACAGAGTTCACGGCTCCTCCGATGAGGACGTGCACAAATCCCTCCCCCTGGACCGGCTCCCGGCCCTGCTCTAAGAGAGGTGTCTTAAGTGCTGAGGGTCGGGGTGGCCCGAGGACCACAGGTTCCCCGGACGCAGACACTTCCCGTGTTCTCTCCCCTGGCACCGAGCACACACCCCACGCAAGTGAACGCTGCAGTCCTGAAGGACCATCATCTACACCACCGGTAATAAGACACTCAGGAGCGTTCCCACAAGTGTATTATTTGCATCTCACATGTCACAGTCGTCCCCTTCCCAAGCACGGCAGAACTCGGGCTGTGCATGTAGTGAGGGCAGCATGGCCTTGGGCACAAGGGGCAGTCCCATGGGGCTGGCGGACCCCCACCCCACACACACACACACACACACACACACACACCCTGCCCACTCCCTTGGCCAGTAGCCCCAGGAGGACCTCGAGCGGCAGATGAAGCCAGGCCCCTGTGGATTTCCCCCAGCCCCTGGTTTTCCAGAACCTTCTGTCCAGAGGCCTAAGAAGTCAGACAGGTTGCTTGAAGTCACACTGCAGATAAAATATTCACGAACATATCCCTTCAGAGCTCAGTGAGGCTGTGACAAGCTGTTACCGCGGTGTGACCTTGCGTGGGGCTCCAGCAGCCCTGCTCTGGGCATGTGCGGCCCCGGGCTCGGGGCTGGAGTGTCCCGGCGATTGCCAGTGTCACTGGTCTCGGCCTCCTCATGAGCTCAAGCCTGGACAAGGCTGGGTCACCCGTGGCTCCAGCAGAGGGACATTTTGATTACCAAGCCCTGTTAGCTCTACTCACACGTTCCAGTTCCCCATCCACAGCCACAAAGACCACGTCCAATGCCAACGCCAGGCCCTTGTGTCTCAGGGTGTCCCTCCCCAGCCACGCCTTCTCCTGCCTCACTCTTTACAGGAGGTGGGAGCCACCTCCCCGCTGGTCTGGGTCATTCATTCATTCATTCATTCATTCATTCCACAGGTGTTCCAGGTCAACCTGTGTGTGTGTCCAAACTGGTCACTCAAGAACCAAGGGGCCTGTCCCAATGACTCCACAGCCGGCTAGGACCCGGTGGTCCACGGTTCCCCAAAAGGAAGTGACAGGACACACGGATCTCTAGCGAGGACGGAGCAGCACGGTGCTCGGCGAGCCTCTGTCTATGGGGCCAGAGAATCTGGTGACACCTGGGGGGACAGGTGGGGAGGCAACACCACACTGCTGACTCCCACTACGTCATGCAAAGCCCCCGGTTCTTCCTCAAACTTGGCAGGCCCGGGCTCTCCCAGCCCACACCACACACTCGGCCCCACTGAGCCAGTTCCCCCCAGGAACTGTCCCTCACCCCAGTTGCAGACGTGACTGCCACTTTGCGACAGCACTTTCCAGAGTGAACGCGTGGCCGTCAACAAGGACTTGCCCTGCCCGGCCTGCCGCCGGGCAGATGCACGACAGTCACTCTTTACGTAACCTCCCACAAGTGAAGATTTTATCTGTTATGAAAGTTAGCCCTCAGAAGCTAAAATACAGAGCCAACTTCTCTGCCCAGGTCAGTGACAGTGTGGAAGCTGCTGGGTGCCCCGAGCCACCGCCCAGAAAGCCACTTGCTCCCGGGAAGCAGGTGGAGCAGACTCGGGCCCCACGTACATGGCCAACTGTGCCAGAGCAAAGTACTGAAGAAGGAAGACATCGTCTCCTCAGTCCCCGAGCCTGGAATAAGCCGATACAGCCCAACCTGACTGAAATATGAAGAATGAAAGTCTTTGAGTCGCTAAAGACATTCTAGATACTTCTCTAAACACCACTTCCAAATCCCCAGGACGCTGACTTTATTGCCACCGAAGGAGCAGAGACACCCTCTCCCGGCTCCTCCCCGCAAAGTTATCAGCGGTGAGCACAGTCTTGCTGAATATTCTCATTTCTAAATCCTCACCCAGCTGACAGTGATCTATGCCTGCTCCCGGAGGAGGGCAGACATGAAAAGCTTACGACCTCAAATCTTAATGGGCTTATGAAAAAGTATGTTGTAAGGAGACCTGCTTCTCCAGTTTTATTAGATTAACCCAATCCATCAGCTTCAATGCCACCTGGCTCACTGTGAATCGGCGCTGAGGCACCCTGGAAGGTTCAGGAGAGCCAACAAGGGCCGTCGCCTGGCCCACAGTGCGGCGCTCCCGCGGGGGCTGCACTCAGAGTGTGTGCCTGCCCCCCGCCCCCCGGGTGTGGCCAGTGACCCTGCTGCAGTCACCCTGGAGGACAGGGGCTCAGGCAGCCTCGTAAAGGGGCTGGGAGAAGACGTCCAGAAGGACCCCTGGGAGAAAGACCAGGCCGTGGAACAAAGGACAAAAGGTGTAGGGGCAACCCTGTGCATGACTGAAACCGGGCACCGATCACTGAGGCAGCCACAGCCTGAAGACCCAGCCCCCGGGATGCCCGCCCCAGCCTCACCCAGCCTCCCAGCCTCCACCTGCCCCGCCCCCCCCGGAAATCGCTCGGTTGGACCGCCCCACCCACTCTTCCCTCTGGGTCTCTGGGCTTCATCCACCCAGAGTTCGGCCCGGTGGGAGGGCACCAGGCCCCAGCACCAACAAATTGGTTATCTACACCCCTGCCCTGAAGGGATGGCCCGCAGTACAGCAAGGGGACTCCCCACAGGTGGGGCTGGTGGGACCAGAGGTTACTCGACAGGCAAGCATGACAGGTGGGGCTGCAGATGCAGCCACAGTAATAGGTGCCCATGACGGCAGGGCCGGAAGACTGGCCACAGTAACCAGCACCAAGCTCTTTCACGGGCGGGAACCCAGGCTGCGGAAGCTAAGTCACCCTCCGGGAAAAGAGCTTTGAGCACCCAGCAGCCTGTGGATGAGACCACGGACCCAGACCCGCCCCCCACCCTGGCCACCCACTGCCCGTGGCCCCAGCTGAGAGCAGCGGCCTCTGCTCTGCCCCGACACCCAAACACCATGATGCAGCCACACCCAGCACACCTCCCGAAGAGCAGGCTGGGCCCAGCCACGTCTTCAGCCTCCAAATCCGCTCCTACCATCGGCAAGCACTTCCTGGCATCCGGCTCTGGGCCCAGCCCTGTCCTCAGCTCAAAGTCCTGCTGAAATGTCCTCTGGGAAGCCTGCTCTATACCCCTGGGCAGAGTGAGGTGTCCCCAAGTCCCCAACCTCATCACCCCTGGCAGAGCACGTGTCCCCCACCAGGCAATGGACCCCTAGGGGCAGAGATGACGTTCAGACATCTCAATGGATCTGGGGTCCACGTCAGACCCCACGCAAACAAGGGCTCACGTTGGAGAAGGTGGACGAGTGGAAGGAGTGACCGGTGGTTGGACAGATGGACAGATGTAGGTCGTCAGCAGATACGCATCCTTGGCGTGAGGGCCAATCACACACAGTGCCTGGTTTGCAAATCGGTATCTTCCCGTCGGTTCCACAGTGACCCTTCATGACCAAGCCACAGCTGTCCCCTGCCTGTGGCACGGCAGCATCCAGCAGGCCCTTCCTCCACACCCCGCGTCCTGCACACCCGCTGCCCACGCGCCCTTGTTCCCGCCGGCCGTCCTGCTCCACATGCTTCTCGTTCATTCCGTCCAGGCCTGGGCTCTCAGGACTCCTCCTTCCCCGAGACATCCTGCCAGAAGCCTTCACCACGGGAGCAGATCCCATTCAGGGCCCACGATGCCCTCGCTGCATCCTGGCTTGCACGATCCCAGGGACCACGCGTCCTGGTGCACCTCCAGCAGAGGCGTGCGTTAGCGACTGTCTCACAACCGGAGGCCAGGCTCTCTCTCTGGGACGCGGGCTCCCTGAGGTCAGGGCCCGTCTTTTCCATCGCTGTGTCCCCAGGGCTGAGAACAGGGCCAGGCCCAGGGCGGGTGCTCAGCAAACATCAGCTGACTGGATGAGGCAGGGGGCACCCACCAGGTGCAAGGTCGAGCTCTTCCTCAGAGATGCGGGCACGTCCTCTGGAGCTCAGGGAGGCCCTGCCCCTCACCGTCTCCGATGCGCCTTCTCCAGGGTCCGCGAGGACTGCACAGGCCATGCGGCAGAAAACCA